>NC_048227.1:28190264-28368913 GCF_002007445.2 Ailuropoda melanoleuca
TTTTTTTTTTTTTTAAGATTTTATTTATTTATTTGACAGAGAGAGAGATCGCCAGCGAGAGAGGGAACACAAGCAGGGGGAGTGGGAGAGGAAGAAGCAGGCTCCCAGCCAAGGAGCCTGATGCAGGGCTCGATCACAGAATGCTGGAATCATGCCCTGAGCCGAAGGCAGACACTTAACAACTGCGCCACCCAGGCACCCCTGAACAGTAAGGTTCTATGCAGATTGCAGAAGTGGGTTTGTGGGCGTGCAGGCACAGAGCATGCAAATAGGCATAGCCACAGTGAGTTCTTACGGCACCGTGGTATAGACACGAGTACACAGACATGCCACAGCTGAATTCTTATAACATGATGGGAACCAAAAATGATTGTGCATGCAACAGAACAGGGATTTCCCTGTGTCCATGTGGGGCCCATGTCTGTCTCCCAGTGGGAAATAAGCTAAGCTCACAGATTCATACACCAAGCTTAGGCTTTGGACCCAGATAATCTGGGAATAAATAAGAATGTTAACTCATAGTTATCTAGTTCTTTGTATCTGCTTAGCACTATAATAAGAATGTTATATATGCCCCATGATACTTAATTCTCTTGTCAACCCTACATGGTAGATGTTATTGCTTCTTCATTTTACAAATTCAGCAAATTCAGGCTTAGAAAGGTGAAGGAACATGTTCAAGGCCACCTAGCCAGAGGGGCTTCCTAGATGCTGACGCAAGGCATGTGCCTTCACCCCTATACTACTCTGTCTTCATCTGTAAAATGGGAGCAGCAATGCACACCTGACAAGTCTGTTAGGAGGATAAAATTAAATCAGACAACGCATATAGAATTCCCTGTGGATCATCTGGCTTGAGAAGGAGCTCAGAAAAAGACCACCTTCCTTCCCTTCACTTGCCCAGGAGAGCCATTTCGTCCTAGGCAAGGTTCTGAGCTCCAAAAACCAGCAGCAAGCGCAGGCTGAGTCCCCAGATGACTCCACCACCAGGGCCAGCCAGTGTGCACCAAACCCTTAATAGTATTTAAACTCTGTCTGGGCACCTAATTATCTTAATGATGCAGAATTCGAAATAGCACAGTCTGTGTGCACACCAGGAAAGGTCCCGTTCACAGACATGGGCCTATTAAGCCAGAGAAAAGAGTCTAATAAAAGAATTTAACAATTGTACTTAGAACAGAAAAGGCTGGCAGGTCATCATTGGAAGCTGGGTTCTCCCTGAGATCCCTCCCTCCCTTCTGTCTGAGCTTCTCAGGATACTGCTGCCTCCTCCGCTTGGGTCTCCCATGCTTCAGTGGCCATGACTCTTCTCATTGTTGATTATGTGGTTTAATTCTCACAACTGTGTGAGGTAGACATGGCTAAGCCCATTTCACAGACAAGGAGGCTTGAGCCGTAGAGCAAGTTGTATCTTCTGGAACAAAACTCCAGAAGCTCACCATGCGGCCTGATGTCCTAGGAAACAAGTCACAAAAACAGCCTGAGTTCATGTCTTGCAGGAGAGCCAAAGAGAAGCCTTCAAAAGGTGGCCCATTGAGTCTTCTCTTCTATCTCTTCTCTCCATTCCTTCTCTTCCTGCTTTCCTCTTCCCTTCCTACCAAACTTCCTTTTCTTACTCTTTTCCTTCATTCCCTGCCTCTTTAATTCTTCTTCTCTCTTTCCTTCCCTCTTTACCTTGATTCTCTCTCTGTTCTTCCCTCCCTCCCTCACTTTCTTCTCTCTTTCCCTCTCTATCCCTCCCTCTCTCATGCTCTCTTATGCTCTCACTGTATTGATTAACTACCTACTCTTTGCCTCATCTTATACAACATATCGGGAACACACAGATCCATTAGACATGTCTCTTCTCAAGGAACTCACACTCAGGTGGGGTGGGGGGACAGAGAGCAAAACAGACACCACAGGAGTAAGGTAAGTATTATGACGGGGAAGTCAGAGCTGTCTGTAGGAGCATGGATGAGGGTCCCAGGGAAGGCTTTCACTTCAAGGCAGCCTCTATGGCACTATCCAAACTTCTGTCCAAGCTCAAGATGTCACCATCCACACACATGGGGCTGTGAAGACTTTGTCACACTCTGTAGATCACTGAGTTCTGAACTTGTGCAATAAGACACCTAAGGGCTTGCCACTGGCTAGGGTATGTCATGGAATTGGATACTTCCTCACGTCCCGTCAATTTCGAATACAGCCGACCATTGCTGGGATAGTCAAAGAAGGTAGTCTGCTGTCTACCTATTCTCTATCCCAGGTCAATAGCCAGGCAATATTAGACATCAACCAGCGGATGTCCAACATTAGCCTCAGAGCTGATCAGTGCTCAGTGCTCATGAGAAGAGATTAATGAACAATAAAGACATAAATACTTCTTTTGTTCCAGTTATACTGAGGAATAATTGACATACACCACTGTTTAAGGCATACAGCATGATGGTTTGATTTACATAGATTATGAAATGATGGCCACAGTAGGTTCAGCTAACATCCATCTTCTCATATAGATACAATAAAAAGAAAAAAAAATCCTTTTTGTGATAAGAACTTCCAAGATATGCTCTCTTAAGTCTCCTATGTATCACATACGAGCATTAACTATAGTCACTGTGTTGTACATTACATTCCCAGAACTTATATCTTATAACTGGAAGTCTGTAGTTTTGACCACTTTCACCAATTCACCCTCCCCACCACCCCCTGCTTTTGGTAACCACAAATCTGATCTCCAGAAAAGAGAATCAGTGACCTGCAGGATAGGACATTAGAAATTATCCAGTCAGAGGAGCAAAAAGAAAAAAGATTGAAAGAGACTGATGCAAGCCTGTAAGATGTGGGACACAACATAAAGAAACAATATTCACATTATGAGAATTCCAGAAGGAGAAGAGAAAGAGAAAGGGACAGAAAGTATGTGTAAAGTAATAATGGCCGAAAAGTCCCGGAACCTAGGGAGAGAAATGGACATCCAGATCCATGAGGCTTAAAGGATCCCAAGTGGGTTGAACTCAACTAGGGCTATACCAAGACACATTATCAGTAAATTGTCACAAGTCAAAGACAAAGAATCTTTAAGGCATCAAGAGAAAAAAGAGAAGTTACATACGAGAAAACACTCAGGAGACCACTGGCAGATTTCTCAACATACATGTTTCCTGAACAGCATTCTTGCACCAGGCTGGGTGGTTTCGCAACCAGCAAGTGTCTCACGTCGAGGTAGTCTTGCATAGATGGGATAAAGTATCATATTTGGAGTCAAACAGATTTTGGTTCCGAATTGTGAGGTCCTGGATGAGAAATCTCAGCTTTACCAGGCTCAAGGTCTCACTTTTATACTGTGAATAATAATCTATGTTACAGAACTGCTGATCAAAATAGAGCACAGTGTCTTCTCCATCATAAAATAAGAACATGGCAAAAAATACTTATTTCTAAATATTATGACGATAACTCATTATAATGGTTCTGTGAGATCCCTTCATCTATCACGAACAAAGTGGAGCCCCCAAACTGAAGCCACCTACCTTAAGATCCACCACTAATAAAACAGAGAGAGAGAATTTGAGACAACATCCTTCCATCCAGCATATACCATCCCATCAGGGAAGTTACCATCACGGTGAATTCCCATCTCAAGTAGGTCCACAATGGGGTGGATGCCAACGGATTCGCAGTTTTATTAACCTGTCTGGAGCTGGTAGAACCCAAGGTGTGCTAGTCCTTCTTATCCCAGCATCCCCTGGAAAGTTACCAAGTAAATTGCAAGTACTGAAAGGCTCCCAGTGCTTCATGCTCCAACAGATCCAATCTTTTTTGAGCTTGGGAAACTGACACTATCTATCTTCCCCTCCCCACCCCGGCTAATAACTTCGGTCATGTGGCACCTGCTCTCCAACGCCTTTCTTTTCTCTCAGCTTGAAAAAAGCTCCAATTTGGTGATTGTTCATTATCCCCCCATTTAGACAATTTTCAACGCACAGTGGAACCTTTAAACAGTGTGAACAATGTTGTCAATCTTTCTGCATGCTGCCTCTGCCAGGCATTAAGAGGTAAATTGACTGCACAGCGGGAGGGGAATTAGGAGCACAGTTTCCATTAATAGTTATAGGGTAAGCCAAGTGGGCCCTGAAGTTTGGTCATGGGGGGGGGCGGGCATTAGGGACACCTGTCTACCATGGGCTGGACTGAGTGTGAGTCAGGATTCAGGGATCCCCAATGAGGCCTTTCCTCACGAAGGAGAGAATCCCCGAATGCGGGGCACCATAGGCTGGATGGAGGAGAAGGGAACAATCCATACATTGAGTACCTGCTGTATGCAAAGCACTTCAATAATGTTATCTCACATCATCCTCAGAATAACACCAGGAGTTGGGAGCAGTACTCGTATTTTGCGGATGAGAACGCAGAGGTAAAAACCAAGTCGCACAGGTCAATAAGTGTTGGAGCCAGGATCTGAAATGCGGTCTGTCCAGCCCCACAAGTCCCATTGTTAGTAACCACTCTACCGTAAGAGGGACTTGCTTTCTGGAATCTTCCAATGTCTCTCTTGTGCCCAGACTGGGCTGTCTCCCTTGGAGGCAGTTGGGAGGGCTAATGAGTTCACTATCTCTCGTTACACACAAAATGAGGCCTTTGCCCATTTTCACTGGATTTGTTATCTGCCAGCTGTGCTTATCATTCACCTCATACCTTTGTTGTTCCAATGATATAATCCACCCACCCTTACGTATGCCTTTCCTGTTTTACTCAGAACAGCCACTTCTCTGCTCCATGAGTAGCTATCAAAGAAATAGCAAATGGGCCACTAATTCCTCATCCCACATGTATAATGGGCATCATTCAGCAATTTCCCACCGAGCAGCAACTACCAACAGATCAGATGAGACACTCAAGCTTTTCTCTTATCTGCCTTTCACGACCTGAGCCAAACACAGCTCCTAAGTAAGCCAATGAATGTATCCTTTTGAGTAACAAAATCTCCTTCCTGCCCCACGTCTCAAGAGCAGAAAACCAAATGGACTATATTCTAATGTGTACGTTTACCACCACATCTTTTATTTTTCTATCCCCGCACACTCTCCCAAAAGATTTAAAACCCAGACAGATATTCTAGTTCTCAAACCCCATTCCTATCACATTCGCTGAAATTATATGACCTTAGGCAGGTGGACGCCTTTATCTATAAAACCGTCATGCTAATACCATCCTCAAAGCACGGTTTGAGGGTCAAGTGAAAAAACATACATAGAGCACCAAACACAACGCCTGGGAAACGGACAGTTCATTAGTGTCGAATCGAGAAAAAGCCCGACTATCTTTGGGGCATCTCTTTCTCCTCCACCTCTACTGCCTGGCATGTTTCCAGTGTGATAGAGTTTTCTCTGTTCTGTTCCCTCCAGCATTTAGGAAGGACAAGACTCTCAAGTCAGTCTGAGGATAACTGCTTCCCAAAGGCAGAAACTGCTGGTGGCTTGGCAAGAGATGGCCACATCTTAAAGGGACAGCGGAAGACCTTTGGCTGAAAATTCTGCCATGGCTGGTAACCGCCCACAACTGCACTACATACAGACGCTGAACCGCCTTCTCTCAAAACCAGGGTCAGTCCCAGCGCATTTATTTCTTCTCAACAGCAACAAAAGCATTGTATCGAGCCCCTACTATGGGCAGGGCGTGTGCTGGATCCATTGACCACTGGTCCATGCACGACTCTTTTTTTTTTTTAAGATTTGATTTATTTATTTGAGAGAGAGAGCACACGAGCAGGGGGGAGAAGTAGAGGGAAAGAAGGAGAGAATCTGGAGCCGAATCCTGGCTGAGCAGGGAGCCCAAAGGTAGGGCTCCATCGCTCCACCCTGAGATCATGACCTGAGCCAAATTCAAGAGTCGGACACTCAACCCACTAAGCCACCATCCAGGCGGCCCTCCATGCGTTTCTTTCAATGAGCCACCTGCTGAAAAGATGACAGTGACATGTGACATGGATTGAGAGCTTTTGGTGTGCTGGGCACTGCAGTATTCTGTGTGGACCTTCTCACTCAGTTCTCAGAGTTTCATCACTTTACCAAACAGAAGGATGCCAAATATGCCTGTTACAGAGACCTGTCTGCTGTGTGTGTGTGTGTGTGAGTGCGTGTGCGTGTAATTTAGCGATCAATTTCAAAAGTCATAATGTTCATTATAGAACTGCAGAACAGCAGTGGACAAAATGTTAAAGAATTTCACGTGCTTAGCAAAGTGACTTTCCTATGGGTATTAAACACACACATAAAAAGTGTCAACCCTTGCCTTCCCTGACAGCATTATGTGATTAGCCCTGACCTCCGTTACTGTCCCCCTGCAAGAAGGCAGCCTTCCCGTGGCTCGGGGCAGCCTCGGTGTCTCTCTTCTCTTCTTGGCTATTCTCTTCCAGGGTTATCTCTCTCTCTGCATTTTCCTCTCTCATAAATATTTGCAAAAAGTCAGACTGCTCTGTCTCATTGTGTTTTCACGCCTTGTTTTGCCACCTTCTTAGCAGAGCTGATTTGACATAAATATTTATGTGTAAAAATATGTTCTTCAATCCCCTGTGTTCTCCGCCCTACATACTACCATGGGGAGCATTGGGGCACTGCTTACATGGGGCCTCCCTGCAGCCTAGGGCAGTGCTGGGTCGCCAACTTCATCCTGGGTCATGGAGAGGAGCAGATGTGAGTCCCCTGGTAACGGGTCCTCCATGACCAGCCAAAGGGCTCCAAAGCTCTGGAATGGAATTTATCAGCTTTCCCTGCATTATTATACACAGTCCTGTGGGAGTTCCCTCAGCAGGGGGAATAACACTGCCATCAAACTAGCTTGGCCAAAGCTAAGAAATACTATAGGGGCACCTAGATGGCTTGGTCGGTTGGGTGTCCGACTCTTGATTTCGGCTCATACAGGTCATGATCTCAGGGGCCTGGGATTGAGCCCTGCATCGGGCTCCTCGCTCAGCGGGGAGTCTGCTTAGGATTCTCTCTCCTTCTCCCTCTGCTCCTCCCCACCCCTCTCAAATAAATAAATAAATCTTTAAAAAAAAATACTGCAGATAACATCTAATTGTACATCTGCACCCTTCCTTCCTTTAGTTCGTTCTCAGCACCGCCCGTACACACACCTGCACTATCCATCCCCCCCCCCCCCAGAGCCAACTACCGTCATGCCATGTTTAGGGCCATGCCCGCTGTTGTCACCCATTCCCACCTGACCTCTAGGAGGACACCGTTATCATCCCTTTAATATCTATCATGTTCTTACACTCCCTGGAGCGCACTCCCCTCTTTCCGAGGCCACCCACCATCTTCCTGCCAAAAAAGGCAGCTCCTGGCTATCACTGCTGTTGAAGCGGGACCCTCACGGTCGCTTAGCTCTCTTGCAGTCCAGCAGCAGCAGGAGCGAAAAACCATTGTCTCTTTTAGTTGTCAGTACTGACCTGATCTACCCAGGTGGCCGAGGACTCAATGTTTGCCTGGGCAAAGCACGAGACCCACATTAGAGTCATGTAGGGCTCTGATGGAGGGGAAAGCTGATTTCGGGGTAGCCCAGTTCACCCCAAACAACACTAGGTCCCTTCCCTTAAAGGAAACACAGAGAGAGGTTTCTGCCCACACCTTTCGGGAGACGACGAAGACAGGCAGGCTTCCTTATAATCAATTTAATTAGTTATAATTAATGATGATGATTCTTAAGAACCCACTGATAATTACTACTTGAGGATTATCTAATTATTTAATAGTATATGACAATAATTATTATTAATTAATAATAAATAGTCACATTACATCAGTAAGTGGATATAGGATATAGACAACCTGTTAGTAGAAAAAGGCTCCCAGACTGGGTCAAAAACCAGAGACCTAACCCTTATTTGTATGCCATGACACCACTGCATGATGAATTCGTCAGAAGCGCACCGCTTTCAAAGTCAGGAAACCTGAGTTCTAAAATCAATGGTACCATTTGAGGCCTTGTGACCTTGGAGGAGGCGGCTCTTCTCAGCAAGCTTCTGGTTTCTCAGAGGCAAATGGGGGCCAGGCAATCTCCAGGGGAGGCTCCCATGGGGTAAGGGATGGGGCAGGAGTGCTGTAACCTTCAGAACACTCAGGCCTTGCTCCTGAGAGTGTGGTTGGCAGAGCAGCAGGCCGGGAAGACACAGCGATGTTAGCTGGACTCGGAGCTATTATGCTTCAGCAAGAACCCGGCCTTCTCACTCACTAGCTGCTCGGCCCTGAGAAGCCAGTGAATTCCTCTCAATCTCAACTTCCTTATCTGTAAAATATGGGTGATACAAGGTACCTGCCTCACAAAGTTGTTACGAGGATTAGAGAGAACATAAAAGCTGTCAGAAACAATGAAGTTCTAACCGCAGAGAGAGCTGAGAGTAGAAAAAGAAGAGAATATTATTCAGAAGTTTCACCCTACATGAGAAATCTAGTTGAAATGGTCAACTTTTCCATCAAAATTTACGTTACCCAACCGACCCAAGACGAAGTAGAAAAGGGCAGGAGGCCGAAAGCCATATAAATTTGAAGTCATTGCTGTGGTCCCTTCTTTCAATTTTTCTGTAAGTTGAACATTTTTCGAGATTTCAAAATAAAAGCCAGGGTAAAAAAAAAAGCAAAACACTCACATTCAGGCACGATTCCAATTATTTTACAGCCAAATCGTAGCAGACCTTTGAGAAACAGAGAATTCCCATTTTAATCAGACTGTTCTAGAACATTTGGAAAGATGTGAGTGACGCCAATCACTTTATGACGCCGGTATAATCTTGGCACCAAGACTGGACAAAGACTGTAAGGCATGAATTCAACCCAATGTGCCTTCCTGAACAAAGACCACACAAGAAAACCAATCACCATTATAAACACAGATGCAAAACAAAAAAAATAAAAATCCCCAGCTGAACTAATGCCCCTTAAATGCCTGGCACCTGCTGCCTCATTGGCCCTGATTAGTAAGACGTCATGACTTACCACAGAAGAAGGGGGACACGTCCTGGTACATGCAGTTATTATTACTATTACTGTCATGAATACAGTAGTTTTGTTTCCATTCCTCTAGCCCTTCCAGCATCTTCCAAGTGTTTTAACAAAGGAAACCACTGAAATACAAAACTAAAAGCTGAGCCCCCTTGGGAAAAGAATGTGAATCTTACAAGTCTTGAAGGAAAAGTCAAATAATACAAAATAAACAACGCCAACAAAAGTGAAAGAAAGCCCATGGGCCACACATACACACGCCCAGAGCTTACTAATTGAATTGGAAGTGGGATTTGCTGGAGTAAAGACGGATAACGGGAAGAGGCATGTGGGAGTGACTATCCACATTTCTTTCCAACGTGTTCACAGGAATGAATTAAAAGATCCCACTTCGGGTTTCATTGCTTAACAAATGAAGAAGAAGAATTGAATGTACTAGTTAAAACTATACAGGTGACCAGCAGAGGAACTTAAAAAAACAAACAAAAAACCCAACAAACAAAAAAAAAACCCAGAAATCGTAGAATTAGTAGGAAGGGAGGAAAAACCAAGGCCAAACAACCGGATCAGTGATTCCCAACCTTGGGTGCTCATTAGAATATCTGGGGATAGTTTTCAAGATTCTGATGCCTAAGCTACATGCCAGAGTGAATAAATCTAAGCCCCCAGCGGGAGCCAGACGGCAGGATTTGCGAAAGCTCCGTATGGGATTCCAGTGTGTGGCTACGCAAGGAAGCACTGCCAATTTAAAGTAAAAGACACAAGGGGGAGGGGCAAAAAAGCAGCAAGGACACATAAGGAACAAGGGCATCACCGGCAAAGAATGAAGACAGAATGGATAATAAGCATGCAAATTACATAGGAAAAGCAAAGGACTCTCAGGCTGGGCCAAAGTCAAAATCTGGCCTCCATGAGGGTGTCGCAAGAATTCCCATGAAGCCTTATTTAAAAGAGCGCTGGATTCACCAAGTCAGAAAACCTAGGTTGTGAAATCAAAGCTATCACTTGAGGCTGTGTGACCTGGGGCAAGGCCCCTCTTCTCCGCAGGTTTCCGGCTTCACCGCCAGCTATCTCAGGGGAGGTTCAGGTATGGTAAGGAAAAAGCAAGAGTGCTCTGAACTTCAAAATACCAAGGCTCTGTGCCTCCAAGTGTGGTCTGCAGACCAGCAACACTGCCATCCTCTAGGAGCTTGTAAGAAAGGCAGAATCCGAATCCACCCCCGAGCTCCTGAATCCCACAGGTGATCCGGATGCACCTGAATCTTTGAGAAGCACTGCTCCGAACGGCTCGCTGACCTTCCCAAGAGAGCTGGGGAGACAAGAATTATTGCCTGTTCTTGCTGTCTCATGCCTGTGTGTGTGGCTCCCTCCTCTGAAATGCCCTCCCACACCCTTGTCAAGCTGACTCCTCCTTGATCTTTGGGGCACAGCTTAGATAAACTCCAGGAAATATTCCCAGAGACACCCACACGCATCCCTCGCTGCTGGGTTACCTGTCTTTCCCGGGCTTCCCCTCTGCCGGGCCTGCACCTGCTGCCCTGTGGAGCCGTGGGTCTCCGTGTCCCATCCCAGCACTGGGCCGAAAACTTTTGAGGGCATTTCAGTAAGCGCCTGCAATGTGCAAAAGGTGCTTGCATAACCCGAATTTAGCACAGAAACCACTTTATTAGTTTCCAGTGGCTGCTGTAACAAATTACTACCACCCTGGGGGTTGAGAACAGCAGAAATCCATTCTCTCGAAGTTCTGAAGGCCAGAAGTGGGAGATCGAGGCGGCTCAGGGGTCTCTCTGACTCGGAAGCCGAAGGGGAAGATTTGTTCCTGCTTCTTGCAGCTCGTGGTGGCACTAGGACCTACCCTCCACACTCACACTGCTTCCTCTGTGTGTCCTCCTTTAAGAACACTTGTCTACTGGAGGTAGGGTTCATGTGGATAATCCAGGATGATCTCCTCATCTCAAGAACCTTCACTTGAATACATCTGCAAAGAACCTTTTTTTAAGTTAAAAATTGAGCTACCCTATGATCCAGCAATTGCACTACTGGGTATTTACCCCAAAGATACAGACGTAGCGAAGAGAGGCCATATGCACCCCAATGTTCATAGCAGCATTGTCCACAATAGCTAAATTGTGGAAGGAACCGAGATGCCCCTCAACAGATGACTGGATTAAGAAGCTGTGGTCCATATATACAATGGAATATTACTCAGCTATCAGAACGATTACCCAACATTTGCAGCAACATGGACGGGACTGGAGGAGATTACGCTAAGTGAAATAAGTCAAGCAGAGAAAGACAATTATCATATGGTTTCACTCATCTATGGAACATAAGAAATAGCAGGGAGATCAGTAGGAGAAGGAAGGGAAGAATGAAGGGGGCGGTAAGCAGAAGGGGGAATGAACCATGAGAGACTGTGGACTCTGGGAAACAAACTGAGGGCTTCAGAGGGGAGGGGGTTGGGGGATTGGGATAGGCCCGTGATGGGTATTAAGGAGGGCATGTATTGCATGGTGCACTGGGTGTTATACACAAATAATGAATCATGGAACATTGCATCAAAAACTGGGGATGTACTGTATGGTTACTAATACAACAAAATAAAAATTATAAAAAAAATAAAAAATAATAAAACCACACATACAAAAAAAGAACCTTCCCCCACCCCCAAATAAGTTCACATGCACAGGTTCTGGGCATGACGACCTGGCTATATCTTCTTGATGGCCACCATCCAGCCCGCTATACGATCTCATAGTAGGTATCCAAAAACCTCTGCTGTATTAATGCACACCCATTTTACAGATGCAAAAACTGAAGCTAAGAGTTTAACACAAAGAAACAGCAACAACAATAAAACCTTTCCCAGTATCACAACTGAAATGGTACTGGGACAAATACACGTGTGTGTCTCTCGAGTGCTTATTCCTAACTTACACAAAAGCCCTAACCTATATTAAGTGCAATGTGTTTACTGCATACATGTTTCATGTCTGTAGTTGCGGTAGGCAGGACACGTCCATGATACTCTTCTGTCCAATAACCATGAAGGTAGATAGTACTGTCATCACTTTTTAGGGACAGAAACGGAAATTCAGGGCAGATAAGAAATGTGTCCAAGATCTCATAGGTGGCAGCAGGCATCAGAGCCAGGATTTGAACATGGGGCTATCTGATTACATTCACACATTCAGCAAATATTTACTGAGTGCCTACCACATGCCAGGAATAACTAGGTTCAAGATGTACACTTTTCCAGACTTTTCTACGCACAGGCTCAGAGAGGTATCTAGCTCCAAAGCCAGCACCCTGCTTACTGCTCCACACTGCCCAGCTGTCAAACAGCATCTCGGCTCCACCTTCTCAAAGCACTTATTAGATCTGGGACTTCAGCTCCTCCCTGATACCTTCAGCAACAGCACTCTGCCATACCATAAACCACTATTGCTCTGACAAGCTCTCTCAGAGCCAAGGACCATTAGAGCCAAGAACACCTTGGGAATTTCCTATGCCTGAGAACTTGCAAACCTCACATCTTCATGTTTCCCAGACAACACTTCTAATGCCCCGTTGCAAGTAGACTCCACCACTGATTCTTAGCCAACCTCATAAGGGTTTCTGGAGTGCCCCAGGGACCAGCTGGCATGCATGTTTAAGTGAGAGGTGGATACAAAATAAAGTTTTGGTACACTCCCAGGTTCAACGAACTTATACTCCATTGGAACCTTCAACCTACGGGCGATGTTACAGATACAACCCTAATTATAAGACAGAGTGGAGAATCAAAGCAAAAGTTTATCTTGGAGATCCCAGAGTTATCCGTGCAGGGAGTGCTATTTGAAATAGGTCAAAGAGGCTGCTTAGATTTCTACCAGGAGAGATGATGTGAGAGAGTCAGTGGTCAAAGGAGAAAGGCTTCCCAAGGAAGAAAATCAGAAGATTTCATTCATAAGAATGTCAACATGAGAGTCTATGGACTCCAGGAAACAAACTGAGGGTTTCAGAGGGGAGGGGGGTGGGGGGTTGGGGTGGCCCGGTGAAGGGTTAGGAGGGCATGTATTGCATGTAGCACTGGGTGTTATACGCAAACAATGAATCATGGAACACTACATCAGAAGCTGCTAATGTACTGGATGGTGACATAATATAATAAAAAAAAAAAGAATGTCAACATTGGAAGGAATTGGAAGAATTGCTAGTGTCGGGCTTACAAATGCAAGTGCCTACAAGCAAGGACTATTGGTCAGCCGGTGTGAACCAGTATGATCGACTTGCCAGTTATTCATAGCCAAATTTAGTCTGATTGGGTCATTATAAGGTTTTATTATTTGGTGCCGAGAGCACATGGGTCGTTAAATATTTTGAGTATCACCCCTGCTACATGATGAGGCAAGGAAAATGAGTGAGTGACATAGAATAGGTGTAAAATTGCTAGCTAGCCAGACAGATGAATAAGTAAGTAGATACATTAACGATGATGATGATGATGGTGATGACTACGGTGACAGAAGAGAAGGTAGCAGAGAAGGACGGTAAATGATAGACAGATAGATAGATGATAGACGGAGGCATAGAGGGATAGATAAACAGAGATGGGAATAGCTAGCTGGCTGGATGATGGATGGACGAGTGGATGGATGGAGCTAGCTGTAATATCTAGCTAGACAGTAATGTATAAAAAACCCCAAAACATAATGCTGAGTTAGGGGGGGAAAGTAAGGTACAGAATGCAATGTAAAATAGAACATGGTGCACAGAAGTTACAACATAAAATGCCATATATTATTTATCAAAACATAAATCTATATGTAAAAGTTAAAGAGGACCTATTTGAAAGAGTTCAAACTATCACTCTTAAAAAACAAAATGTGCAAAAAACTTCACGACTTGGATCTGTCAATGGTCTCATGGATATGACACCAAAAGCACAGATGACAAAAGAAAATAGACAAATAGAACTACATCAAGATCAAAAATTTCTGTGCATCAAAGGACACGACCAACAGAATGAAATGGCAAGCCACCGAATGGGAGAAAATATTTTCAAATTATATATCTGATAAGAGGCTGAGATCCAGAAATATAAAGGACACCAAAAACTCGACACTAAAAAAATGAATTTTTAAACACTGTGCCTGGAACATTTTTAGAAATTACCTGTGTTGGTTAAAATATTCCTAGAAATAAGTGACTGTTGTTCCCAGAGCACAGAACCAGTAAATCACAGATCAAATTTAAAAAACGGGCAAAGGACTTGAATATACATTTTTTCCCAAAGAAAACAGACAGATGGCCAATGAGACATGAAAAGATGCTCAACCTCACTCATCATCAGCAAAACACAAATCTAGGTCACACCGAGATACCGTCTCACACCCATTAGAATGGATACTATCAAAAAAAGAAAAAGAGAAGGGGGCGAACCAAGAAAATAACAAGTATTGGTGAGGATGTGGAGAAACTGGAACGCTTATGCATTGCTGGTGGGAATATAAAATGGTACTATGGAAAACGGTATGGTGGATCCTCAAAAAAATCACCATAGAATTTCCACAGGATCCAGCAATTCCACTTCTGGGTATATTCCCAAAAGAACTGAAAACAGGGACTCAACCAGTTATTTGAGCACCCATGTTCATAGCCACATTATTCACAGTGACTGAAGGGTGGAAGCAATCCAAGTGTGCATGGATGGATGGATGGATAAACACAGTGTGGTATAGATACATAACAATACTTATTCAGCCTTAAAAAGACAGGAAATTTGTGGGGCGCCTGGGTAGCGCAGTCGTTAAGCGTCTGCCTTTGGCTCAGGGCGTGATCCCGGCATTCTGGGATGGAGTCCCACATCGGGCTCCTCCGCTGGAAGCCTGCTTCTTCCTCTCCCACTCCCCTGCTGTGTTCCCTCTCTCACTGGCTGTCTCTCTGTCACATAAATAAATAAAATCTTTAAAAAAAAAAAAAAGACGGAATTTGTACACCTGCTACAGCATGGTTGAACCTTGAGGATATTATGCTAAGTGAAAAAAGTCATTCACTAAAGGACAAATACTGTATGACCCCACTTCTTTGAGGTACCAAGAGTAGTCAAATTTATAGATATTGAAAGTAGAATGGTGGTTGCTGGGGACTGAGGCGGGAGGGATTGGCGATTTAGTATTTGATGGGTACAGAGTTTAAGTCCTGCAAAATGAAAAGAATTCTGGAGCCGGGTGGTAATACTGGTTGCACAATTCATGCCATAGAACTCTTCACTTAAAAATGGCAAAATGGAGGACACCTGGGTGGCCCAGCTAGTTAAGTGTCCAACTCTTGATTTCAGCTCAGGTCATGATCTCAGGGTCATGGGATTGATCCCCACGTCGGGCTCCGTGCTGAGCGTGGAGTCTGCTTGAGATTCTCTCTCTCCCTTCTCCCCCTGCTCCACCCTCCCCCACACAAAAAAAATGGTAAATGGTAAATTTCATGTTATGAAAATTTAACCACAATTAAAAATAAATCATTTTTAAACATTTAAAGTTAAAAGTTATTTGATTCAGCTATAAAAAGGAAACACACAAAATCCATGACTCTTAACTGCATGACTGGGAGAGGGTAAGATATGGATGGTGCCAGGGAAGGGGCAAGTTCAATATGATCTGAGACTTATTGGTTCTGATGCGCAAAAAAAAAAAAAAAAAAAGTCTGAAGAAACAGGATGGAAAGTTAACAATCGTGGATTCTGGGTAGTAGAAGGCTGGGTGATTGTTACCTCATTCTTTGTATTTTTCAGTACCAGTTTTTATTTCTTCAAAATAAAAATTATAATTGAAGAAGCAAAAAATTAGGAGTGGGGAGACTTCAATATTACGACTTTGCTAAATCGTTAAATCTCTGTGCTCTGGGAACAATAGTCACTTATTTCTAGGAATATTTTAACCAACACAGGTAATCTCTAAAAATTTTCCAGGCACAATTCCAGGCTTATAGTAGGTCCTAGGTAAGTATGTGCTGAATGAATGAATGAATGAATGATCGATCCCTGCTAGGTAGTTTAGGGTAGAGGCCTACATCGACTAGGAGTCAGATTAAATGACCTCTTGGCTATGACCACAAAACCATTTTCATGCTGGCCTCGGCCTTTTCCCAGTTTCCATTGTGTTCAGCCCTCCCTCCTCCGTGGGTTCCAAGAACACAGCCAAAGAATGCAAACAAACGAGCCAGTGATTTTCAGGACAGTCTCAATTCCTTGGCTGGGTCCCTGCAGCAACTGAGTATTAAGCATATTAACTCTGACCTCCCTGCCCAAATTCCTTTGTACTGGATACCATAATGAGCCTCTCAGGCAAGACAATTTTCCCAAGGCTTCAATATCTATTCCTGTCCAATGGGTGACCCTTCAAGTCCTGAAGGCAGCCAATTAAGTCAGAGATGCTGTACCAAGCAAGGGTGGTCCTCCTCTACTCTGGGCGATAGGAAATTCAAATCAGGTGACCGCCTGCTAGGCCAAGATGGGCACTGCCTGGAAAAACATATCACTTTAACCCTAACCTAAGGCAAACAGGTTGGGTGAGTCCGTTTACACGAACGCACAGGAGATGCTCTATTACTGGTCCCTTGGGAACTACCACCAGCACCACCATCACTACAACTAGTGAAAACACTTTTGATTCAGGTCAATTCAGACCTGAGAACCTTTAGTCCTGATAATCAGGAAGATGTGTTCGAATTTGTATTAAAGGTGCAAAAAGAGACTCTGGTTCCAAGTGACACAGGGTTTGATTTAGGGGAAATCATCAACCCCACATCTTCCTTAGCCCTCACAAAGGCAAGCTGGAGGCAGGACCCAGGCATGCTTTTTAATCGTCTCTGAAAGGCATCACTGAGCGCCTCCTGGGACATGGAAATCACTGGGAAGTGTCTTTATCAAAGGAGCGACAGAGCCACACCAACCCAGACCCACAGACTGGAACAAATCATTTGCGAAACATCAATCAATCCCAAATTTGCTTAAAAACCAACGAACTAAACAAAATTAAAAAAACTATAAACTCACGGTTTTCGATGAGAGTTACAATTAAGACTCACCTGTGTTTACCTGCCCAGGACTGACCCCAGGGATTCCAACCCAGTAGGTGTGGGGTATAGGCCTAGAATACAAATTTCGAAAATGTTCTGCTGGAGATGTTAGGGCATAACCCGGTGAGGTCTCATAAATTTAATACATTTCAAAGGCTTTCCTTATGAAGGAAGACCGAAACCTTTGCTCGCCTCCCTCCCTTCCTCCTTCCCAACCTTCCTTTTCTTTTTCTTGCTTTCTTCCCTCTCTGTTTCCCTTCCCTCCCCCATCTCCCCGCTACCTTCAATCAACAGACATACACTGAATATATTTTGTTAACTGAGATACCAGATTGCTTTCCAAACTTAACAAAGTTTTATTCGGCAGACAACTCAAATAAGTCCTCAAGGCTCTCTCTGCTCCATCACAGGGCAATCGCAGTCCATTCCTCAAAAAAAGACCTTTTTCTCCTTTGTTTTTTAATGATATGACCATCTGGACTTAAGGTGGAGAGGCCTTTGGGGTCATGTTTGGAAGATAAATAGTAAAGAGAAAGTCCCTGAAGTCAGACACACCTGGTTTTGAATCTTGGCTCCATTGCTCAGCTGTGTGTCTTTAGGCAAGTTTCCTAACCTCTCTGGGCTTCAGGTCCTAAAGCTGCAAATACAAGCTAAAATGGGCCCCCACAGATATCAGCCTGGACAGATGATAACTGAAGACTGATGGCCACTCATCCCGGCAGGGAAGACCATACTCTCCCCACCTGCTTCACAGACCACCCTGTTACATTTACACATCAAAATCGTTGAGGAGAGGCCAGACTGAATCACATGGGGTTACCTGGAATAGATCAAGATTCCATTTTGCCCACGTGGTTGAATAGAGGCTAAAAAAGAAAATTGCCTTAGTGATAAATAAAGCATGAATTTAAAAATAATAATGATGATGATAGTGTATGTTTACTCTTATCTTTCTATGTAGCCATCACTTTGCTAAGGGTTGTACAAAAATAATCTCAGTCAGTCCTCAACTGGGAGGTACTATATTCAAGTCCCATTTTATAGATGAAGAAACCAAGGCACACAGAAGTTAAATAAATTATCCAATGATCTTATATAACCAATCTGATGCCCAAGATCACCTTTTTAACAGCAGCTTCCCAACAACCAACAACAACCAACGATAAATCTTGGAAATCTGGTTTTGAGTATTTTTTTTTAAATCACCTTCACCCCCATTAGGAGAGGATCAGTTACCACTAAGGAGATTGGTAACATGCACATCTGTTCAACTTACACAGACCTCTTGTCTCCTAGACGTACGAAGGTTCAGTTGGGCACCTTCCATTTGAGTCCCAATTCCCCAGGTTCCCAAGGGATGAACGAGGCCACGATCACGGGCTCCCCATCACAGCTGCTCAGCTGGCTGAATGGCTTCTGGCCTGTCACACCATCTGGAGGCCATCTCCAAGTCTCCAGAGACCTTGGATTCTTGCTACGGCTCCAGTCTCCCTCTCTCTGTGCTTCTGGATGCTGACATAGACCCAAGTAGCAGCCAAAGCTGCAAAGGGACGGCTCCTCAAACACAGCTCATTCCTCCCAGAGAAACGCAGAGCAGACAGCACCCGCTTTTCATCCCAGCTACCTAGCTTCAGCTGTCCAGCCTAATATTCATCTCTTTTGTCTCCTGCTTGAAAAGCCCTTTGCGGCAGGAAAACACTGCAGCTGCTTTTATAGGACATCGCTGGTCCGGTGTGGGGAGAAAGCCCTGTTCCGACAGCCATAGCCCTCTTTGTGCTTCCTCTTACCTCGGGATAGGGAGGGGGCTATGTGGAGAAGTGACTGGGGTAGAGGGCAGGGATCTGCTCTGGCAGGTGCCAGAAGGTCCTGAAAATCCCATTGCGAGCCCTGGGGCCCTGGGGGAGTCACATGTGGAGAACAGCCGGGACTCTCAGCCCCTTTGATGTGGCTGGCAGGACATTTGAACACAGCTTAAAAACTAAGCTATGAGTTTCTTGAAAACTTATATATAATCTTCCTATAGGACCCAACAATTGCACACCTCAATATCTCCCCAAGACAAATGAATACTCACACCCACACAGACTTGTGTGGGACTATTCACAGCAGCGTTATTCATGATATCCTCCAAGTGGAAGGAGCCCAGATGGATGCAGGGACTGGGCTCCACATATAACAGAATATTATTCAACAATAAAAAGAAATGAAATCTCCATGCCACCTACGACACAGATGAACCTCAGAAACAGTATGCTACGTGCAAGAAGCCAGACACCAAGGGTCACAGACTGTATGCTTCCGTTGATAGTACACAGCCAGATTTAGGCAAATTTCTAAAAACAGAAAATAGATTGGTGTTGCCTGGTGGCAGAAATGGGCACAAGAACAAGGATGTCACTAGGGCAATGAAAATGTTCTAAAATTGGGTAAGTAGTGATAGTGGCACAGCTCAGTAAATTTACTAAAAATCCCCAAATCGTACACTTAAAATGGGTGAATGTTATGCTATGTAAATTAGTGCTCCGTAAGTTTGGGTGTTATCGTTTTAATCATCAACATTCAGATTTTGTAAATTACTGAAGGGTGCATGTATCAGACATTTTTTTGAGGCTGCTGCCATCCCTCCATCCCTGAGCAAGAGAAGAGACTGAATAAGAAATGAGGGACATGCCGGGGCGCCTGGGTGGCACAGTGGTTGGGCGTCTGCCTTCGGCTCAGGGTGTGATCCCGGCGTTATGGGATCGAGCCCCACATCAGGCTCCTCTGCTATGAGCCTGCTTCTTCCTCTCCCACTCCCCCTGCTTGTGTTCCCTCTCTCGCTGGCTGTCTCTATCTCTGTCAAATAAATAATTAAAATCTTTAAAAAAAAAAAGAAAGAAAGAAACGAGGGACAAGGGTGTGTGATGCCCACAATGCTTGGTAACTCAATCAATCAATAAGATAATGATTTGATTTTTAGAATCCTGACAAGCTTGTAAATATCAAATGCCTGTGGAACTGAGAGAGCCAGGTCAAGCTGCTCCCTCTGCACCCTCCCCCCCAATCATCGCAGGTGCGTGCCTGTCACAAGCCTGGGGACAACAGTCTTGCCTGCCCCATTTTAGGGCACTCTGGGAGGTTTTAGACAGTTCAGGACCTGGCATTTTAAGAGGAAGGTGGAAAAGTTGGCTCTACCTGGGGAAGCTGTTCTCCCCCTCGGGCTTATGATATTCTCTTGTGTGAGAATCATTTGTGATGTGAGTCCTTTTAAATCATGAAAAAAATACCAAAGTTGCTTAAAGAAAAAAAGAAAGAAAAGAAAAGAGAAAAGGAAAGTAAAGGAAAAGAAAGCAAAGAGGGAGGGAGGAAAGGAAGGGAGGGAGGGAGGGAGGGAGGGAGGAAGGAAGGAAGGAAGGAAGGAAGGAAGGAAGGAAGGAAGGAAGGAAGGAAAAGAAAAGAAAAAAAAAAAGAAAGAAAAGATTGGCTCAGATTCAAGATTTTCCCAGTGGTAAAAGCAATCCCTATCTAGCCCAATCTGTTTTTGTAGTTCCTATGTCGATTTTTTTTCACATTTAGTATTATATTGTAAACATCTTCCCAGACATAAATAAACATACCCTCCCATACGCCTTAGATTTAAGGCAGACTTTCTCATCCATTTTCCTTGCCCACCCTCCCTAATCGGCACCTGCTCCCCCACTCTCTGTCTCCCTGTCCCCCCACCCAAATGTTCTTTCGCCATAGCTCTGACCACCACCTAACATACCACACACTCACTACCCCAGGAGACCTAAGACCACCTCTAAGATGTCTGGACTCTCTCTCTTTTATACCAGGTGAATCCCAAGTGCCTAGTGCCGTGCTTAGCCTATAAATATCTGCTGAATGAATGATATGAATGAATGAAACTTGGGGTAATGTAAAACTATACCCAACAAGCTCAGTTCCTAAATAAATAAATATATAATCAAACCAGCTTATATCTATAGCACTTACTATGGGTAGGGCTTGTGCTCTGCCAGAGTTGACCCCTAGCCCAACCCTCCCCAACCTGTTTGATGCTGACTCAAGATTAAGGACTAGCTGTGCCTTATACCCACCAGCCCTGTCCTCATTCATTCCTGCTCCATATGACCTACTGGTCTTTGGTTTCACTATCCCCTACTTATCCTCCAATGCAACATCATGACATTTAAAATTCTTCATCACCTGGCCCCCACAGGCCGCCATCGTTCGACACCCCCACCGTGGCTTTCACACTAGAAAATAGCTAAGTCTCAATGTCCTGCACCCCGTTGAAGAACCTTCTGCCCCATGAATTTGGGACGCCGTCCCGTCTTCACTTTGCCTGCCTAATCATGTGATCTTTGCTACGTCTGAAGTTCGAAGCACATATTATTTCGTTTACTCCTTCGCACACTGAACATTGAAATAAAATTGGGACTCACCCCTTTCAAATGCCCTACATTTGAAACACAATTTCACTTGCAAGTAACAAAACCCAACATAAGCTAAATCAAGCCCAAGAGAGAATGTATTGGTTTGTGTAGCTAGAGAAGTCCAGGCGTGACTGGATCCAGAAACTCAAACAATATGACCAGAACTCTCTCTTCCACTTTCCTATTGGTTCTGTTTCCTCTGGGCTCTCTGGAAAGTGCTTTCCTGCCTGGTGAAAGCAACATCTCACTGTTTATACGGTCCTTAGCACCCACCCTCTCAGAAGGATGGACGGTGTCTCTTTCTGGCATCTCTAGCCAAGGTCCCAGAGAGGTCATGGATTGGCCCATCCAGATCACACGTTTACCACTGAACCAATCCCCATGGCCAGGGTACTGTGGCCTGGCACTCTGGCCAGGACAGCCAGGGGTCTGTCACTGTCCCTGGGGCTAGAGATTAAGGTAAACCCCATCTGAACTGAGTGGGTGTCCGAGGGCAAACAAACTGCCACGTTTAGTTATTAGTACAAGGCACCATGCATACATCACCTCACCAACTCTTCACGAATGGCCTGTGTAGTTATTACTAACCAAGGCTCAGAAAGCTTAAATGAGTCACCCAAAGCCACAGAGCTAGTAAGCGACAGAAGCCACGCCTGCTCCTGTATATCCGGTTCTGTGATGGGCCCAGAAGATACAGATGTGGAAAATACACAGTCCATGCAGAGGGGAGACAGATGTGCCAGCATCAAATTATGGTATCATGTGATAACATGTGCTATAATTCACACCCAAATTTGGGGGGTAACCGAGCTTAGTAGCCAAGGGCTCTTGAATCGTCGAAACCCAGGTTCTAACTTCAGCTCTGCCACTTACAAGCTGTGTGACGCTGAACAAATTTCTTGACCTCTCAGGCTCAATGTCCTCATCTGCAAAAAAGAAGGGGAAGTAGAGCTGCAGGGACAAAGAAAAGGAGTCAGAGGGAGGGCAGCACCTATGGAAATAGGGAGTCCAGGACATTCAGAGGAATCAAGCCTGGGGTGAGAGACACAGAAGCCAAATGAGGAAGACTTTGAATGCTAATCTCATCCAAGATGGCGCTCTCAATGTCAGCCAGTCCAACATTTCCCAACCTCAAAACTCTGCATCTCCTACCAGTCAGGGCCAAGTTTTCAGGAAGCCCAAGAAGAGCTGGGGGACCTGTAAGGATGGAGTTTCCCAGCCACTGGCAGCTTTCCTCAGCAGAGTAGCTCGATTCTTCCTGACAGCACAAGCACTTGCCATGCCCCGAATGAAACTGGCTGCTTAGACAGTCCAGCTCCCTTTCCGTGCTCTGTGTTCTCTCCCCAGACTTGCAGCCGTCCTGCTGGCATGAGCCCGGACCTCCCTCCTTCAGAGTCTCTTCACAACCAGTCTAATTGGGAGGCTGCGGGAAACCCCATGGGGAGAGCCTGCCCATCCTCCCCCTAAGTCTCTCTACAAGAGGCTTTGCAAAAATAGGAAGCAAGAGCCCGGGAGCCCGGGGAGCCCGGAAGACCTATTGTGGTAAGCAGGGAGGAAGGAGGCTGGTGGCCTGAAATGCAGTTCAGACAGAACCACTTGGGACTGAATGTGGCAGGCCATGATGATAACGCTGTACCTCCCCCAGCCTCAGACTCCTTCAACCCACAGATGCACCATACATTCGAAAACTCCTTGCAAGATAACAGAAATCAGATTACTTTCCTAGCTGTGCGCTCTGAAGGTACATTTCCAAAAATGTTAATAGTATAAAAAATATCACACCATCAAGGAAAGACAATAAAAAATTAACTTGTACTGAGCGCAGAGTGTATGAACGTTCATTTTTACAAATGTTAACTTTTATTGTTATTACAGTTTCCTGATGCTAAGCACTTCCCAGGCTTTGACCAATTTTAACCCTCTCAACAACCACAGGAAGTAGCATTTATGCCCATTTTATGGATAAGGAAACAGAGACTCAATTAAATTAAGTAATCCCTAATGGCATAACCAGTAAGCTAAAGAGTGTGAACTTAAATCAAGGTCTGTCTGAATCAGAGCCCACATAATTTTTAAAAAAGTTTTATTGGGCTATAATTTACATATCATGAAATTGACCCATTGTATGTATACAATTCCGTGATGCTCTTAGTAAACTTATAGAATGTCCATTGTCACTACACTCCAGTTCTAGATATTTCCAGCACCCCAAGATTTCCCTCATGCCTATTTTCTGTGAATTCTCGCTCCCATTTCCACCCTTAGGCAACCACTAATCTCCTTCAGGTCTCTAAAGAGTTGCCTTCTCTGGAGATTTCGTGTGGAATCATGCAACATGGCCTATACATCTAGCTTTCTTCTTCTAGCATGTTTTTGAGGATCCGAAGCAAATCTGCTAGCAGTAACCAGTACTTCATTCCTTTTTTATTCCTGAATTGTATTCCACTATATGGATCTACTGTATCTTGTGTATCTATTCACTGATTGATGGACATTTGGCTTGTTTACATTTTGGGGCCATTATGAATAATCCTTTTCTTTATATTCATGGCTGTATCTTTGTGTGAACATATGTTTTCATTTCTCTTGAGTAAGCTCCTGGGAGTGAAACTGATGGGTCGTAGAGTAAGTCTATTTTTAATTTTTAAAGCACCTGACAACCTATTTTCCAAAGCAGAGGCACCATTTTAACTTCCCGCCCAAGCCCATGCTATTAAATATTACCATGTCCTAGCTTGAAGCCAAACTGAAATCCCAACAAGTCTGAGAGGTGAGCTGGACCCCCTGGGCAGTGCTTTTCCATGAGCCCAGCATGAAAGCACTGGTTAGGGGTTGAAGAAGAAAGCAAGAGGCTGGAATGTCCCGAGTGAGAGAAATGGGGATGGAGCAAGAAGCAGGCGCATGGCCCCTGGCACAATCTAGAGAAAATATGAATGGAGAAACTGAAGTCTACGTTTTCATGAGTTGCTTTACTGCAAAGCCCAAGATGGATGGCTTCAGAGCTCAGATGGTAGACTGTATCCCAGGGTGGAGGAGAGATGACTTCTTCTCACTGCTCTGGAGACTTCGGAATTGGCATCTTTGTGAACAACCCGAGACAGAGCCCATGATGTGGCAATGCATGGGCATCAGCACCGTGAGGCACCCACAAGAGCTTCTCAAGCAGCAAACATTGACAATGAGGCCAAAGTGGGGGGGAGTGGCACTCACTGTGAGAAGCATACAGGCAGGCAAAAGCAAGAACGCAGTGACGCTGCTGCAACAATCCTCAGACATAACACAGGGAGACTTTGCACGGGCAGAAATCCTATGTGTGTGCACGATGATAAGGGCCACGAAAATGGGGGCAGTCCCTGCCCCTGTGACTCCATCTTGCCCACAGGCTGGGTTCAAGAGCAGAGCTGGTTCTCACCTGAGGCCCTTTTTGTTCTGCAGATGCAACCCTGGCTTCCTTCCTATCAGTCCCTGCTTCTCCCATGCACCCGCTCATGGAACATTAAGAACACTCTGTGACCAGGAATAGGCCAGAATTCACCCCAGAAACATGATCATGTTCCCCTCTGCATACCCCAAACTCCACCAATCATGGTCGAAAGAGAGATAAATCATCACCCTCCTACCAGAAGAGGAGTTTTGAGAAGGGGACTTTCAGGCTGTCCCAGAAGATGGGCAAGGATTACAGGAGAACGGAGGCACCGCTGTGGGTTTCGGAGTCTACCTCACCTGTATTCCTATCCCAGCTCTGCCACCAGGACTAGTCATGCAGTCTCTGCCTTGGTTTCCTTATGTGACCATAGGAGTAAACCACCAAGGCAATGGGGAAAGGTCCAGAGATAATGTCCCCAGAGAGGTCTCTACACTACAGGCCCTCCACTAAAGGTCAAATAAGAAGGCATTTTTTAAAGATAAAAAGTATATTGTTACATGAATAAACTAGCATACTGGGATTGATAGAGGAGGAATCATTGCCTCCCTCTGCCAACCCATGACCTGTCTCTTTAAGAATGAAAAATCTGAAAGTTGACTTAGCAATTTATCCTGTAAATTAAGAGGA
Organism: Ailuropoda melanoleuca; assembly: GCF_002007445.2. Taxonomy (NCBI): domain Eukaryota; kingdom Metazoa; phylum Chordata; class Mammalia; order Carnivora; family Ursidae; genus Ailuropoda; species Ailuropoda melanoleuca. Next base: position 28,215,779 of record NC_048227.1, read on the forward strand.
CTTTTGGCCCTGGGGAGACTAGTTATTATTTCCCCCTGAACAGTGACTGCGTTGGATGCCACAGATTGATTGGGGATTAACAGGGACAAAACAAGTCATGGAGAGTGAATTCTCCCCCAGACGTCAAGGGGAATCGGTGAAGCTTCATAGCAGCAGAGAAACAGGGAAAGGGGAGGGTGGAGTCAGGAGGGAGGACAAAAGGGGGAAAATCAATTACTACATCATGGATGAAATGTTTCCCAAGGGCCAGCTGCGACCCTGACATTGTCTTGTGACCAACTTGCCCAAGAAGGCTGCACGGGGGCATCAGATGGGATGGAGGGAAAGACTGTCCCCTCTCCCTCGTGTGCCTATTTCAGAGGGGTGGCAATGGCTACCATGGCCACACTCTGGGCCACCAGGTGAGGAAAGAGGGGAAGACACCCAGGGCAGCTCAGACATCAACCAACATAGCAGCACTCAACAGGTTAATAGTTTCTTCTGAAGGCTGATCTTCCGGAGGCTGAGCCTAGAGCACTGTGCTAGAAGCTTGGGGATGCACGATAAATAGGAGAGAGCATAACTGGTCACGGGTCATGGCAGACAAGGGACAAGCACGAAAGTCCTTGCAGACAGCACATAGCCACAAGTGGGTCTCACTCAGATCTGCAGCTCCAATTTCAAGAGATTCAAATCCCACTCAATTGTCCACATAGGAATTTGGGCATGGTGTGGCCAGATTCTCCTGATGTTTCAAAAGAAGTCCAAATCTGGAATTTACTGTGAAATCTTTTGATGTTCAAAAGCCAGCACCTAGTTTAAAACAGATGTACATACACATACACACACACACACACACACAACCCAAACAAAACATGATCGTTGGCTAGGTTGTCCTGAGGACTCCAGTATGCAATCTGGCACTGGCCACTATTTCTTCTTCTTCTTTTTTTTTTTTTTAAGGACGTTTGCGCTATACTTTCTCCTAGAGTGGAAATGCAGGAGGGCAAGTGCAAACCTTGGTCTCTTGGACAGTCCTGAGCACAGGGTCAGGCCTGGAGTATGAGTGAGCCGGGCAAGCATCCATCACTGCAGTGCTGGCTACACCCTCAAGGTTTTAGAAGCCAGAAAGGGCCACGCAGACCCAAATCCTGGGGCATCATGTTATGCTAACCCATGTGGCATGCCCAGCACGCCCTCCCCTTCCCCCCCCCACTGCCGCCGAGTACTATCTGTTTTCTGGTTCACAATTCACAATTCACCAGGGCACATTATTAGAAACAACAATTTGCTAATGCCAGGTCCCAATCGGCCCCCTCAGAAAAATCCAAACAAATTTAAAAGCCCTCGGCCCCATAGCCTTGTGGAGATTCGGTAAAAGTAGGAATATTTGTATTTGTGCCGGGAAAGAGCTGCAGATATGTTTTGTTGTGCGTGGTATTTAAAAAGACAAGTTGAATTACTAGCAAACATATAAAGGCTGGAAGACTCGATATTAAAATCTGCATTTCTGAGTTCTCTTGAGGAATCAGCTCTGGGGACACTGAGCTCACATTGCCATGTAGTGACAAACAGCGGGAGCTGACTAGCAGCCATCCCTTAAAGGGACATACTCACTTTGCTAGAGCCCCTGATTCCTGGTGGATCACACCCAGCCTGGCCGCTGTCCGTGTCTGGGTTCTCCACACTGTCTTCAGGTACTTTTTCCCCTGAAAAGGTCAAGGATGGAAGGCTTGGAGGTCCACGTGGAGACCCCAGGCCCTCCAGTCTCCTAGATTTTGCCTCAGCCTCCAACATCTCAGCCAGAGTGGGACTTGTAAAGTACAAGCCAGCGACCTCACTGCTCCTTCCCCTCCCTCCTTCAAGTCAGGGCTGAAATGTCACCTTCCCAGTGACACCGGTCTCTGCCAACCTATTCAAAACCACAGCTGCATCCCCTCCCCAGCATGCCCTGTCTCTCACTTCTGTTTTATTTTTCTCCACTTTCTAATCTATTATAAAATTTAGTTATTTATTTGGTTGGTTATCTGTCTCCCCCTCCTAAGATGTCCCATTGCACGAGAGAAGAGATGTGTGCGTGTGTTTTGTTTTCTGTTTCATCACCTACAACTTTTCTGGAAAGAGTCAGAAGGTAAATATTTTAAGCTTTATGGGCCCCAAGGTCTCTGTCACAACTACTCAACTCTGCCACCCGGCACCCTATCAGCCACAGATGATACGGAAGAACAAATGCGGATGTGTTCGTTCCAGTAACGCTTTATTGACAAAAACAGGCAGCATTTGACCCGTGGGCTCGTTTGCCAAGGCCAGATCTAGGACGGTGCCTAGCAGACATTAAGTACTCAGTAAAGGCTGCTGAATACACTCAGAGCCTTCATGTCACTCCCTTACAAAGATACAATGCTTTCTTTCAATTCTTGCTCCGTCCTTTACTCCTCAGGACTGCACCAGTCTCTCACATGAAGAAACCAGCCTTCAGAGAGCCACCGGGAGCTGTCCAAGGTCACAGAGTCTGGAGGGGCAGAGCCGGGCCTATGAGAGCCAGGGATCTGTCTGACTCCAGAACCACCCAGTCTCTGTCTGCAATTCCAACCTCTCAGCACTGAGCTCCTGAGCAGGCCCCTGTCACACACACCCGAGTGAACCAGAACCCACAGCCTGTCCTAGAAGAGAATCTGGACGTTCAGCCATGTGCATCCTCCAGAAAGCAAACTCCAGTCCTTTGGTTTAATTCCACCTGTCACATTCTCTGAGCCTACCTCATTTCTCGCTATCGGCTGCAAGTAGCTCCTCTGCTCCGCAAAGAGAAGGACCCCCCCCCACCCCTGTCATTCACAGAGAACAAGACCCAGAAATTCAGAAGGCAAGAGGGAGAGCACGTGGCCAGCAAGTGAAGGGGAAACAGAGATTCCTTGGCTTGCTGGAACTCTCATGGGTCTACAGGCAATGCAGAACAGCTAATCCTGAATTAGTTAAGGAAAAGAACGGTAGTCATTAATTTTAAGAGCTGGCATTTATGGATGCCAATTACACACCAGGGATTTCTTTGGCACTTTATATACATTATGTCTAAATCTTTCAACAATCCAACAGGGAGTGTCGTTTTACTCCATTTCTATAGATGAAGAAACCAAAGTTCAGAGAGGTTGTCGTTTGCCCAAGATCACACAGCTCCTAAGGGTCACAGTCAGGATTTGAGCCTCGGTTTCCATGACTCTTCAACATTAACATCAGGAGCACGCGCTCAGGAGTCAACTAACCCTTGTTCAAAACATTGCTCGGGGGACTTCCTCTCTCAGGGCCTCAGTTTCTTCTGTGAAATGGGGTAACGACAGTATCTAATCTGCAGGTTGTTGACAAAATGTGCATGCAGAGCACTGAACACAGTGGCTCACACTCAGTGCCTGTAATTATCATTAGTTCTACAAGTTCTCGGGCCAGAACTAGTACTGCTATCACTACCAAAGCAAAGAAGCTCTCACCATGAGAATCACAAGGTTCCCACCACTGGCCATGCGCAACCGGGTGAAGTAGGGTGCTATCTACGTCAATATTCTACTGTACCCACTTGAAAAACTCCTTTCCGCACCCCCAACACCACAGCCACCCGGTGCTATTAAGCTGTATTCTGCATAGGAAAGACCAAAGTCAGAGCCCTGGAAGACTGGACGACCAGACAAGTCTGCTACAATGCAAGACTCTCGACCATCTCATGGCCCATCCCATAAAGTATCTGTCCTCCACTTGGGCTAGAAGACGTAAGAGGTCTGTTTCAGATTCACGGTCCTGGGTCCAAGCCACACCTAACACCAACTCACTGTATGGCTTTGGGCAACTCCCTTCCCCTCCCTGGCTTTCCCTTTCTTCCAATATAACACAAAAGTGCAGAAGTAGATAGTCTCCAAGGACTACTAGAGGGCTCTACACAGGGATTCACTCACTTATCCATTGTCTCAATTACTCATGCGTTCATTCTACAAATACTTGTCAAGTGCTTCCTATGTCCTAAGCACTATGGTACGAGGCACAGTCTCTGTCTTAATGGAGCTGACCATCTAGTGCGGAAGAGAGATAGTAAATGAGTAAACAAATATATAAGTTCAAGGAGTGATATGTGCCTTAAAGAAAAATAAAGCTGGGTAAGAATACAGGGAAGAGAACAGAGGAGTTCCTTTAAGACAGGTGTCAGCAATAGCCTCTCTGTGTAGGTGACATGAAGAGAGAGAGGTCTGGGGGAAGAGAGTTCTAGGTGGAAGGAACAGCAGGTACAAAAGCCTAAGGTGAGAACAAGCTTGGGGTCTTCATGAAAGGTCAAAGGGTCAAAGAAGGCAGAAGTAAGCAAGTGAGATGGGGGTCTATGCCTGATAAGGGCTCAGTGAATTAAACTTCTAACACTTGCCTTGACCCCCCAAAATTATTCTAAGTGCCATGAATGTCCTTCAGTTATCTACAAGGATACCAAATGGGAGATTCCAAGTCTACCCACACATTTTCTCTGCCTGGAACAACCTTCTCCATCTTCTCTACATGTCTTAAGATTCAGCTTGGGCATCAGCCTTGTCTGGGGATCCCCCTCTGAGCCCCCCAACCCCAGCTAGGTTGGATGGCTCCCTGTGAGCTCCCACAGAAGCCTGCATCTGTCACAAGTGGTCCCAGTAGATAATTACTGCTTTTGCCACAGGCCTTCCCCACTGATCTACAAGCTTCTCGAAAACCAGGTCCATACCTTGTTTGTCTCTGCATTCCTCACTGCATACCTCCGAGCCTTGTACACAGTAGATCCTCAGCATATACTCGAACTAGCTTCCATTTATTGAACGTCTACTGTGAGCTGGGCCTACGCTGAGCCCTTTCAGTGCACCCTCTCATTCGACGCTTTCAACCACCCTATGACACTGCTGACATTATTCCCCTGATATAAATATGGAACGTGAGGCTCAGAGCACTTAAGTGACTTGCTCAGAGTTACCCAGCTAATACCTCTTAAAATAAGGACTCGGGCTCAAGTGTCCCTGACTTTCACTCTTGACCACCTAATCAGGGGCTCCCAAAGTGTCAAGTCTCCACTCCCCTCAGAACCTAACGAATGGGGAACCGTAGCCACGTTCAGCAAGCTATGTTTTTGCGAGCCTTCCATGGGATTCGGATGCGTGCTCACATCTGAGAACCACCGCAAGTGGTGTTTACTGTCTGGCAGTATAAACTCACTCACAATTTATTGAGAATTCACCACGTGCCAGATAGTATGGGGCATTCCGGGAATCCCGTGGCAAGAAAAGACCATCACCAGCTCCTGCGTGTATGGAGCTAATTGTTCAGTGTTTGCTGAAAGAATGTTCTACTCTATCATACTTGGAAACCCAAGGCTAGGGCTCTGCAAAATAAAGACTGCCTGGAACACAATCTTTTTCCTTAACACATGGCAAATATTGTGCCAAAAGTCCGTGTGAGCTAGAACAGTCCTGAGGGGGAAGCTGGCAGTCCCCCAGCACTTTCCTTTTTTGGTTTCCCATCCCTGGCCCAATGAGGTAGCCACACCCACATCCGAGAAACTATACATTTGCCTCTTCCGGCCGTTGCCCCTGTCCCATTAAATTAACCCTCTACAGAAGGTAGGGAGTCAACCAACGCAGGAGAGCTGACCACTTCCTGGCATCCTTAGCTCAGCTTGAAAGCAAGGAAACAAATTAGATGTTGTGGGCTGATGGGGCTGGTTGTCCCCAGAGCAAAGGTAGGAATGAAAAACCTTTCAAGTAGATGCCTGCCAGTGTCCTAAGAAAAAGAAACGAGTTCCAAATACAAGGTGCCTGCCAGTGTGGACACGATGATTGCTTAGAGACTTCTGCTCTTCTCTCTCATAGTTATCCCCGGGGCCTCGGAAGTATTTGACAAATCACTGAACCCAGCAAGTTGGCTCTATCAAGGGAAGGAGGAAAACTGATCACATCTAGAAAGAGAAGGAAAGGAGGAAAAAGAAGGGAAATGTATTTACTGAGCACCTATTATGTGCCAGGCATGCAACTAGCTGCTTTACATGTATATTACCATTAAATTTCCTGACACTCTTACACAGTTAAATTAATATCTCTATTTTAGAAGAAGAAACAAGGACTCAGAGAGGTTAAGTGACTCTTCCAAGGATACACAGCGAGTAAACCTGAATTCAATCCAGGCTGAACTTGACCACAAAGACAGGGTGTTGGCGATTATATAAAATGTTACTCCTCGTGACTCCCCAAGCACAGCCTGCAAGCCCATTAAGAGACAGGTCCAGAGAAGTCCTTCACCAGAGAAAATATTTTTTTTAAAGATTTTATTTATTTATTTAACAGAGAGAGAGACAGCCAGCAAGAGAGGGAACACAGGCAGGGGGAGTGGGAGAGGAAGAAGCAGGCTCCCAGCAGAGGAGCCTGATGTGGGGCTCGATCCCAGGACGCTGGGATCACGCCCTGAGCCGAAGGCAGATGCTTAACGACTGAGCCACCCAGGTGCCCCGAGAAAATATATTTCATCCCCAATTTCAAAAGTACGAACTTCACTTAATAGGGGAAGCAGCCTGAGTGGTGTTGACACAGAGACAAAATGGAATTAAAGTTGTCTTTCCCTCCGACTTTGAGAAATATTCCGAGTCTGTTTTTCTATTTTAGGCACAGTTACAACCAGAGCAGTCAAAGTGAATTAGTTTGGGGGATATATTTATTTTTTTCATTTTTGCCTAGTCATCTGTAAACAAGATCTATCAAAATAATTAAATGCAAATTCGGTAATTTCTGCAACATTTAACTCAAAAATAGCAGATTTTAAAAGAATGGGTATATTTAGCATGAAACTGGCTCTTAGCTTACTTTTGTCTAATGGCCTATTTTAAAGTCATCTTCCACGGATGGGAAGTTTAGAGTTGAGTTGCGTGTTTTGTCAACTGTTTCATGCACTTCCGAGGGTGGGGGGGAAATACATCTTCTACCCTCACCCCAAATCCAAGGAGCGCGCTTGGGGAACTTGTCACATTTTACCTTTTCTCCTTTCTTGTGGCAATGACAATTTTTTCTTTCCCAGAATCCTTTCTGCCGACACCCTGGCAAAGGACAAAGAGAGAATGGAAAAGTACCAAGGGGCAGGACCTGGGCAGCCTCCTGGAGAAGGGAGGCTGGTGAATCGGCCTGCTCCTGGGGCGATCCCTTTTGGGATGTGGCCTGGAGCTGAGCAAACCGATGTGAGAGGCAGAGGGGAAAGGAGGCAGATAGACTAAGGAGGAGGGCAAACCACACCCACTAAATCCTCTGTGCTTCCCTCTTCTGCCAGAGGAGCGAATATCTGAGTCAGGGACAATTTCAGCTGAACTAGTTTGCCCTCCCAACTATATATATCGCAGGCAGCACTGGCCGGTGCGTGTGGAGAGGACTGTCACAGTGGAGAGGCAGAGAGTTCTGAAGGCTGCAGGGGGAAGGGGCGGGCCAAGGAGGAAAAATACTGAACTCCGGAGGAAATTCTCCCAAACACACCTGAGCACCTGAGGAAAAAAATTCAGGGCTGAATTGGAGGAAGAGCTACCCAAAGGGAAACATGATGTTCCCCAGAGGGCTGGTTTTCTCAGAGTTGTGATCTGTCTGCTCCCTGCCAACCCCCACATGCACAGGCCGTACCTTGAATTTTAACAGTTAAGTCACTCTTTTCAATCCTCAGCTGGGATCCCTGATGGGTAATGCTCACAGAACCCCTCATATGCAGACCCTTCCCATCCCAAGTTCTGAACTGTATCCAGAAATGGTCATGAGTAATCACCTATCTGCCACACTTATAATAAATTTTACAACCAACCTGCCATTTTATGCATTACTCTGTTGATCTTGTCTAAAGCCCTACAAGATGAGTCTTATTAGCATTCCTTTATAGGAACACTTTATAGAAGCCCAGAGACAGAAAGCAACTGGACCAAGATCACACAGCGTAGTGGCAGAGTTGGGCTTTTCTTAACCCCTTTGTTATGGATAGAAGCAGGAATGACATCAGAAGTTCCTTCTGTCTAAGTCACCTTGTCACCTGAGGCTGAAGTCAAGTCCTGGGCCAAGACCCAGAAAAAGAGGGCTCCAGCCCTCCACATTCCCCACCCCCCTCCAGCTCTGCTGTTGCCTGCCAGATGCAGGAAACCTCGAAGTTGCATCCCTTTACACCCCAGCTAAGTATTTCTACAAATGGGCTTTGGTGTCAAAAAGAGCTAGATTCATATTCCCATCTGTAGTATTCATAATGAGAAGTCATAATCTCTCTAAATCTGGTTCTTAGAAAAATAAGAATGCATGAAAATCCACCTCTCTTCAACTTCCATCCATTGGTCGCTGTCTTCCCCTCAGAGGACAAGCACCCTACTCTATGCCAAGGCATATTCTTTTCCTCAATCCTGAAATACAAAGTGTCCTAAATTCAATTTTATTCCCATCATACGTATCTTACCGAAGAGCCGCTGAATCTACTCTTGACTTCTTCCAGTCTCTCAATACCATTCTTCTGCCCTGTGGGAATTCACTCCAGTGTGTCTTTTAATTCACTGCCTCTCTCTGAAGCTATGTCTAATCTGCTTTTGAACTCTGAAATCGAGTTTTTAATTTCAAAAGGGAGATTCTTGATTTCTGAACATTTTAGTTGGCTTGAAAAGAAAAAAACTTCCTAGGAGCACCTCGGTGGTTCAGTCTTCAGTCGGTTAACCATCCTACCCTCAATTTCGGCTCAGGTCAGGATCTCAGGATGGGGAGCCAACAAGGAGCCTCCTTAAGATTCTCTCTCTCCCACTCCCTCTGCCCCTCCCCACCTAGCTCGCCTGCTCTCTCTAAAAACAATTAATTGATTAAAAAATAATAAAATTTAAAAATCTTCCTATCTCTTCTTTATATCTTGTGCTTTCATTAGTCTCTTTCATCCTTCTTTTATCTCTTGGTCATTTTCCACAAACTTATTTTATAGTCTTTTCCAGATGGTTCTATGATCTTAAGTTCTTGAGAAGCTACTTCTACGTATTATGCCTGTTAACTATCCTTTATATAAGATGCCTAATCACGCAGCCTGTAATTTTTTAATTGTGAGCTCATCTTCAACAGTTTTTTATTCTGCAAAAGTCCTGTGAGCCAAGGGATGCATAGGTTATCCTACAAAGGGATTTTGCTCTCAGGTGTTTCCTTGGCCCTAGATTAGTTTATACTTTAATTCCCCACGTTGGAATTTCCACCCCGGGTGGGTACGTCCACAAATGACAGATTCAGCCTTTCACTTTCTCACCAGATCTCTTCCCAACCTTGAACCCTGAGCAGGCAACAAACTTCCCTGGACATGTGGACAGTTTTTCTAGCCTTTTAGTAAAGGAGGAAGAGTTCTAGCCTTATGTGGGGGTACCAGTTAACATATAAATTGATTAATAATATATTGCCAGAGGAGAGGTAGGGAGCATGGGTAAAATAAAAGGGATTAAGGGCATACTTATAGTGATGAGCACTCAATAACATAGAATTGTTGTGTAACATGTAGAGTAGAATCATTCTGGGGTGCCTGGGTGGCTCAGTCGGTTAAGCATCTGCCTCTGGCTCGGGTCATGGTCTTGGGGTCCTAGGATAGAGCCCTGCGTCTGACTCCCTGCTCAGTGGGGGTCCCTTCTCCCTCTCCCCCTACCCTTCGTATTCGTGCATTCTCTCTCTCTCTCTCTCTGCCTCTCTCTCGTGCACGTGTGCACACGTGCTGTCTTTCTCTCTCTCAAATGAATAAATGAAATCCTAAAAAAAATTTCCATTGTACACCTGAAACTAATATAAAACTGTATGCTAACTATAGTTCAATTAAACTAAAGAAATGATATCTGTTCTGTAAGTGCTCATGGCCAACTAAACAAATGATCAAAAGGCAACAGGAAAAGTAGAGCTATAGAATCCATACCCAACTCTCCTTTCAAGAGACACGTAGGCAAGACAAATCTAATACTGAGTTTAATGGAGAAGTGGCCAGGAAAAGATAAGCATGCAGCAGAGACTCAACAGATGAAGATACCAAAAAGAGAAAAAATAAATATAAATTAATATATAATAATATATATCCAACAATCCTACATGTGTTGAAGAAGGGAGAGAGCTATGCCCGTTGAATCTGCCATATTGCTGAGTATATTCCCCCTACACCATAACTAACAGAACAGCGTTTCTAAAACACAAATCTTAACCTGTTATCCTACACACATGCACGCGCGCACACACCCACGAACACACCCTCATTCCCCACACCCACTCCTGCTACTTGATTTAATGTCTTTCTCTCAACTAAAAAGCCAAATCTCTATCCTCGTCTCTCATCAGACTCATTTCCACTCTACCTCCAGCCGCCCTGGCCTTCCCCAAACAAACAGGTCTCAGACAGACTGTCCCACCTTGCAGATCACGCATAAGCTATTTCCGCTGCCTGCAATGTTCTTCCATCCCCTCCCTCAACCCCCATCCCTAGTTAATTTCTCTTCATTCTTTAGATCTCAATGAGAACATCACTCCCACAGAGAAAGCTTCCAGGCCCCAAACTAGGTCAGGTCATTTGGTTATGTATTCACACAATACCCTGAACATCTTCATAGCGCTTACCACAATTGTTATTTTAATCGCATAAAGAGTAGTTTAATTTTTGTCTTTCTCACTGGACTGTAACCTCCAGAAAAAGGAACCCATCTGGATTGTGCTCTGCTGCCTCCCCACTGTCTAGCACAATAAAATTCGCTATATAAATGTGAGCACCCTGGCGCCAGCCCTCCCTGTCACCCTCCCTAACATGCACCTGAGCTCGCTGCATTTTCCCACAAGCTTCTTCTGTAGCAAGAACACCGTTGTCTGGGAGGCTTATTCACCACATGATCAAAATTTCCTTCGAAGCAGCAGGGGGTCACTGAGTTCAGGGGAACTTATTTCCACAAAGCCACAGCCACTTCCTTAGTTGCCTGTTTTCAAAAAGCTACAGCAGAATGAGTCTTGCTGGGTTGATTTGATGGATATGTTTATGCATGTTGGGTCTTGGGTCTGCCCTACTCTGTGAATTCGGGTCACTTGGTCTTTTCTGAGCCTCAGTTTCCTTATTTTTAAAACAAAGGGGCTGGTCCAAACAATCCATAAGAAATTGTTCTGCTTTTTTGAGAAAGCTGAGAGCATGAATAACCTCATTGCAAAAGGCCAGAAGAACTTTGTAGCTTTGCTCCTCCTCTAAATTCTTACTGCCTGTGTGAGCTTCAGTAAGGAGTTGATCTCCCTACATCAGTTCCCGTATCTATAAACTAGAGTTAATCACAAGCCTTATGTCCCTCCCCATTTCTACCAGATTGTATCCAGCCACCCCCAGTCCATGATCGAACACCACGGGAGCACAGAAGACCAGACCATTCGCCTTAAAGAGGGACCAGTTCTGAGAAGCAACCGATGCCCCAGAGCTTCCCATGGAGTCAGGCTGAAGACCAGCTGAGACCACTGCATTCTTGCAAGCTCCTTCCCCTGAACTATTTCCTTTTCTCGCCACCCTTCTCTGGAAAGCATCCCTCAATAAATCACTTGGGCAAGAATCCCTATCTCAGCCTCTGTCTCTAGGGAACCCCACCTAAGACACAAATGGAGGCACTCTTGTTTTACGTACATCATCTCAGGTCATACCTATAGTAATTCTCACGATAACCCACTCGTAAGACCACTGCACAGAGGCATGAGGCCAACAGAGACTGAGCAACTTGTCCAAGGCCAAGTGTTAGCACGTCCCTATCCTGTTTCCTCATCAGACCCGTGGAGTAGCCAGCATGAGGTGCAGAGCAGGCAAGGAGAGACAGAGAAGCAGAAATACCATCTACTTCTCAGGTTTCTCCTTTGCCAGCCAACAGGTGGCCCCACAGTGGGCTGCTTGCCCTTGAATCTTCCAGGGCTGAGAAAGCTCAGGTTCAGCCGGCGCATCAGTTCTGAACCAGGTACACACACACTTGGCGGGGTTGTTAGGGAGGTACAGCTCTGGGCAAAGCTGGCGGAGCAATCCAGCAGAGATGTTGGCCCAAACCAATTTCTGTGTCAAGGCACAGTAAAGAAGGTGACGGACTCTCTTGGGAAGGGAAAGTTTTCTCTAAAATGTATACCTTGAGAACCTCTGGACAAGAAAAACTTTCCATCTTTTCCTCATTCCCATTTTATTTAAGGAATGGCTTTTCGAAGCAGACTTCAGCCCCTCGCCCACCCACCCACACATGCACAAACTACCACTGCAGGGAAGAGTTTTCATTACCCCTTCAAGTGTCCATTCTCCTCTCTCCTTTCGATCCTACCCTGCTTCTCGTTTGGGGAATTTATCTCCACTCCAATCTCAGCCACATGGTTTTGGCAGAGTGATCTTTCCCTCAATTCCAAGGATTGATCTTCATGCCACCCCGCACCCGGTGAATGGTTCAGAGAACAGCACGTGAGCCAATTTGGGCCAGTGAAAAAGAGAAGATCCCAGGACTCCAATAGGAGGTATTGGAGGAGATATTCTCTCTTCTCTGAGCGGTGTGGGCTGGAGACAGAAAGTGTGCAGCTGTTGCAGCCATCTGGGGACCAGAAGAGAGTATGGAGCTCTTGATGACCCACAAAGAGGTGCCCTGAGGATGGGTCTATTATCACGGAAGGACAAAGCAAGAGGAAATCAGGTCTTGAAACGGCTAGATCAAGACCCACCTGAACTGAGATCATCTCTTGATGTTCCTGTTCCTTTAGTCACTAGGTTAACATTAATTTTTAAGCTAGAGTGATCTGTGGTTTGTTTTTTGCATACAATGCAAAGAGTCTTAAAATCTGATAGGTCTCTATTCCGTGCGTTCTCAAGGGAGTTAAACACTTCTGATTAATACCTCACTTGTGCTTCATTGAATTCACCCCTAACAAAATCCCTTGTCCATTTTCCTCCCCATCAGGGTTTTCTGTTGTTCTCACTGTTGTTGCCTTGACAATTACCTAATGAGTCCTTAGTGATTCCTAAGTGTGGCAAAACATTGAAAAGATACTTAGCGCAGCTCCTGTTCCCACTCATAATTTCGATTCTGAATCTAGATTATGAGCAGTAAACTGTTCATCTCCCCCTCCCCCATTTGCTAGTTGATCCTGTTGAGAGGTTGGAGGCCATCCCCGACGCAGAGTTGAGACATATTCTGAAATCTGCTCCAACCTGGAAGAAATGCTGTGATTCCTTGGTGATATACGTCACAGATTAGGAATTAGGAGCAAGGGGGGGAGAAGGGGCACTAACTGAGTACCTTGGATCAAAACCAACCCTTCAAGGCCTACTACAACGTCTAACTTTCCTTGCAGCCAGAAAGTCCTTCCTCATGTCCCACCTAAATAATTCATATTGCAATTTCGGTCCAGCTCTCCTTAGCCTATTCGCGGAGGCCACGAGGACTGGCTTGTCAGCCTCATCTGATCCTGTTACATTCGTGATAAAGAGTGCTCTCAAGTTGCCTTACTCCTCTCTTCTTCTCCCCGGTGCTAAATGATCTCTTCCCACAGCTTTGGGTCTAAATCTAGAAGAGGCACTCCTTCTCCATGTAAAATGACTTGCAAAGCCCAAATCACTAGCAGGCTCCGCCTCTGGGGCTCACATTCTCTCTCCATTCTTGGATACAGCAAGAGCTCCCTGAACTAAATCAAATGAGACTAGGAATGGTTTAGAAAACCCCCGTCCTCGCCCACTCACATGTGGAATTTAAGAAACAGGGCAGAGGACCACAGGGGAAGGAGGAAAAACTGAATGGGAAGTCATTAGTGAGAAAAACCATGAGAGACTCTTAACTCTAGGAAACAAACAGAGGGTTGCTGCAGGGGAGGAGGGTGGGAGGACGGGGTAATGGGGTGATGGGCATTAAAGAGAGCACATGATATGTTGAGCACTGGGTGTTATACGCAGCTGATGAATTATTGAACACTACATCTGAAACTAATGATGTACTATAAGTCGGCTAATTGAATTTAAAAATAAAGAAAAGAAAACCCCAGTCCTCTATCACGTAGCAACCCCCTTCTTTCCCTGAGTATCCATTTTACATCTCCCGTGGTAGTCAGTACATGGCTAAAGCTGGACATGAATTAGTAACTACAAGGCACTAACCAGAATGTTGGTAAATGACAACTAGAGAAAAGGAGGCTCCATGCGTACAACTACACCGTGTCCCCCACTCCTGTCCCACGTGCTCTCTTAGGAAATTTCCCCAATATCCATGGTCTTGGCGAGACTGTAAATCATCATGCCTTACCCACCTCTACTCTGCCAAGGGCAGGCAAAAAAATCCAAGCTAGACTGATAGGGTTCTTCCTGGGACCTCATCCGTCAACTAGAAGGAAAGGAGGTTGAGATAAAGGCGGAGCTGACACCGTGGTGGTGTCCAGACGAGACTGTCCAGTTGTCCTGCTTTCTCCATACCTGGAGTTGCCCCGGCTTCTGGTTCCTCACCCTTCTCTTCCCTTCCGCATCCAATGTATTCTCATTTCATTTCTGCCAGCCAAGGCTGGGTTCCGCTGCTTGCATCAACAAACATTAATGAGTAGTGTTAACACTCCAAGAAGGTGTTTCCCAGATTTCTGAAAACTTTACTGATACATTAAAAAAAAAATAACCATTTCACACTTGTGCTGGCAGTACAGAAGAGTTTGGGCCTGGAAATCAATGGTACAGATTCTCCAGGTATAAACCAAATCACGTCATGGTAACAGGATCTTTGTCAAGGAACCACATTAATCTGACATTACCTTTGCCATGTTGATCTAATGTCTCATTAAAATTAGGCACGTCAAGGGGAATGCCATTTAACTGAGGCAGCACTGTCAAGAGAAAATGAATTCTGGTGGGCCAAGGTACTGTTTCTGGGTGTCATGATTGGCCCAAGCACATTGTTAAAGCACTTTTGCAAAAAAAAAAAAAAAAAAGAGTATAATTTGCTAATTGCACAATGCAAATCACTTAACAGTGGAATGGTTTTCAAGTTGTCATTCTTCAAGGCCCACCTTTTTCTCCGCGCTACTTTCGTCCATCACCCCAGAACGCTGATCACTATCATAACAACAATACACAGCAGAGCTTACAACACATGAGACATGGTACTCAGTACCTGAATTCCCGGAATTCTTCCTCCTCACCAGACCCCACAAGGCAGGATCTATGAGCAACCATGTTTTCTCGATGAGAAGATGGAAGCTTAGCAAGAAGTAATTCCGAGTGTGCAAAGCTTTGTAAGGCACGCAGCTGGGATCCAGACCGTGTATCCTCAACAACTACACCGTGGCATTTATTCAGCATATGCCACGTGCCAGGTGCTGTGCTAGGCCTTTACAGAGGTTCTGGGTCACAGTGACTCCCCACCCATTTTATAGAGGATGCAGCTGAGGCTCAGAGAGGTCAAGTAACTCGTACAATGTCACATGGGCTGTCTGGCTCCTGTACTCTCCCAGCTCTTAACCGCTCTGTTATGCATCCTCTAGAGAAGGTCAGATGTGCCCTTCCCTTTATCCCCCTAATTAATTTCAAAAGTATTTTTGGGGGTGCCTGGGTGGCTCAGTGGGGCACCTGGGTGGCTCAATCGTTAAGCGTCTGCCTTCGGCTCAGGGCATGATCCAGGCATTATGGGATCGAGCCCTGCATCAGGCTCTTGCGCTGTGAGCCTGCTTCTTCCTCTCCCACTCCCCCTGCTTGTGTTCCTTCTTTCTCTGGCTGTCTCTCGTCAAATAAATAAAATCTTTAAAAAAAAAAAAAGTATTTTTGAAGAGTTTGAGCAGCCCCCAGCTCCAGTGTCTAGGACTAGGCTTCACGTCCTTTAGAATCTCCATCACTGAGTTGCTGCAGGACTAAATGAGTTCATATATAATCCATCAAACACGTAGAACGGCGCCTGACACAAAGAAATGCTATACACACATTTGCTATCTTACTTCTTATCACTGTTACTACCTAAGAGAGTCAAACAAGTACCTGTTTTCATTTCAACCATTTATGTGCTCATTACAACCATGATGGTTTTATTGAATAAAGCAAGTCCCCTGGGATTTTTATTGCTTAGGTTTCTATTCATTCTCCTTGGCTTCTTTTTACTTATTTTTGCCACATTTTTATGACTGTGGTGGAACTTTGTTTGGTGTCCACGTGAGGCTGGCATGTCTCACCCACTTCTCCCACCCACTCCCACCTTCGAAAGATTTGTATTGAGTACCCGCCTTTTGCCAAGCTAGGGGGAGCTACCATTTCTCATTTGGGCAGAGAGAGTATAGTAGAGGCTTTGGGAGGGTTTCCCCATCCCCAACCTTTCTCAGAACTACCCTGGCTGCAGGGAAAGCTGCATCTGGGGTCATTTTTACGCTAAGCAAGCCCCACCTGCTTCCTGGCCACTCCTGATTAAACCAGAGATAATCACCTGATCCAAACTGGGCAAATCAGATTCTCCCTGCTGAAAATTTGAAATTGGTGGTAAGAGGAGGGCACATATTGCATGGAGCACTGGGTGTTATACGCAAACAGTGAATCATGGAACACTACATCAAAAACTAAGGATGTACTGTATGGTGACTAACATAACAGAATAAAAAATTATTATAAAGAAATGAAATTGGTGGTAAGAGACCTTCCTTGGTCCAGTTTGTGTTTGAATCAAGGGGTCAAGTAAATGTGGGGGTCCAGAATTCGATTTTGAGAAGGTCATCTTTTGCTATGTGGATAAGGTAGAGAAAGCTGGTCTGTAGAGGGAGAGGGAATGGAAAAGAGAAAATGAAAGGAAGCAGAAAGGGAGGAGAAAGAGACGGAAGTCTAAGGTCTGAAGCCATTCGTGCAGAAAAAAGGCAGACCACTCACCTTAGTTCCTGGCCCCAGTGCCTAGTGAAACTGAGCTGTCCTCCTGCCCCTAGATTCTGTGAGATATCCCTGGGGCTTTCCAATAAAGGGCCCCATTTTGCTTTATCTAAGTGGGTTTCTACTTCTTGCCTCAAAACCAGTAGTGGCCAAGGCAAACTGTTGCTGACACCAAGAGCTAATGAATGCTCCTGTGATTTTCATTCATGGAAAAAGCCCTAATAGTGATTTTGTCATTAATTCAACAAATATTTACTGAGGGCCTACTATGTTACTATGTACCAGTGCCACGATGGGTGTATGACTAGGAGTTTAGCACGGAACATAGTAGACACAGCTGTGACTCTGTGGAGGTGATAATTCTTGGGAAAGCATGGAGGGAAAGTAAGGAAACCAATTATTCCAAGATGCTGTTGCTAAGGCCACATGATGAATCTTCAAGAAGCCCATCCAGCCTTCTACCAGAGCAACAGATGGGCCTTAGAGCTGCAGGAAGGTAGTGGGAAGAGAAGGGAGAGGTAGAGAAAAGACTGGATTAGGGCCTGCACACTGGACGTTAGCCTTGATTCAGTTATTTATAAGCTGCTTGACTTTGAAACAAGTGAACAAACCTCTCTGTTGTTCCACACCTCTAAAACAGCAGAGGGCTGTGTATGTCTCTGTGTGTGAGAAATCTGGAATATTTGCTGAGGGAAAGTAGCATCTTAGAAAGAACACAAGATCTGAAGCTAGACCAGCAGCTCTCAGGGAGGGATGATTGCACTCCCAGGGGACAGCTGACAACGTCTGGAGACATTTTTGGTTGTCACTACTGGGGGGCCGGGCACTACTGGTCTCTAATGAGCAGAAGCCAAGGATGTTCCCAAACATCCCACAGTGAACAGGGCAGCACCCTCCCCCAACACCAAATGATCCAGCCCAAAAGCTCAACAGCACTGAGGTTGAGAAACGCTCTGTCAGGCAAATCCTGGTTGCGCCTTAGGAACTGTGTGACCTATGGTAGGCTACTTTTCTTTGGGCCTTATTTTGTCTTCCATAGGGTGGGAATCAATAATATCTTCAGCGTAGAGCTTTTATGAGGGTCAAAAGCTAATGTATTTGAAGTGCCTTGCATAGACGAGACCACTGATAGACATTTTTTACTAAATGGGCTGTTCCTGCTCATCCATGGCTGAATTTTCAGAACCAGAAGGATCCCATGGGGAGCCCACAGCCTTAGTTGATGCCCCTCCCAGCCCAGCCAGAAGTTTTCATGGTTAGAGGCCTTCTGCCCGTCTTGCTGTCTCTTGCAAGCACCAGGCACAGCAGAGCACCTTGGGTTCAAAAGACCTTTCTCAAGGTTCAAGCCCTGAGGATGTGCTCAGGATCTGTTGGCTTTAGGGCCTGAATGGCCAGCCATGTGTCTCCTGCCATCCAGGCCCTCTGTCTCCGGAGGGGCCAACACCAGGTGCTGGAGATGAGAACACGGTGAATAATGGCAACTTCTCAAGTATGTAATTAGGTGGCATGTTGACTTCATTACGATACAAGCAGATAACCAGGAAATTCGAACTCCTGCTCTGCTTTCCCAGTGGTCCTGCCCTCCCCCCGGATGTGGATTAGGGAGTCAAGCGTCATGCTCATCTATGGGCTTTGCTAACCTCCCATCAGGCCCTCATGCTCCCCGCAGTGGGCCACAGTGCACTTACGGCACAGGTCAGGTATAGGGTCCTAAAGTGGTACGTGCGTCTCCACTATAAACCAGGTTCACCTTCTTCCCTCGCCAAGTGCGGAGAAGCAGACATAACTAGCTAAAATAATCATAGCAATGATAATACTAAAAAGTCCTGCAAGTGTAGGAAGCTGGCTAAGGAAGGAGGTCTTTCATCTGGCTTGGCAAGGGCAGCCAGGGGAGGAGAGACAAAGACGTTTCCTCGCAGTACAGTACTCTTCAATGCTACATTCTCCCAGGTTTTACTGTGCATAAAAATCACCACAGACGCTTGTTAAAACAGACACATCCTTGGCTGACTTGGACTGGGTGGGCAAGGACTGAGGCCTATGCATCTGCACACGTGCCGATGTCCTGCTGGGGGCCCTGGCTTCTCAGACTTCAGTGCATATCGGGAAAACCAGGCAGGAAACCTGGTTGGTTTCCCATGGCTCCCTTAACAAATGGCCACAAACAAGTGGTTTAAAACAGAAACGTGTTCTCTCACAGTTCTGGAGGCCAGAAGTCTGAAATCGAAGTGTCTGTGGGCTTGGCTCCTTCTGGAGGCTCTCAGGGAGGATCCATTCCATGCTTTCCTCCTAGATTTCGGGAGTTGCCGCAATCTTTGGCATTCCTTGGCTTGTCGATGCACACCTCCAATCTCTGCCTCTCGCTTCACATGGCTTTTGCTGTGTGCCCTTTCCTCTTCTCTGCTCTTATCAGGACACCTGTCTTTGCATTTAGGGCTCGTCCTAATTCAAGTGGATCTCTTCTCAAAATCCTTACCTTAATGATGTCGGAACAACCCTTTTCCCAAATAAGTCATGCTCACAGGTTCCAGGTGGACATATCTTTTGGGGGGCTACCAGTCAACACAGATGGCTGATTGCTGGGCCCCATCCCCAGAATGTGCATGTCTAGCAAGTTCCCAGGAGATGCCGATGCTTCTGGACCAGGGACCACGCGTGGAGGCCCACTGCCATGGGTAAAAACTCCACAGCCACGTGATCTGATGTCCTGGCATTGAACTCGTGTCAGATGTGTACACTGAACAGACTATGACAGATGGCAGACTTCTGCCCCCATCATTCATCCTTGACCACCTAATAAGTCCCTGCCTTGACTCCCTAGTGACCCCAATTAATCTTCAGGAAGCAGTAAGACCTACTGTATAAAACAAGAGAGGTTGGGCATAGCCAGACCTGACTTTGCATCTTGCCAGCTGCGTGAGTTTGGAGGAATCATCTCACCTCCCTGAGCCTGTCCACTCTCCTGTAAAATGGGGAGAAGGATCTTGATTGGCCCAATCACAGTTCTTGAAAGGCTTAAATGGACCATGCATGTAAATGTAGACACTGCTACGGCTAAAAATCTCAGCAAGCCGGCAGTCCTAGTAAGTGGCCCAGAGGCTGATGTGTGTCGAGGGGAAGCAGTCCGGCTCTAATCCTGCCCCATGACCAGAAGGAAGTGCGTCCAGCCCGCTCCCTTCTTCTCCTGACCCCACAGAGCCCCCAATTCTTCTTCTGGCCAATATACTGCCCAGCCACATCTCCAGAACCAATGCTGGCAGGTAACCCCACCATGCTGCCCCCCTCCACTGCGCTTCCCAGGGACGTGCCTCATTAGCCTTGATCTGGCCGGCTTACCTGCAGTAGGTCCCTGGCTTATTTCCAGCCAGCACTCTGTAATATCATGGAACTGGCTTTGACACTTTGAGGACACTGGGGTGATGGCCTGGACCAGCCAACCGCCTGAGAGGAGACAGATGGGCACCCGGGCCTTGAGAAGGGACTGAGCTAGAATTGGAGACAAGGGATCCCCTAATCTCCCAGGACTACAGGGAAGTGGGCTCTCTCATTGGGATGCTCAGGACAGGAAGGCAGTAAGGAGGCCTTTGGCAATTCAGGAGGCGTTATGGTGTCAGAAAGGCCCGGGTTCAAACCTGAATGCGCCACTAGCTAGCTGTGTAAACTCCAGAAATCCTTCAGCCTCCCAGAGCCTTGGATACTTCATCTGTGCAACGGGGATCATGAGGTTGCCTCATGGGGGGCTGGGAGGATCAATGAAAGAATCGACGTTTAAGCGTTTTGCAGAGGGCCCTTCCTGCACAGAGAAAGTGCTCGCAAGTGCCCTGCTGGCTGATTCTTCTCTCTTCCATGGGACAAGCCGAGGGCCAGAATCACAGGCTCACGAGACCCCCAACTGGATGCATATAGGAATCTGGTCTCTCTTTTTCCTTAATGTACATAACGTAAAATTTGCTGTGGTGACGATTTTTTGAGGGTCCGCCGGCGGCATGCGAAGCATTGGCACTACTGTATAGCCCACACCCCCATCCACTTCCGGGGTGCCTTGTCATTCCTGAGCCACGAGGGAGCAGGGGTGACACGTTAGTCGGTGCCACATTAGTTCCTGAGTACCACGGGCCTCCACGAAGCGGTGGGCTGGTTACCCAAGAGAGAGAAGAGCCAGATCACAGGACGGGGCTGGGGGTGGAGGCAAGCGGGGTCTTGAGAAGCCGTCTGGCCCACTCCCCTGCCTCTGCGAGCACTGATCCCGTGTCTTCCATCCCTTCCCTAGAGCTCCCAGGGAAGGTGGCTGTGCTGATGTCTTAAATACAGGATGCGCCTGGGTTCACATCCTGGCTCTGCTTTACCAGCAGTGCCGACTTAGCTGAGCGATCTCTCTCTCAGCCTTCCCCTCTTCATCTGTAAAATGGGGACAAAAATAACATCTACTGATTAGGTTTGCTAATGAGCTCATGGAGAGAAAGAGCTCAGCAAACAGTGACTGGCGAGTAGGTGTTAGCTAATACAACGACAGCCCCTCCCGAAGCCTCCTGCATGCTTGCCTTTTTGGAAATTTCTTAGTGTGACCTCATTCTGTAACTCTGAGTCCTCATTAGGACAGGCATCCCTTCCCCTACGGAGGATCCCTGCTCACCACAAAACATTCAGGCTCCTTTCATGTCCTGGAGAACGTCCCTCCCCTGAAAGGGATTGAGGACAAGAATCACCCCCAAAATCTGCCCGCCAACCCAGAGTCAGGCCCCGGCCTGGCCAATCACATGTGCTCACCCTGCAGTGGTTTCCTAGGTAACCAGTACTCTGTGCCAACAGATAGACGGGATGCTGGGCGAGGGGGCGCCAAGGGAAGGCACAGAGAGGGATCCGGGGGTGCAGACTGACAGAGCAAGGGTCAGAAAGGGGGAAAGAGGACAGAGACAGTCACGGAGACCATGAGACACAGGCAGGAACACAGGGAGGAAATGAAAAAGGCTGAAAAGAAAGAAAAAAAGAAAGTCCATCTCTTTTGCTGTTTTCACACACACACACACACACACACACACACACACACGTGTGCACATACACACATGCATGTACAGACCCACATAAATCACATGTACATATGCATATACATGCAAACACACACATATACACACACACACGTGTGCACATACACACATGCATGTACAGACCCACATAAATCACATGTACATATGCATATACATGCAAACACACACATATACACACATATACAAAAATACACACATGTACACACACACCTAGAACCCTTTCCCACCTGCAAGTCACAGGGAAACTGGGCTTCCCAATGGACCAGCTGTGGTATTCACTGGCCTTCAGGAAGCCTGCCAAAGCCGGGCCTCCGAATCACTTTATTGACGGAGTGACTACTATGGGACAGAAGGAGAGCCTGAAAAGACAAGTCCCGTTTTCCATCTAAAGCAGTCCGACGGCACCACACGGTTTGGTCCTTCTAGGGGACTATCCCCAGTGTCCCTTGGTGACAGGGAGAGAGAGAAGAAGTGCGTGGGTGTCTGCGTGTGTGTACATACACGCCTTTATCAACTTGTTCAATTTTCAGGTGCACAAAACAGCAGGTAAGTGGTGAAAAATCACCACCACTTAGCAAGCATTTCCTGTGTGCCAGGCCCCACATACATGCGTTGTCTCAGTTCAGTCACACAGCAATGAGCGCTGTTGGCCTGTTTGATGGATGGGGAAACTGAGGCACAGGAAGGCAAAACATGCTGTTCAAAGGGCTCAATCTCAGAGCCCGAAGGCTGAACCACTCAGTCCTCCCAGAATGTCAGCCCCATCCCAGCCAGCCTGGATCCCCTTAGTTAAATGGCACTGTCTGGCATTCTACGAAGTGACACCTGAAGTCAGATCTGAAGGTCAAGGACGGAAGTTAGGGTGGAAGGGAGGAGTGTGGAGCCAGCCAAGTAGGGTAAGAAATGGCCTGAAGCCCCATGACAGAGCCTGCTTGGCTGGGCAGCAGCGGGCTCGGCAAGCGCAGGTGGAAATGGAAAGGTGGGCAGAGAACTGTAAGGCAGGACCTGCGCTGGAACGCAGAGTTTAGAACTGACCCTGAGGGAAATGCCACACCATTGAAAGCGTGTGCCTGCGGTGACGCGTCACAGGATCGGATTTGCCTTTTAGGAACAACACACCAGCTTCAGCCAAAAGAGCAGACTGAAGGAGATCAAGTCCAGCTGAAGAGACAGAGACTCTCCCCTGTTCCTCCCCAGAATGACACCGAATGACAGATAAGGAACCAACGCACAGAAAGGAAAGGCCGTTTGCCCAAAGTCTGCAAGGTCTTTAAAGCCACGGAGCCCAGAGTCGAGCTTGAGTCCAACCCACCCCAGAGCCCAGCATTTCAGCACCTACCCAAGCCCCTGCCCGGCAGGTGTTACTTAGAGTTGCATTCATCCCTCGGCAGACAGGACTCTGGAAGGGATCCCCAGTCAGGATGGGATTCCACACCCGGCACTGAGAAAGAAGGCAAACGTAAGCACACAGCCTTCTCTTCCGGGGCTTTGAAAAGACGGAACGGCTCTAGTTACTCCTTCCTGTTTGAACATCCATCCCAAGACCCAAAGCACTTCAAGCTCGCAGGGGGCTTGACGGTGCTTCAGCCCAACAAGGACAGCTACTTTCCCAGATTCCATGTCCTCCAGCTTGTGAACAAAAAGCAGACACTCAGAACAAGTCTTGCAGGGTCCCTATGAGTGACGTCCTTGGACCCCAGCATAACAACGCTACCTATTTGCAGAGGGACCTTTTGTAAGTCTGGGGAACTGTATACAATATATCCACCAAATTAACTGATAACAGAGGCCCTGCTTCTGACTCACTGCATTGACAACTGTTACAAAACAGAAGCACATATTTATTGCACACCTACTATGCGCAAGGCATGGTGCAAGGTGCTTTATATTTGTGACACTTTCATTTGCAAAACATTCCCACGACACAGGTATGATGAGTACTCCCATTTCACAGATGAGTGTGGGGCTCATGGAAGCTAAGTGACCTGGCCACATTAACCAAACTATTAACCAACTCAGCACATATTAATTTGGTGCCTACTATGTACTAGACAGTCTTCAAGATACTAGCGTTACTCCATCAAACAATAACAAAAAACGGGATGCCTGTGTGGCTCAGCTGGTTGACCGTCCGACTCCATGCTCAGCACGGAGTCTGCTTGAGATACTCTCTTCCTCTCCCTTTGCCCCTCTCTGCCCACTCATGCTCTGTCTCACAAAGACAAACAAAAAACAATAACAAAAAAAGATGGTTCTCATGGAACTTCTAGAGAAAGGAGACAAAAAATAAGCAAATAAATATAAGTAAGTTTGGCGGTGGTGATACATGCTATAAAGGAAAAAGAAAATATTTCAAGGGGATATCGTATCAGTCAGGATTCTTTAGGTTGTGCTGAGGTAACAAACAGCCCCTAAGTCCCAGTAGCTGGTCCATCTCGTGCTCACAATGCATGTCGAATGCAGCCAGAGGGAGGGGTATGTTCCCTGTAGTCACTCAGGGACCCAGGCTGATGGGGGAGGCTTCATCTCAATGTATGCTCAATCTCAGTGTGATCTCCATGGCAAGGGAAAGAGGACTCAGGAAGTTACATACTGGCTTATTACAGCTTCCACAGGAAGTGACACACACACGTCACTTCTGCTCATACTTCCCTGGCCGAAGCAATCACATGGCAACTCCTAACTTAAAGCGATGGACAGGCGTCATCCTACCTTGCTCCTGGAAGGAGGAGAAACAGTACTGTGATCAGCCCTCCTGTCCCTCCCTCAGAGTAATGGGGGCAGGACGGGGATGCAGATTGCAGTAGAGAGATCACAGAAGGCCCTTTGGATAGCAAACAGAAAAACCAGAATTCGAACACCGGTCTCTCACACACTTGCCCCTGCTTCCCTCGGCCAGCCTACTAGGACGACTTATCGACGGACCCTGGCCCGAGACAGTCCACACGGCACAGGTACCGCCGAGCAGGACTTACCGAGGGAACTGTGGCGGGGGGTGCACCGTCAAGGTCTAGTTCAGGGAGACGAAGAGCTGCTGAGTCATCCCGACAAGCAGAGATTCTGGGAGCTCTACACAAGACTCGCTGCGTCTACCTCCCTTGGAGCATTCAAAGGACTCCCACTGTGGTTCAGAAACTGTCCTTTTCCTTTCTCTATTCCTTTCTGCGGGAGAGCCACAGCATGGAAAGCATGGCAAGCCTGTCACCCTTCCGTGGCCGCAGGATTGTTAAACTCAGAACAGAACATGAAAAGCATTAGGAAGAGGGGAAATCTCACCTAGGAACACG
The DNA here is from genome assembly GCF_002007445.2 of Ailuropoda melanoleuca. Classification (NCBI taxonomy): domain Eukaryota; kingdom Metazoa; phylum Chordata; class Mammalia; order Carnivora; family Ursidae; genus Ailuropoda; species Ailuropoda melanoleuca. Next base: position 28,240,938 of record NC_048227.1, read on the forward strand.
GGTGAAAGGCCATCTGGGTGCCTGACGTTATCATTTTTACAGCAAGTGGTTAAACAAATGGGTACCTTTTGTGCGAATAGAGGTACGTTCAGTTGGCTGAGCCATGGGCTTGGTTTGGCACCATGAATTCCACCTTCTTCTCTCTAAGGAGGCATTGGTTTGGTGCTTACGTACACCCAGTCTGGACCCAAATGATGAGCTGGTGTCCGGACAGGGGCCCAACTCACATGATGGTGAGAGTCTGGGTTTCAGAGAGAGAGAGGAGAAAGAGAGAGGAGGAAACAAGGAGAGAAGGAGAGCGAGAGAGACCAGCGTGAATGGGGTGGGCTCCCTGTCCAGCATGCAGAGGACAGAAACACACACTGGGATGAGGCCCAGACCTAAGTGACACGTTCTTAGAGCGGACTACAGTCTGAGACACTGGGGGAGAGGGAGGCAAGATTTCTTACACTAAGGCCAGACTGACCACATGAAAGGAAGGGGACGAACACCTGCTGAGTGTCCACTCCTAACGTCACCCTGGGAGCTGGGCACAGAGGAAGTTACACCCTGTGGCACAGAGGAAGTTATAAAGCTCAAAGGAGGGATGCAGACCATGGCCCATCGGGCCTCCACTCCAACATCACGCCTCAGTGTGCACCCTCGCCGAGGCCCCTCCTCCCCTCGCCCTCTCCCTTGGCCCTGCTTGGTTTTCTTCCCCCCATTGGAAGTCTTCTTGCTTAAGCATGTGTTCTCTCGGGTCCTTCCTGCTGCCACAGTGAGAAGATAAGCTCCCTTAGACGGGGGACCTGTCTCTGTCACTTTACTGCTGTATCCCCAGCATCTGCAGACGTGCCTAGCACACAGTAGGTTCTGGATAAATATCTGTCAACTGAAAAAATGAACGACGGCATTCACTCTGCTCTTTGAGTCTCAGCTCCCACCAAGAGTTGAGAGTCCGAAGTCACGATACAGGAAATAGGACAGGGATGCAAGGGCATTGACCCAGGTGCCTCTCCAGCATATGTGCCCTTGATTAGAAGACTTCGAGGATCCTTGCCAGTATACAGTGAGGTGTAAACAGAAATGCAGGACAAAGATAACCTGCTTTCCTCATGTGGATGAAGGAGAGGACGCTGAAGGACTCACCACTTAGAGAGTCGTTCTGTGTAATTATCCCCGGGATGCCCCATGGCCAATCACTGAGGGAGAAGTTAGGATTGTCCCCACTGGGCGGATGAAGAAACCAATGTTCAAAGAGAACAATGTTGATGGCCACCATATCCTGGACACTTTCTAAATGCCAGGCACTCTCCTCGGCATTTGCCATGGATTTTTTTTTCCCCACACCAACTTTGACACATGCGCTTTTATGAAACCCATTTTACAGATAGGGAAACTGAGGCATCACGAGGCAGGGTCACTCAGTAAGCGGTGGGTCGGAAAGCAAGCCTGGGCAATTGTGCCTGGCTCCTGAAACTGTTTTTTCATCGGGAGCCAGGACTTAGGTAAGGGAGGGAGCCACACTGTCTGGGTGCAAAATATTAAAAGGGGGCATCAAAATACCCAGTCATCACGACAAATAATATTTTACTGCAATAGTCTTAAAAATCAAAAATTAACTCAAAAAATCCATAATGAAAAATTGTCAAAATTTAAAGTACAGTATCAGTAACAGCCGTGCCAAGCCAAATGAGAGCCTGGGGCCAGTAATCAGAAGTACCCTGCTCACCCTAGTCCAGGAAACGCCCGAGCACCCTAGTGTCAAGAGCTCATAAGGGTTGCCATAACTCGTGCTCTCGAATTAGAAAATGCTCCGTACCCTTTGCAGCACTTGAGCAAATACTCTGCAAATGAAGCCTCGGGAAAACCTGTTGAGGCCCTCAAGACCCAAACAGGATCTCTATTTTTCAGCTGTGGCAGCTGAGACACAGAGAGGTTAAGCAACCCGCTCCACGTCCCACAGCAAGACTAGCTGGATCCAGACACAGTCCTTCTCCATAGAACTTCCTGGGGCAAAATAGACCATCGCCTTGTCCATAGACTTATTTGCACACGTCCTCTACCTTCCCGGTCTGCATGGCATTGGTTGATCACTCCAGCTAGGGCTGCCAGATGTAGCGAATAAAAATGCAGGACACCCGGTTAAATTTGAATTTCAGATAAACACAGGATGATTTTTTAGGGTAAGTCCCATGCAATATTTGGGACTGACTTAACGCTAAAAGTTATCTGCTGTTTTTGTCTGAAATTTGAGTTTATCTGGACATCCTGTATTTTATTTAGAAACCCTAGCTGCAATAGACTTGGGATAACAAAAATAATCATATAATAAAAATAATCACCTAACTGGGCACTTACCTGCCATCACTTGCTCCCTCCCACACTAAAGTCAGCCCCACTGGCCTTCTCTCCCTCCCTCACACATCCAGTTGTTTCCACCCTGAAGGACCCTGCAAGGTCTGAAATGTTCCTTCCCCCACTATTTGACGGTTCAGAGAAGCCTCCCCATCACTTCATGACCTATTTCTCTGTCTCTGCCTGTTTGCTTCTTTTACAGCAGAAGTCACAACTTGCAAGGGTTTTATGACATAGCTGGTTATGTGGTTTCGGGCTGCCCCCCCACCAGCCATGCGCTGCAAGTTCCAGAAGGGAGCTGCTGTGCCTGCCAGGCCCTGCCTCCATGCCCAGCACCAAGCACAGTGTGCAGCACACAGAAAGCACGCAACAAATGGGTCCAGTCGAAATAACCGCTGGGCACCCCCAGTCCAGCAGCACCCTGCCTATCCTCACAGTGACCTCATACCCACACTGGACACAGGCAATGCATAAAACCGCCAAGTTCAAAGGCTTTGCCAATATGGAACAGTCTCAGACCTTCGGACCCACCAGCCTTCACATGACTTCTCTTAACAACAATAACAACCAAAAAAAAAATATATATATATATAGATTATATAACTCTAGATGCGGGAAGAGTCATCAAAAACATTTCCTTGCCTAACATCATCCTGTTATTATTTTGACATCTGTGTAGGCTGTGGAACGATTCCTTTAACACTGTGTGTGAGGCGTATTTATATCTCCGGCTGCAGCAAGGAGCATATGCAAAGGCTTCGAGAGCCCCTTCTAGTAGGTCTTCCTTGTAGCTGTATCAGGTCCCGTGTGGAGGGCCCGAAAAAGCATCTCTGCTGTTTAGTATGGTTAATGGGGATTAGCATCCAAGTGGCAGGGTGACAGCCAAGCCCTGCTGTTCCTATATGGCAGTTCCATGGGTCCCCATGGAGAAAGGAATGGTGGGGCCAAAAGGCCGCCATCCCCCTAACAAGCACCTTGACTTGAAGGGGACACCGTCTGACTCCAAGTAATCATGGCGCCAGCTACCATCCACCCAGGGCCGGGAAGACCCAGCACTGTACTAGGCTGCCTCCAGGCCTCATTTCTGACGATCCTCACCATCGCCCTCTGTGTAAGTCCCATTCTACCCACTTCTCAGAGAGGGAAACCGAGGCCCAGAGAGAAGTTAAAACAAACAAACAAATAAACCTGCCCCATGTGCTCCGGTTGACAAGACACAGAGCAGGGAAACTCAATCTCAGCCTGCTGCTTCCAAAGGACACGCGCTCGGGGGACAGCTTGGTTCCTATCATCACTGTCCTCACTGGCAGCCCCAGTCAGAGGAAGGAGGGGAAAGAAATCCGAATGGTTTTCCCAGGGCAATGTGGGTCGGCCCCGTGGAGCACAGCGAGGGAGGGGAGAAAGCCAGGACTTTGGGGTCGAGTACAGTCAGGGTTCAGCAGGGAAATCTGTGCTTCCCTGTCATGGGTCGTGACCTTTGTGAATTCCAGTTACCCCACTTGGAAAATGGGGGTATCACAGCAATTACTTCCTATGTTGGTCTGCTCGGGACTTGGTAACAAAACACCACAAACTGGTGGCTCAGACAACAGGAATGTGTCGTCTCACAGCTCCAGAGGCTGGAAGTATAAAATCAAGGTGTCAGCCAGGGTTGGTCCCTTCTGCGGGCCATGAGGGAGACTCTGTCCCAGGCCCCTCCTTGGCTTGCAGATGGCTCTCTTCCCCTCTGTCTTCACCTCGTCTTGTTTCCATGCGTGTCTCTGTGTCCAAATTTCCCCTTTTATAAAGACAGCAGTCCTACTGGATCAGGGCCCACCTGAGTGACCCCACTTGAACTTGCCTGCCTCTGCAAAGACGCCATCTCCAAAGAAGGTCACATTCTGAGGTCCTGAGGTTTAGGACTTCAACATATGAATGGGGGGGGAGGACACACAATTCAACCCACAATATGACCTCCTAAGGATGTTTTATTGATTAAAACAGAAAATATGGGGCGCCTGGGTGGCTCAGAAGTTTAGCGTCTGCCTTTGGCTCAGGGCGTGATCCCAGCATTCTGGGATCGAGCCCCACATCAGGCTCCTCCACTGGGAGCCTGCTTCTTCCTCCCCACTCCCCCTGTGTTCCCTCTCTTGCTGGCTGTCTCTCTCTCTGTCAAATAAATAAATAAAATCTTTAAAAAAAAAAAAGAAAAAAAATATATGTGGAAACACCTTCCCAATTGTCCATCCCCAAAACAAAGCCAATGTGTACCTTGGCCAAATGGTCTAGGATTATGTATGGCCCTTTGGTGAGCGGCTTGATGGCATTAGTGTCTACCAGTCCTGAGCTTGATCCTTACCAGCAGGAGATATCTCCACCACAACAAACACATACACCAGCCAATAGCACACCAGTGTCATGGCGTCAGGAGGGTGGCAACCCTGAGCATGTGCAAAAGCTTCAGTGACCCACCCCTACAAGCTTGTGCTGGCAGCTATGTTGAGCTTGGAGTGAAAGCTTAGAGGAGGACCTTTGTGGCTCTAGCATTTTATACCCGGCTTCGCCACTTCCCAGCGCCATGGCTCCCTTCCCAGGCCTCAACTTTGCTCATCTGTGAAAGGGGAAAATAACGAACACCTATTATGATAGTTGTGAGAATCAATAACAGAAGGAGCATAAAGTGCCTCATGGCTTGGGGCTAAAACACCAGATATTTGTCAATCTGTGTTCCCCTTGCTGTGCCCACCAGGGAGCTCCTGGGGAAGAGGCACAGGACAGGACCATGTGCCCCAAACTTTAGCAGATGCTGAGAATCACCAATTCCCATAGAGGCAACTCCAGCAACTCTAGGGCCTGGGAACTGGCATTTTTAACAAGCATCCCTGTATTATCACCAGGTAATAAGCAACTCAAGTTGGTATTCACCCTGTTGTTGGAAAAGCAGTTTTTAAAAGAAATCCATATGCCTGGGGCCTGCTCCACCTCCAGTCCTTTGGAATCAGAATCTCCAGAGGGCAAGCCCTACACATTTTACACGTGGAAACAGCTCCCCAGGCAAGTGTGACGTACACTCTTGATGAAGAATCACTACTTTAGAGCAGCAGTCCCTGCACCGTATAATGTATCAGATCCCCATAGGTGTGGGGTTTTAATTCTTTTTTTTTCCCCCATAGGTGTGTATTTTTTTAAAGATTTTATTTATTTAATTGAGAGAGTGAGAGCAAGCACGAGGGGGGTGGGGGAAGGGGGAGGGAGAAGCAGTCTCCCCATGGAGCAGGGAGACCAATGCAGGGCTCGATCCCAGGACCCTGAGATCATGACCTGAGCTGAAGGCAGACACTTAACCGACTGAGCCACCCAGGGGCCCCCCCTTAGGGATATATTTGCAGGCTCTGCGGCCCTCACTCCCTGAACTCTGATTCTTGGATCTGTGGTAAGGCCCAAGAATCTGCATTTTAACAAGCTCCCATACCTCATGGTGGTCTACATGTCTGACCTTAATGTCTATAGGTGAGTCCAACATAAATGGCTCAACACAGATCCCATTGGCCAGAGTTCAGAGAGTGGGCCTTTACCTCCTTGTGTTCCCGCCCTTATCCGGTGACTGCACTCCACCCTGGAAAGACAAAGTTCTCTCCACCCTGGAAAATACACTTCTCTCCTTCTCCTACCAACATCTCTTCAATCCAAGGGAACGTCCCCCGGGGCACTTCCTGTCATTCCGTGCTGAGCAGCACAAGCCTGATCTCCCTGCTCTTCTGCTGCCCTGGTATAAAGAATCAGAGCCCAACCCCTTGACATGTATGGCCCCTATATCTCATACATCCATTCAGCCAACATTTCCTGAGCTCCTGCTATGTGTCAGGCCCTAAAGTGTGCCCTGGAGACTCCCTGCTGAGTCCTTGTCCTCCCAGAGTTCACGGTCTACTGAGGCAGATAGGTGTGTGACCCAATAAAGCACAGCTGTGCCCCCAGCATCATGAAAACCACATACGACAGCACTGGCCAGAGTCCGTAGGTCTGGATGGCAACCCATGGGCTCCAGTTAGCAAGGGCTCACTGATTTCTACCAAGGGCAATTGGTGGTTTTCATCCACTCGCAGCTGAGTACAAGAAATGTTTTTCTAAAAAACACCTTGGCAGAGTAACGAATAAAAGAATATCAACTTTGCCATGTTCTGGGTTATTCCAGCAACTCCTCCATAATTTCAGTGTCTACCCAGGACGGCCATGGCCTCCAGATCTCCAGGAAGGACCAGGGTGGGCAGAGGTGGAAGATGAATGTCAACTTCTGCTCAGCTGTTGTAAATCAGAGGGGGATGATGGCCCATTCCTTGGTGGGTCCAACAAAGCTCCATTATAGCTCTCATGAAACTGGAATTTGAGCTGAGAGTCAAGACAACTTCCTGTGACCATCACCAAGACAAAGGAAATAGAGGGCCCGGAGTACAGAATTAGAGAAAGAAAGCCATTAATCATCCTCCAAATACTTAGGCAGAGCCTACTAAGTGATGGGCCCTGTGGTAGAACTGGAGAGACAGTGAGTAGAAAAAAATCTCAAAGGTCATTGCTCCCACCATGCTCAAAGGACACAGAACAGCAAGGCGGTTATAAGCCCAGACTCTAGAACAAGGATGCCCGAGTTCTAATCCTGCCTCTACTTACTTGATGTGGTCTTTGATAAATCACTTACCTGCCATGTGGTTCAGTCTCCCAATCTGAAAAATGGGCATAATCATAGCACTACTGCCCTCACGAGGCTGGTGTGTGGATTCTGTAAACCAACACGAGTGCATTGCTTACAACAGTGCCTCGCACAGAGAAGATGTTTTAAAAATGTAAGCTATGGTGATGATGGCGATGGCCAAGTTCAGGAAAGGATTAGTAATTGAACAATGGTATGTATGAATACGAACTTGCATCTGGGATCATTGGGACACTCTGGCAGGGTAGGGTAAAAGGATTTGATTTGGAGATGTCAGAGAAGGTTTTCTAAGGAAGAACTGCTTGAGTGGAAATTTAAAGGACAAGTGAAAGCTAACTCGGGTTGCACTAGAAAGAATAGTGAATCAGACTGCGAGCTCAAAGCAGCACGTGCAAAGGCCCTGTGGCAGGAGCGCACATGGAAATTTCTGAGCACTAAAAGGAGGTCAGGTAACTGGAAGGCAGACAGTCAGGGGAACATAAGTTCGAGATGGGGCTGGAGGTGCAGGCAGAGGCTGGAGAGAGGCAGCCCATGTTAAATATTTCTCTCTAATATAAGCATCTGCCTTGAGGCAAGTCTAAACCCTCCCCACATCAGGCAATTTGTTATTTGTTGCCATTTTATTAACCATCTCCAGAGGAGTTTCACAAAACCCCCCTTAGCAAAATCCTACTGTTGCCCTGAAAATAAGTCAAATTTGTCAGCTATTTTTAAAAGAAGGTTATGATGGAAACTTAAAGGCATTCTCATTGATTCACCAATAAGAATTTCTATGGCTGTGTGTGTATCAAATGACTTACAAGGCTCCTTGGTTCCCAGAAATATCGGGGAGTTTAAAATAGAACAGTCATCATTTGCTGCTCAAGAAACTTGAGTGTTACACAAAAAGGGGGAAAGATAAGAAAGGGAGTCACGTTCACTGAGGCCAACTGCGCATCTGGGTCTGAGCCAAGCCAACAGTGGGCTCCACCCAGGTATTCCTGATTTCAGCCCCACACCCCACCTATATAGGTAAAGAGCCTTATTATCCCCACTTTTACAGATGACTCAAGTAAGTCTCCTTAGATGGTTTAAGGTCAGTGTTTCAACCAAAAGCTGAATCCATAGCCTGTCTGCTACCCTTGGTTAATGGTTAAGGTGAGGAAGAAAGACAAAGCACTGGTTAAAGATCGGGCTGTCAGGGTGGCTGCTTGCTTCTCATCAGAGCGACTGACCCTGCCAGTTTGCCTGGAACTCTCCCAGTTTTAATACCGAAAGTCCTGCCAGGAAACCCCCAGTACCAGGCAAAGCATGTTGCCCATGTCCCATGCCAGAGCCACCAGGAAAATCCTCCCAAGGCAAGCTCCCAAGGAAATTTTGGATTGGGTAATATTACTGGGCACGGAGGCGCCTTGTTTCATGGCAAGCCTGCTCACACCCAAGGCCCCTACGAACTTAAAATAAATAAAAGTAAGTGAGCATAAGGTGTTCGAGGAGCTGATGGCACAGAGTGGGGCCATGTTTTCCAAACCCAAGAATGGAATCATGTGACTCAGTGATCAGAGGACCGTTGAACTTGGACAAAGTGCCTAGCGGCGTTCCATGTGTGAGGAACAGGCAGACACAATTTCTGTGCTTGTGGACATTAGATTCTGAAGGGAAGACGTAAAATGAAGCAAAGTGAGACAGAAACAAACTACTTCCACAGACTGACAGGGGCGATAACGAGATGAAGTGATGAAGGAGGTGATGTGAAAGAGAGGGACTAGGGGTGAAGGGGCGGGGACTTCCCTGGCTGGAATGGTCCCAAGCGCCTGTTAGGGAGGTGACATTGACCTGAGACCCAGACCGAGAAGCCATGGCTGGCATCCGGAGGCAGAGCGTTCTGGGCAAGCACCAATGTGCAGTCACTGAGGCAGGCAGGAGCACGGACAGCAGGTGTCAGGTACTGGAGGAAGGGTTGAGGAAGGCGGAGCTCTGGGAGGAGGGGGATGGAGCAAGGTAAAGTGGGAGGGAGAGCTGACGGGGAGGTGTCCAGTGTTTAATCCAGGCAAAGGAAAACCTCCGGAGGGGTGTCGGAATGGAACGGTACAATCCAATCTACTGTTTTAAAACAAACAGCTGGACTGCAGTATGGAGGATGGATGGTAAGTAAGGGGCTTCGAGTCACTCCCTTAAATGCTGAGCCTCAGTTTCCCCAGCCATAAGGGAGAATGGCCAAGCCCACACTAAGGGCTGCAGGAAGGACCAAATACATGCCCAGCCCAGGGCCCAGCCCAGGTAACATTAAAAAAAAAATCCCTTTTTCCATTAGCGTGTTTGAGGTTTGGTTAAAGAAATTTAACTGAATCCAAGAACACAGAGACGACTCTCCAGCAACTTGGAGCCTTGAGGACTTCGAGGCTTGGTGAACTCACCTGAATAGGTTTTTGTACGGAATCTATCAGTCAGTTGTACTTTCGCCAGAGACTGAGTTCAAGACTCGATTATTTCCATGCACTTGGCAGCTTCGAGTATTTAAAAGATGTGGTTGATTCATTCCTCATCCAGTGAGGTGGGGCAAGGGAGGCATCTCTCCTTATAATGACTGTTTGTAGAGCTCTCAGAAGACAGCGCCTGACAAAGGGGCTCCCTGGCCTTCTTTCTTTGCTCTCCCACACATAATCCTTAATCATCCTTAGAGCCCAACAGTTCAGGTAACACATTCCCCAAGAGTTATCAGGAAAACCACTTTATTTCCACAGCCCTGAAGTACATTCAGAAAAGGGGAATATCTCTAAATCACTAATGGAAGCATAAAGCCCTTCAGCAATCAGGTTCTGATTTAGAGTTTTATACAATATTGCCTGTTCCTTCTTTTCTTTTCTTGGTTTATTATCTTTGTAATGACTGGGGATTTCCAGCATCTGTGGGTAAGCTGGATGGGGTCCTTCCTCAAGGGTTTAAGGTTTGCAATGAGGAGTATTATAAGTCTGAAAATGCTTTAGAAACACACAAACTATATGGAGGCATGACTGAGGGCACACCCGGCTCCAGCTGAAAGGGGTACTCCCTCTGGAAATATGGACGAGCTTCCAACATTCACTTTCACTTGGTCACCTGTGTGTTTCAACCATGGGGCCCCAGGTATGCAAAAATGCTGCTCACACCAGGGAGAAGAACGAGAAGAAGGACAAGGGGGAAACAGGAGAGTGGGGAGGATGTAGAGAAAGGAGGAGAAGCAGGGGAGATGAAGGAGGAGAAGAAAGAGGAGAGGAAAAAGAAAAGAAAAAAAACAGAAAGTGGATAAGAAGATGGGTAGTATGAACTAATGGCACAGGGGTGCCTGGGTGGCTCAGTTGGTTAAGCATTTGCTTTCAGCTCAAGTCATGATCCCAAGGTCCTGGGATGAAGACTTGTATTGGGCTCCCTGCTCAGTGGGGAGTCTCTTCCTCTCTCTCCCCTTGCCCACAGCTCCCCCTGCTTGCGCGCTCTCTCTGTGTCAAATAAATAAGTAAATTTTTTTAATTAAAAAAAAAAAACTGATGGCACAGAGAATGAACATCTATTTCAAACCCCAAACTAGCTGTAGCTGACGTGTACTCAATTCATACTCTGTGTTAAATATTGTTTGGAAGCCTAATCTCATGGGGTCATTATGAACCCCATTTCCAGATGACAAAACTGAGACCCAAAGTCACACAGCTAAGGAGTGGTAAAACAGAACTCCAGAGCACACAAAGTTTTACCGCTTCTACACATAGGGATTTACTTGTGGGAGAGACATGGCAAAGGAGTTGGGATTTTCCTGGTGGGTCCTTCTTGATGAATCTTTAGGAGACAAGATGTCCCATGAAAAGAGCTTAAGCAGAAAAACTTAACCATAATCTATCATTAGTTTGTTAGGGGACTAAGGAAAGACAAACGACAAATACCGCCTCCCAGAGATTAACATTTTGTTGTACACTGATATATCTCCATCTCTGTCCATATCTCTACCCCTATCACAAGTAGGATCATAACATTCATACAATTTTTTAAAGATTTATTTATTTATTTTAGAGAGAGGGAGGGAGTAGGGGGAGGGGGAGAGGGAGAGAGAGAAATCTCAAGCAGACTCCACACCAAGCGCAGAGCCCAACTCAGGACTCAATCCCAGGACCCCAAGATCATGACCTGAGCTGAAATCAAGAGTCAGACTCTTAAATGACTGAGTCACCCAGGCGCCCCTCATTCATACAATTTTGCAACCATGCTTTTTAAAAACTTACCAACACATCCTAGACATCTTTCCATGTCAATACTTATTCTATATCCTCACGATGTGATGTCATAATATTTCAATTATATAACATTCCCTTTGTTGGGCATTTAGTTTGACACTTCCAGGCTGACTTCCTGAGGATAAATTCCTCAGCAAGTTGTTTCTCCTTTTGAGGAGAAGGTGTATAACCTCTATCCTCAAATAGACACTTGTAGAGACACGTGAGAAAAAAAAAAAACATCAAGGGGGAAAATATCAGGAGTAGGGTTCCAGGTGTGGAATCAACCCACAGATAGGGAGAGGCAGACCCCCATGCCATCGCCGCCCCAATTAGAGCACTGCACAAGGGGAGAATCATCTGGCAACATGAACTGAGCTGGGGGCAGCAGAGTGAAGCCAGGACCCTTTAACGTCACTGTCCCAGGGGAAAAGCAGCAGCAGAAGACTCACTATCCTTCCAGAATTTTTCCTTGGTGTAATTTTCCCCTCTTGACAGGGAAGATTTAAGGTATAGAGAGAGATGAAATTTGTGCTGTCCAGAGCTATTCTTGTTTTAGTTACAAGGCAAGCTATTCCCCTATCCCCCACTCCCTCACCACTATCAACGATCCCGTAGGTAAAACAACAGGGAAGACACACTTTCCTCCCCAGAGTGTAATAAACACAACCAAAATTGGTCACATCTCCATGAGTCCTCATTTCAAACCTGGAACAACAGATGCAAAGGAAATGATGATCTACTGAGAGCTGACTTCACGCTGAGCACAGGACTGGGCCCTTCACACACAAACATAAAACGAATCCTAAGTCATCTGGTCAACCGGCTTATTTTACAGACGGGAACATTACATTTGGAGATGTCCCTCAACTCACCAAAAATGATATAATCATTAAGGAGCAGAACCACCACCCCAGAGCCCTATTCAGCTAACTTCTAACCCAGAGCAGTCTGGGACCATTCTTCAGTGTTGTTTACTTCCCCTAACTCACGTGACACTTGCATGACTTTTTGAGACCTACCTGGCAAAATACCAAGCAAGCCTCAAAACTCGAAACACACACACACACACACACACACACACACACTAACTAACTAACTAACTAACTAACTAACTAACTAACTAACTAAAAATGAGAATGGCTGCTCAAAGCTTTGGATTTGCCAATAATTCCGGGATCGTGCCTGAAAAGCCTAGAGCAACAAGTAGATTTCTTTTAAGGTTAGTTTTCCTTTGGGAGATTCCAGGACCTCACACACTGGACCAGAAACATTTATGGAAAGGGTTTAATGAATTGAATGACAAAATCAATCAATAAATAATAGGAGAAATGAAATATTAAATGACTGAATGTATTTAACTGAATAGTTAATTCATGACTGAAGAGTCTATTCAGTGGAACCCACACATACTTGACAACTGGGTCCCATGCCCTCCATCGGCTATGGAATTCTCTTGAAGTCCAAAGCTCACCTTACAATAGAGCTTCCTTTCTAGACTCCAAGACCCACAAAGCGGTTTTTAAAAATGCTGTTAAGTCCATAAGCCATTTTCAGTGGCTCAAAAGGCTTATTAGAAATTGGACCTTCAAGATATGCCTGGATTTGCTCTGGGTTCCATAAATGCTTGCCCTCCTTACCATGCTGATCAGCCGTCCTGATAATCCCACCTGATTTTGAGTTATGCAGAATGGAACATCAAAGAAATGACTTGTTTACTTCATCATCACACTTTGTGTGAGAGATGCCGTTTATCAAAACGACAGAGCTGGTATGGGGAAAACAAATAACAAATGAGTTGTTCGGTATGCAAATTTTGGATGCATGGTACCTCAAAGCCGAGCTTTCTCACTCCACCTCCAGAAATTCCTGGTGTGGGGGGATGTCTCGTGGGGCGGTTTCCTTGGGAAAGCCTCTGAAATCTTGATGAGAAACTCAGCTAACTACTAAGCAGGAATGCTGGGCATTGAAAATGAATGAGCCTTGCTGTCTACTGGACAGGATTTGAGTCCCACTTCCAAACGGTGTAAACCTATGTACATTTCTTGGCTTCTCTGAGTTTCCATGTGGCTTTATAGGAAAAAGTATTAATAACTTCTACCGTATGGGGAGGTGGTCATGATCCAATGAGATGATGCTCTTTAAGCCCCCAACATAAGGTCTGGGACAGGGTAATTGCTCAGTACGCTTTAGCGATCCTATTATTAAATACCATTAGCGGTATTAAGCCCATAGGGTTGTGCGAGCTTCAAATGAGATAAAAGACGTAGAGAATCAAGCACCGATTCTGGCACTCAGGAGGTCCTTGATATATGTTTATTTCTTGTCGCTTTTTCCAGATGGCCCTATTGGGGATTTTCTGAATTTATTCTCTTTCTGAAAGGCAGAACCATTATGCAGTAAACATCCAGCCACCCTCCAGAAAGCCACGATCACAAAGCTAATTCCAATGCCCTGGGCAAGCCGATTGCAAACTTCTCTCTGCTTCCTAAGAAAGTTCGTTTAAAATAAAAACTGCAAATCTGCCACAATCTGGGGCTGGATGGATGCCAGTGTTGGAAGCCACAGCTGGAGGCCCCAGCCCTGTCCCCAAAGGCTCCAAGAAATGTTTCTGATTTTCCCCACGATGGATGAGGCACCAGTGGCTGATGGTCTGATTAATGGAAGGACAGGCAGCCTGCGGGCCGTCGGCAGGGAGTGAGCTGGCTCCCTTCTTCGGGGGTGGGCAGAAGGGGTGGAAAAGGATTTATGAAAGCTCTGAGGGACCTGCCAGAAAGTAACTCTTGAAACATGGGTCTCAGAGGCAGAGATGAAGAGTTAGGAGTGGGGAGTGGGGCCGACCCTTCTAGGCTTTCTCAGTGTACCTTTCCTAGCAGTCTAGATCCACTGGAGAGAGAACAAGAGCACCGTTAGTCAGATTTCTTTTCTGTGTCCCACTCGGGGCAGAGTGGTGCGGAGAGGGATGCGGGAGTAACAGGAACACAGAGCAAGAGTGCCTAGTCTAAGCCAGAGTTTCCAGGAAGACCTCGCGGAAGAGAAGGAGCTACAAAAGAAGCAGGAAGAATGAGGGGAAACTAAGCAGGCAAAGTAGAGGCAGTGTGTTTTAGGCAGAGGAAATAAAGCTATCGGACATTCCGAGGTGAACGAGAGACCAAAATGTCTAGGAACTGAAAGTAGTTCATGACGGCTGGATTAGAAAGTGTAGGGGAGGAAGTCAGAGGTCAAAATAGGCCAAGGCCAGATCATACAAGGTATTGCGGGGTATGGTAAGGAATTTAACTTTCCTCGTTAGAGCAATAGGGAGCCACGGAGGGCTTTAGGCAGGAGGAAGCTCCATAAAATTCCCATTTTCGAATATACCCGGGCTGCTTTACAGTGAATACTGGTTCTCTCAGCAGCTCATTGTGTGATGATGGATTACTCACACCTCCTCTGAGCTCTATTTTCTGGAAGATGAGAAAAGAGGACTGATGGTACGGATCATGGCAAGAATGCAGCCTGGCTCCCCCTGTGGCAGGCCCAGGAAATCCTCTGTATTACGTAGCCCCCAAACCACCTAGGAACTCTGCTCCTGGAAGTCTGGATCCCATATCCAGAGAGCCTCTCACATTAAGAAGCAGCTCCCAAATCCTCTGTCAGCCCAGACTGGATTTGAATTTAGGTTCAGGAAAAAAACAGCGTAAGGTCCCCTCTGGCTTAGATATGCTGTGATTCTACATTCGTCTTGCACACAACGAGGCTGGGTATGATACACAGCCAGAGGAAAACTCACCTGGAAGGGGGGGGGTAGATATCTGTCTTGCATGGGCATAAAACCTCCAGACCACAGCTCCTTGATGACATCTGATTAATACGCCATTGCATTTGGAGAGAATTAATGGGCTTTGATGGTTATTTGGAGCCTGCCTTCTCAATTCCACTGTGAGACAGTTACAGACTTAAACAAACATTGACATATAATAAATCTGTGCTCTGCACACTCGTCGAAAGGCCTGACTTAATAGGCCTGACCGTCTTGAAATTTGGATTGAATTCAGAACAGTGACGTAGCCCGGCTTATCAGGAAGGACAGGCCGCAGCTGGAGGAATGACAAAAACCTGCCTTTCCAAGCCCCGCGCGGCCTCTTCCAGAGGGGCGGCCACACAGAATCTCTCTATCCCGTTACCCGGCTTTATTTTCTTCCCAGGACTTATCTGGGTCTGAAATTACCTGGTTTATGTCTCTGCCGTACATCACAGCTCGTCAGGAGATTTGCAGTCACCCTGTAACCCCAGCTTTTTCCAAGAAGCCAGGCACACAGTAGATGCTCAATAAATATTTCTTGAGTGAATAAGTGAGTGAACAGACTTCATGATTTATGTCATAGCCATGGACTATCTGCGCTATTTAAACAAGGACAGCGGGGTGTCATGGTTAGTGGTATGGGCTCTGGAGGCAGAATGCCAGCACTGAAGTCCTTGCCCTGTCATTAACTGTGTGACCCTGGGCAAGCTACTCATCTGTCTGCACCTGTGAAATGGTTTAATAACACCCACCTCAAAGTAAGGATTCAATGAGATGATACACTTAGGGTACTCGGAATAACACCCAGTAAAGGCTCAGACAGAGTTGCCAGGGAATAACTTAGTGTTTTTACATTGACTCACAAGTTTGACTTAAACACCTGTTTAAAACTTTTAATCACTCTCACTAATAGTAACACACGTCGACTCTCTAGAACAATCTTATGATGTGGGTACTATTATTTTTTTAACGATTTATTTATTTTAGAGAGACTGGGGGAGAGGGACAGAGGGAGACAGAATCTCAAGCAGACTCCCCACTGAGCACAGAGCCCAACACAAGACTCGATCTCACAACCCTGAGACCATGACCTGAGCCGAAACCAAGAGTTGGACGCTTAACTGACTGAACCACCCAGGCGTCCCAGAGGTGGGTATCATTATTATCACCATCTTCCAGATCAAGAAACTGAGGCACAAGGAACTGGCACAAGGTCCCAGAGCTAGGGACTGCAGGGAAGGGAATCAAACAGGCAGCAGGTTCCAGAATCTGTGTGCTTCATGGACCCACCGGGCTGCCTCGTGAAATACTCACATGGCTTTTCGAGTGGAGACTGTAAGGACCAACATAAATGTTAACTTCACTTGACTTTTTATAATGGAAAAAAGCTTTATTTTTTATTGTGGAAGTATAGTTGATATACAACGTTATGTTAGTTTCGGGTGTACAACACAGAGACTCTACAGTTCGATACGTGACACAATACTCGCCAGGATAAATGTCGCCATTGTCTGTCACTGAAAATATTAGTGCGGAATTATTGACTATATATCCCCGTGCTGTACGTTTCATCTCCATGACTTATTTATTTTATAACTGGAAGTCTGTACCTCTTAATCCCCTTCATCTATTTTGCCCATCGCCCCTACCCCAATGGAAAATTGTAAGCATGCGGAAAAAGCAGAGAGAGTACGATTAAGAAAGGAGGGATTCTGTGTTCGTGGAGCCTGCTGGGCAGTAAGTTCAGCTTGTGGAAGGCTAAGGAGATGGGACTTCCCGCTGCAGGAAAACGGATGTCAATTTGGGGTCCTTACAGAAACTAAGTAAAGCACCTCCGAGTCCAATTCTGGAATCACAGAGCAACCATGAAAGCCCCCGCGATTGGCAGTGGCAGCTGTTTACCACGCCCATTTCTCCTTCTTCCTGGGTACAGAGCTAGACATCTCTCAGGCCTCCTTGCAGTTGGCTGTGGCTATGTGACTGAGTTCTGGCCAAGAGGCTAAGGATGGAACTGATGTACCTACTTCCAGGCCAAGTCCATTAGAAACCTCCCACAGGACCCTTCACTCCTGAGCCCATATCATTCCGCATCATTTACTGGCTAGAAATTGATGCCCAAGCCACCCTCGAAAGCCATAGGTTAAAGCTGGACCTTCCTCCCTCATGAGTGCCTGCATGGAGCAGGGAATTCCGTCCCCACCTCCAGCCCCCAACTGCTATCCAGGAATGTATAATCAGACTTCATGTGAGTACAAAAACAATTTGTTGTATTAAGCCCCTGAGATTCTGGGGGATTACCTGCTCTGGAAGTTAGCATTCCTTTAACCAATATACTCCTTGGGTTAGTTCATTCCACAAATATTCTTTGAACATCAACTATGTGCTGGGGATGATTTTAAGCTTTATTGATAAGTTGATGGACGAGGAAAAGGACCCTGCTGATAGGCAACTTTAGTGAGAGGACACAGACTGTAAGTAAGCTAATCACATCGTTTTAGACTGTGGTAAGCACTATACCAGGAATAAAACAAGATGGCATGAATAGAGGGTAGGGGGCGGGGCACTTAACCTGAATAAGGCAGTCACTTCCCTCCCCTTTTCTTCTGAAACAAAAAAAGTCTGTTTCAGTATCCACAAGTATCCTACACATGAGAGGACCAGAGAACTGTCAAAAAGGGGCCACTCTTGATCCCCTTCATCAAAAACTTGGACATCCAACCCGATGGAAGCCCAACGATCTCAGCTTGGGAAGACTGATGAGAACGACTGAGGCATTTGTTCAGAGCCTGGGCACATGCTTACAGAAAGTGTCTGTTTGGTGAGTTTGGCTCAGCTATATTTTCTGCTAGAAATTGCTATTGTATTTCTCACTAATTATCGTCAAAGCAAATCTGCCACTTCATTAATCCTATATACCAGTCCCCAAAGGAACAAATTCTGCCAGTAGTCAAAAGCAATCACAAGCATGGTACTAAAACTTTGCCGAGCAGCAAGTAAGATGCTAGTAAACATGAACACACAGTTATAGGGTGAGGTGGGAACTGGTCCAAGATTTCCAGTTTTCCTTATGCCCTCTATTCAAACTATATTTGCAGACCCTCTCCCCAGATGATCATGGAAGAGCTTGGAAGTCATACCAGTTATGAAATATGTCCATATTTGCTGGTAATAGCCACTGCCCTGAGAATCCTAAATGTCTACTGGATTATCCAAATGCTATCTGCCCCCTATCAAATTCCCTTAAACCTCCTCCCAATCCAGAAACCAAAGTCAGGCTAGGCATGTGGTGAAAGGTTGAGGGAGATCTACAAGATCTCAGTTGGATGGTGCTTATGTCATAACATGTGTTAAGTGTTTTTGGTATTACCCCTGGACCTACATCAGAACTCCCTGGGAGTCCGTTAAAATTGCGGATTCCAGAGACCTATCACATACTGAATTAGAATCTTGGAGGTGAAGCCTGGAAAGTGGTATTTTCTCCAGCTTTATCCTCAACGTACCTCAGGTATTCTAAAATTTGAGAACTGCTAACCTAGGCACTGCTTTGACATTTTGCTAAAATGAGAAGAAACTGACTTGTGCATTCGTTTGATCTGATCCGCAGTTTTGAAACTTGATCAGAGCCATAGAACCCTTCCTTTAAATAGATTCTTCATCAGGATTTCACAACACAAAGTCATCAGAGCAGAGCTGCATACAGCCTTTTATTTTGCAAGCCTAAGCTTCAGGATGTCTGCTGAGGGTAGAGGGTATACCACAGAAGCCATATGTGGGGCTACCTGACCCTGACAAGGAACAGAACAGCCAAAGAGAAGAGGGCAGGACATTGGATGCGGGGGAGGAGCCAGGCAGGTTGCAAAGCTTGATAATAGCAGAGCAGGGAGCCAGGGACTGGCCAAGCCTGGGGTGGAGCTAAAGGCGGGCATCCTAAATCTGGATCAGCCATGATGAGACTGGAACCCAATGCACAAAGAGGGACCATGTGTGGGACAGAGAGAGGCAAACAGAAGATCAAGTTGGCCAAAGAAGCAGGCTCCATTTGGCCAGGGAGGAAACGGTAAGGAAAGGGGGTGCTTTTGAGGGGGCAACACTGCTCCTGTGGACAAAGACATCACACACAGCGATGAGCTGTTGAGAGGGGAAGGTGCGTGTTTTGTTCAATGCTATATCCTGGACACCGAGCGCAGTACTTGCATAGACCTGCCCTCAACAACATAGTACTGGTTGGATGGTTGGTTGGTTGGATGGATGGATGGATGGATGGATGGATGGATGGATGGATGGCATATAGGTGGATGAGGGTTTAGGTATGCTACAAGACCCCTGTCACTCACTTTAAAACAAAGGTGCACATTTCCAGGTTAGAGAGTCCCTGGCATCGAAGTTCAGGATTCCACACTTGCTCCCCACTCCAAGTGGTGGAAAAATCAGGCTAGCTCTAGAAAAGGAGCTAGTGAAGCTCAGTGGGGCAGCTTAAGACAAGCGGTGTTTCCTTATGACTCTAGAAATCATGTTTAGTATTCACTTGCACCAAAAATCTACTTCCAAGAGTCCTCAGACCTTAGCATGAAGGGAAGAAGGAAAAGAAGCTTTTCTTTACTGAGAGACTCTTCCCTATTTTTAATTCAAAAATTCTATGGGGATGTTTTATGCATCAGACACTGTGTAAGGCACTGGTGATAGAGCAGGAAAAAAATAGGCCAGATCCCTCTCTTGAAGTTTATATTCTAATGAGGGAGTCAGGCCATAAACATGAAAACATGCAAATGAATGAGATCATTTGGAATGTGATCAATGCTATAAAAAAAATTTAAACAGGCAGATGCAAAAGAAAGAAACTGGCAGGGCAGGAAGTTTTTTAGAAAGGGAGACCATTTGTAGAAGTGGCATTTGAGCTGAAATATGAATGACAAGGAGATGGTGGTGCAAACATTAGCGAGAACAGCACCCCAGGCCGCGGTAATGACAAGTGCAAAGGCACTGGGGTGGGGACAAGCGTCATGTGTTTGAGGAATGAGACGAGGCCAGTGTGTTTGTAACTGAGTAGTAAAGGCACAGAGAGGTGCAGGTGAGCAAGACAGGGAGGCAGACACCAGATAAAGGATGCCTTACAGGGCACAGTGAGGAGCCACAGGTGGATGGTCTGATTTGTTTTTGAAGGACAACTCTGGCTGCCCTGTGGAGAAAAGGCTGTCAAGGTAGCAAGAGTGGAAGCAAGAAACCCGGTAGAAGGTTCTGGCAGGCTACCAGCAGGGAGATGATGGTGGCCTGGATGAAGGTGGTGCCAAGAAGCGGAGGGATGCAGGGCACATCATTAGAAGGAATGGAAAGGACTCAGGGGAGAAAAGAATCAAGCAGACCAACAACTGAGGGGGATGATGAGGGGGATTATGATCCCCACTTTCTCCGATAAGAAACCTGAGGTCTGGGTCACACAGCTGGACGCTGTCAGGGCCGGGATGTGAAACCAGGTCTGTGCAGCCCCAGAGCCTGCCGTGTTCTTTCCCGTCCGCCTTCTTTCTATGGAGCTTTTGTGCTTACGGTCACTGCCAAAGAACAGGTGTGTGGGATTAGCGCAGATTCCTTCTATGCCAACCGCTCATTTAGGGACGCGAAATGAACCTCACACTAGTTAATGCCACACTGCTTATTGATTTAGGCAAATGCTTGGCAGCTCCAATTCATCTTCCAAAGGGTAATGTAATAAGGGCTTGCATTATACTGTAGCTTTCGCTGGGCTCTAAATACACCACCCTCCTTAGTCTCGCAACCTCCTCTGTGAGTTATGGAAATAAACAAACCCATGGCATTGACACATCGGTCAGGCATGTCTTTTCCATATAAAGAAGCTGGAGACGGGAGCGTGAAAAGAGCAGGAGGTGGAGGTTCCTGGGTCGCTGAATGACCTTGTTGAGTCACTTAACCTCTGAGCCTCACGTTTCTCTTCCAAAAAAAAAAAAAGGGGGGGTAATAACCCTGTGCTGTCAATCTCAGAAAGCTCAAGTGCAAATATGTAAGACATTTCGTGTCAAAGTCATTTGTGAACTGAAACAGGTAACATGATGATTAATATTATGAACTTTTTACTCTAAAATGAGGGAACAAGATAGAGAAAGCCATTGAGTGAGTCAATAAAAATTTACTGAGCCTCTACTATGTGCCAGACACTAGTAAGGCAGTGGTAGGTAACACAGATATGACATGTGGTCCCCACATCTGTGGAGCTTAGAGTCTAGCTGGGAAGAGAGAACTCACAAATAATCACATCAGCAAATATAATTTCACATCGTCCTTACCTATGTTTAAAAAAACACATAGGGTGATATTAAAGCTCAGAGAAGGTGTCCCAGGGAAAATGATTAAGCTGAATTCTAAAGGATGCATAGGAGTTAGCCATTAGATGGGAAGCTATGGGGAAGGACGAGAGAATTCCAGTTAGTAGGAATAACACATGCAAAGGCTCTGAGGCAGAAAGAGTATGGTGCCCATTGGAGAAGCCCCCTGCCCCAAAAAAGCCATGGTAGCTGGAACAGTGTCAACAAGAGTGGGGTCCTAAAATGATTATCCTAGTTGTTCCAAAGGAAATGAAGAAAAGAAAGAGAAATGGAGAAAAGGCAAACCACAGAATGATTAAGCCATATACTACTAAGTACAAGTTTTATTAAGGGATTGGAGTAGGGATACCATGGGAGCACAAAGAAGGGATCTCTAATCCAGCTGGAAGGGTGTTGGGGGAAGAGAGATGAGTCGAGGATACTTAGGAGTTAGAGAGATAGTTGAGGAAGGAAAACGGATCCAGGTAGAGGGAACCACGTAGGCAAAATACAGCACAGAGTGATGCATTCAGGGACCTCCAAGCAGTTCAGTAAGAAGAGGATCAAGGGTGCACAGGAGCAAGGAAAGAGATGGGCGAAGTACTCAGGGCCCTGATTTTGAATGACACCTGATGCCTGTGAAGGACTCTGAATGAGGAAGTTCAGTTTGGGAGAATGTTTCATACATTTGATAGAAGGGAGTGAAAAAATCTGAGACACATGTACAAAGCTCTAGGGTTAAGATGAGGAAAGGCCGGAAGTGGGAAGACTCAGTTAGAAGGCTACTTCTGAAGTTCAGGCAAGAGGTGGGTGTGGAACCACGGGGACGACAGTGTGAACTGGAGGAGATGCTGGCAGGCCAGGACCCCAGGTGTGAGCTCCCAGCTTGGGCCTTTGCCCCATCTCCAATGAGAAGGGTTCATCTCTGCCCCATGCTCTCACCCAGCAGCCTGCCCAGAACCTCAGCCTTCCAGACTCTCTTAGCTACAACTTGGTTCCTCCCTTGCTGCTGCCCACCCCCCAAATCTTGGTCAGATCCTCTGCAAAACCAAGCCGGCTGATGCAGGTTATGTAACACTGTTGTTTCTATCTTATGAGAACTAAGGGAGAAAAAAACGTCTGCCTGACAGGTAATTTTGTATGTAAAAAACAATCTGCCAGAGGCTAGGGGAAATGTACCTGTGGTTCCTCCACAAGCTGACAGGTACACCTGCTTGCCTGCTGACTACCCTGCCTTCAGACACCCTGGAAGCAGCACGTGATTACACAAGAGAAGCAAGAATGCCCTTTCTCCTTTCAGGAAACATCTTAAAGTTTAACCTCTGTGTGTGTGTGTGTGTGTGTGTGTGTGTGTGTGTGTGTTCCCTACTTTCCTTTTCCCTGTGAAATTGCACTAAGGAAAATGCTTCATTTCTCAACTGCAAAGTGAGGATAATACTAGTGGCTGGTGAGAATAAAATGAAATAATGCATATAAATAGGGTCTTACATGATACTTGGCACGTAGTAGGCATTCATTAAAGGGTATTTTGAACTGTCTTTTAGTAAGTGCTTAACTGTTGCCAGGCTCTGTGCTAACGGCGTTAGCTGCATTAGATCACTGAACACTGAGGTGCTGTCCGTGGTCCTGAATTATCTGGGCAGCTGGGGGCCCTTTTTTCCCCCTAATTCCCGAAAGCTGGTTTTATGCCACACCACCTGCCATCTCCTAAGAATTCCTAACCATCTGACTTTCGGAAAGACGTCACTTTGGGTCTTTTTGAAAGTCAACGTCATTGGGTATAATTTTTGTACAATTAAATGCACTTGCTTTAATATGTTTTGATGGCTTTTGATAAATTTAGACACTGGTGTAACTAACCATCACCACCACCAAGATATAGAACATCTCCACCACCCTCAAAAGTGCCCTTGGGCCCCATATGAAAAATCCACAGCCTCAGCCACAGGAAATACACTCATTTGCCTTCAGTCACTACAGATGTGATTTGTCAGTTCTAGACTTGGTGTTGGAGGAATTACATCGTATGTACTCATTTGTATCTGCCTTCTTTCCCTCCACAGGACTTTTTTGGAATTTGTCCATATTAATGCACATGTCAGTAGTTAACTAATTTTCATTGTTAAGTAACATCTCACAAGTGGCTTGTTTGCCTATTAACCTAGAGATGGATTTTGAGGTCGCTTCCAGTTTAGAACTGTTATGAATACAGCTTCTATGAACATCACTGTACAAGTCTTTGCGTAGATGTGTTTACATGTAGCTTGAGTAAATACCTAGAAGTATAAATGATGAGTCATACGTCAGGACAGAGTTGACTTTATAAAAGAACTGCCAAATTCTTTTGTAGTCTTTTATACCTGCCATGTATGAGAATTCTAGTGGCCTCCACATTTTTGCCATCACTTGATATTGTCACTCTACTTCATGCATCTATTCTGATGGGTGAGATGTTATTATAGTTTTAATTTGCATTTCCCCGGTGACTAAGGCTGTTGAGCATCTTTTCATGAGCTGACCAACCATTTGTATATCTTCTTTGGTGAACTGTCTGTTCAGATTTTTGCCCTTTTAAGTATGGTTTTAATACCACAACAAATCCCAGATCATTATGTTAGAAGTTATTAAAACAGAGTTACAGGAAGACATAATTGACATCAGGATGACACAATGCATGAGACAGTCCCCCTTTCATTCTGAATTATGGAGCTGTTTGGACAAATAGCTATTGCCAACATGGGTGTGGATACACAAGAGAAAAGTAGGCAGAATGATATACAGGGAATTATCTCTGTCTTGTTATTTCAAACCAACCCCTTACTAGCTCGTTGGCCCCAAGTAAGTCACTTATTTCTTTAATTCCCATCTCAGTTATCTACAAAATGTAATCTACCTAAATGCATCGGGAAGACAAAAGCCAGGGTATATATAGTGTCTGCTGCATTAAAGATACTCATATATGGAGCTATTAGTTCCACTCCAAACGTATCAATGACGTGTTGCCACAATAATGTTACTTTAAAAGTCACACCTGCCCCCCAAATTCTGAAGCTTAAAAAAAAAAAAAAGCAACTATTTAGCTCCCAAGTCTATGATCGGGGCTGAGGCTAGGATCAGCCAGCGGATCTTCCAGCCAACTCACTGACACGTTAGGACCCGGTGACTAGTGCCTAATCTGGGAAAATCTCGGATGGAGTTACTGGGGATCCCAGCTATGCTTCTGGTGTCTATCATCCTCCAGCAGGCCTGTCTGGGCATGTTTTCTGGGTAGTGGTGGAGGTGCAACACACACAAGCAGAAACACTCGGGGTCTCTTCAGCTCTAGGCTCAGAACTGGTACATAGTCGCTTTTATCAATATTTTATTAGTCAAAGCAAATCACAGGCCAGACCAAATTCAAGAGGCTGGGGAAAGAGTTATACCTCTCTGTGAGGGCAATGGCAAAGTCACATGGAGAAGAGTGTGCATACCGGGAGGGCTGAAGAATTGGGTCTATCATGACAATCTGCCACACAAAACAATCTCTGAGTGGACCAAAATGATAAACTTAAATTACTTCCTGCTCTCATATCTCACTAATTCTTGACCGAGACTGAATATCTATGATCCAATTTCCCTCATCTCAGAAAAAAAGAACATCCCAAAGACCTGACTTCTGTAAGATATGAGTCAGCATCGCTGTTCATTAGCAAGTCTAGCAGGGCCAGGAGGTGAAAGAGAAGCTGAGAAGTTGGGTCATTCGTAAAGGGGTGTTGGTGGTGCTCACTGCCTCTATGCAATCCCCCCAACTCCACTCCTCTGTGTTTCCCCTCTATCGTGCTACACAGGCTAGATTCCAAGGAACCAAGCAGACTACTTCTTTGCCTGTGGGAGGTGAAGATTCTGGGGCCTCAGACAAAGGTATCTTAATGAGCCTTCTCCACTTTATCAGCGATAGGCTAAGCCATGTTGGACTTGAATCCTGAAAACAGCAAAGGCAGGAACAAGGGGGAAAAGACCTGCCTTGTTATGAACTGACCAACTCACACTGGCCACTCCTGTTGGTCTCCCCATCTACAGACATTAACAGTGGGCTCCTGGCCTCTCTTTGTACAACAGAACAGTGACACCCCCGTGCCTGAGTCAGGTAATTTGAATGTAAGTGGGCCCCTGATCTAAGCTGGGACAGAATCCTGCCTTTAGAATTTTGAATTGGATAGTCACTCCCTTCTGGTGGCTGGCTCTGTAAGAGTTTGGCAAGCATGGCGTTGGCAGATTCTGCCCATTATGAAGATCATGTGAATCAGAAAAGCAGAGAAAGAAAGGTTTCAGGAAAGAAAAGAATGAAGCATAGAGTAGGAAAGAAAATCTAAATGGCTTCCAAATCCCTGGTTTGGTAACCTTTTATAATAGTAACCTCTTACAATGTGTTTTCCTGTCCAATAGTTGTTCTTCCTTATGCAGGAACTAACACTTTGAATTTTCTTTGGAGATATATTGTTTTCCCAGCCTCAGTGCCTGTCATTCCCATAAGAGCTGACTGCACCCTAATTCCAGGGCAGGGTGGGTCTCCCAAGCCTGGCCAAATAAGAGCATCGCACGCCTCTGCCCACTGTTATCATTTCAAGGGCGGGAATATGACCCAGTTAGAGCCAGCAAATCTCAGGATTTAGGCAGATGAAAGTAGAAGAAAGAGCACCCTCTCTTTCCCACTAGACTTGAAGCTGTATGGATGCAAGCCAGGAATTGCTGGCCACCATCTTGCCACCACTAGGATAAAACCTGCCTGAAAATAGAGCCAACACGGCAGAAGGCACGACTGAGAGACGGAAACGAAGTCCCAGTGACATAGCATGGCTTGACTTCCCCGATCCAGCTGTGACTGAAGCAAATCTTCTGTGAACTTTTTAGATGCAAGCCAATAAGCTTTTTGTGTCTTAGCAAGCGTGAGTTGGGTTTTCTGTTTCTTACAACCAAAGGTCATAACTATGACTTTTCTGAAGCCAAGTTCCACTCCTGTCCCTGAATATCCCTATAGAATTCGAATAAATGGTCCTTTTCTTCCTATAAAGTTTGAGCAGGTTCTCTTACTAACAATCAAGAGTCACAATCCACGTCTTTCTACCTTTTATCACCTGAGGATGAAAAGTGGGAAGATGAGGACACTGTGCTCTGCACTACCCCAGCCACTTCACTGCATGTCGGTCTGTTCTAGAATAACACATGCATTCCTGAAAGTCACTCCACAATGCAAAATCACGCAATGAAAATCACAGAGCTTATGGGGAAGTGAGGTTGGGGGACAACACTCAAAAACTTCACCAGTGATTCATTTAAACAACAAAAAGAACCTAATAAAAATAGTAGCACCGTTTTACACATCGTTAGTGATTTTAAAATACATACATCCGACAATAAAGATGGCAGTTGACCTTGGAAAAGACCTGAAGTTGGCTTGTGAAGGTGCATGCTGGAAGGGTTGCAGTGTGAGTCAGGATGCGGTGGGACTGATGCTGGTTATCCAAAAGCAGAAGGAAAGTTTTAATACCAGGTGTGGATGGGTCTGGCTCCCAGTTCACCTGGTGGGTGTCTGAGGTGCGTGCAGGGGTGCACATTGTGCCGTCCCATGTGGCTCAGTTCAGCTAAGCACAGGTGTCTTCACTCACCTAGTGTTTCTCACTGATGAAACTGCACATAAGTGAATGTGAAATCCGCTCTATATCGAACTGTCTCCTAACAGATTAATCACACTGGAACAGATTCTCGTTTTGGGGAGGGTGAATGTTGTAGCAGGACTAGCTCATGGGAGCCTCACCTTTAACCTTATGACATAGATATGATTTCTCTCGTTTTACAAGTGACGACACTGAAGTTCAGAGAGCCAGTGAGTGGCCAAGCTAAGACTCCAACCCACGTTTATCAGATTATAACGCTCACATGCTTTCCACCCTGGCATGCTTCACCTAAACAGCACTATTTCCTCTGATACATGTCCAAGTTGCCCTACCCCTGGCTGTCAAGTCTCAGGAATTACACAAGTCTCTGCTCTGAAATTTTAAAAACTTGGCATAGTATGTAGTGACTGAATCACATGGTTCCCTCTGCCTCAATCATTCCGTCTGTAAAATGGGTCAGTGTCCATGTGCGACCCACCCACATCACAGAAAAGGTGCAGTGGCGGAATACACCACCGGCAAGGCAAGAGCACTCATACAGCTCATAAAGCACACCAGGGTCTCTTCATCCAGACCATCCATTTGACAGATGAAGAAACTGAGGGCCAGAGAGAGTTGGGGACTCACCAAGGCCACATAGGAGGACAGCGGCAAGAGAGGGATTAAAATCTGAGATTGGGGACCCCAAGGCAAAGCCATTTCCAGTACACCTGGAATAAGACCCACTGTAACCACAGCACCCAGTGGCGCTTGGTTTAGCCATTGTTTTCTCAAACTAGGCCCTTTCTGTCAACACAATAGAACCACAGGAGTGGCCTGGAGGTGTGTGCTCAGCCTTCCAAACCTTGCAGTATTGCAAAGTCACTTGGCAGCACACAAACCCACAGCTCATTATTCTGACACTGAGTAATAGCTCAATGCAAGGAGCCAGGCTAATCAATCACTCAACCAACATTTACTGAGAACTCCCCTGTCAGTGACTCCCTCTCTTTTCACCATGAAAGGGCCTTTTGGGATTCACTTCCACTCCCCCACCCCGCATTCCTCTCTATAAATGTTTTCATAGGGTTTGCCTACCCAGCAAATTGCATTCATTAAGGAATAATTAATTCTTTTCTACCATATTTTATTCATCAATACTTTAAAGGGCTGCCAGTCAATGCCTCTGGCCTGCAGGAGGTAAGCATCCTGCACTGTAACACTAGACAAATGGGCAATTCCAGCCAAGAGCAAAAAAATATGACGTTTCAACTCACTCATAGGGTCTGGATCTCAGGTTGGGTTCCCTCAGATGCAGGCCCTGAAATAAAGTTTGGATGCAAACAGTTTGTTTAGTGGGTAGGAAAGGAGCGTAAGCCAATCCCCCATTAAAGGGCATATGACTACTAGGAGCAACTGAGGCTCAGGCTTGTAGTGGGGGTGGGGAAGGGCAAAGCCCTGCGAGATGCTGTAGCATGTGCCCCAGAGTCGTCTCACCCAAGAGATGAGAAAGCTGAGTACCCATCACTGGTGGAGGGCTCCTCCCAGGGGCGCCAACACTCAGCACTTCTAGCCCACCTCGCACGCAGGGGGAGCATGCCCGAGAGAGCGCCTAGGCAGAATTAGTGAGAGAGGTGCCCGTAGTAAGGAGGATGCCATCCGTGTATACGGGAACGAGAGTGCCCAGGGCGCACGGCAAGGCACCAATACCTCTGCTACCACCGGTCATGAACAAAAATAATCAGTTCTTAAATCTGAAATAGTAGAAACTGTGATAATAGAGGACATTAAGGTATTACGGTGTGCCAGGCGTTATGCAAACACTCGATATGAATTATCTCACTTAATACTCACAGCAGTGTCACGGGGCAGGACGTCCACTTGGATTCTTAGAGAACTTCAGTAAACTGCATGGGGTCAGGGGGCTAAGAAGAAGCCGAGCTAAGACTCAGAACCTGCGTGTGTCTGACACCAACGCCTCTATTACCGCATGCTGGCAGAAGCCACGTTAAGAGGTGAAACAGAGGCAGATCTCTCTAATTCTGGAGGATGAGGGGTCTGAAAGAGAGCTAGGTACCCAGGAAGGTCATATCTAGGCAAGGTCTATGCAGCCCATCCATTCCTCCACATTCTGGTGAGATCTCCTCTACTCACCTCTCCCTCATTCACAAGCCTTTAATGCAGAGGGCTAACCCCACTGCCTAGATTTATCACATGACCCAGGTCCGACCAATCAGAGAATTCCACTACCATTTCCTGACAGTGATTGGTTCAGGGAAAGGCACATGATCGAGCTAGTCCAATAACAATCTGCGCTCTAATTTTAAATAGCAAAAAGCTCTCTTCCCTTGGGGTTGCTATGAATAGAGGGGTGGGTATTGACCAGTAAGGATGGTCTCTGCCTGGGGAGAGACAGCCTGACAATGAGGGTACATAGAGATGAGCAGGGCCTAGAGATAGAGGCAGATTTTTTTTAATTAACCCTACTGAGATATAATTTACATATAATAAAATGCACCCATGTTAAATGTAGTACAATTCCATCAATCCTGACATATGGACAGTCAGGTAACCTCCATGACAATCAAGAGAGAGACCTCAGGCAGGCCTCTCACACCTGTTTGAAGTCAATTACTCCATCCCCAGCCCAGGCCACCACCGGTCGGTCCACTTTCCATCACTATAGTTTTACCCTTTTAGAATCTCATCAACAGACTCACACAGTCGGCTTCTCTCACTCCACAGAACGCTCCTGAGATTCAACCATGTTTTTTGCATGTATCAATAGTCATTCCTTTTTATTGCTGAGAATTTTTCCATTGTGTGGAGGTACCACAGTGGGTTGATTCATTCTCCTGTTGGACGTTTCAGTTGTCTCCAGACTGGGGCTATTCTGAATACAGCTTCTATGAATATTAGCGTAGGTTCCTTTGTGGGGATGTAATTTTCAGTTCTCTTGAGTAAACACCTAGGAATGGAATTTCTGGGTTGCATGCTCGGTGTTGCAGTTTAAGTTTCCCTTTAAAAGAAACAAAAGGCAGAGTTTTAACAACCTCTTCGGATCTGCCAGCAAGGATGCACACCCATTTGCACTTGATAGAAGGTACCTGACAACGAAGTCCCAGCTTCACAACTGTGGAGCTAAGCAGAGTCCTAACCCTACGGAGGGTTGCAAACCTCGTATAGGGAAACACTTCAGGAGCCTGTAGATTCAGCCAACCCAGGGACTTGAAGAATCGTTGAAGATGTTTTATGTGCATGTCCCACGAGAGTGGTTATTATCACCCTTAGTTTCAGGTTGAGCAAGCGGAGGCTCAGAGAGCTGAAAGAACACGCCTGTGGTCACACAGCCCATTAGTGGTAAAGGTGAAATTTGAACCCAGGTCTGTCTCGCTCCAACCTTCTCTTTCTATCACACTGTATAGCCTCTCTTAGAAAATTCTGCCTGGCTTGCTCCAATCCCAGCACCAGTGGGAGTAGGGAATCCAAACCCTCTAATATTTATCTGTGGGACTGGCCCCTTCAGTGCCAAGTGGGCAAGGGTGCCAAAGGGGGCGTTGCCTCTGAACCAGCCAAAATCTGCCTCTGTACCCCTGCCTCAGGAGGTTCGGGGCCAGCTGGGCTGTCCAGCACCTGGGTTCCAGCTGCCAAAGGAAGCAGGTGAACGCCAGGTTGGGGGAGGCCCAGGATGAGCAATGACAGCTTCTCTGTGGCAAAATAGATGTTCTGGAGTTGGCCTCTCCCCACAGCTGCTAGTAAGAGGCTGCAAATGCTTCCTTTATCCTAGAAAGAGCACAGGCTCTGGAAGGAGCAGGCCTGTGTTCAATTTCTGTATGTGCTTGGGCTACTCGTTTACTTTCTCTGAGCTTCTATTTCCATTTTTCAGATGGAGATAACCAATCCACCAAGCATCAGGGAGGATTAACGGATCTGAGAAATGGAGAGGTCTGGCCCGGTTCCTGGCGCCAGGATGGTGGATAGGTGGGTGCCCTATTACTGCTCCTTGCTCCTTCCTCAGCCTCTTTCCTGAATCTCAGGTGGTAAACCACAGTCCGTGGAGTGCTTTTATCCTCTTCCATCCTTGTGCTGTATCTCATCCTGTGGTGGGTTGGACGGCAAACCCTCCAAAAGACTGTCCAAGTCCTAATGCCTAGAACTGTGAATGTGACCTGATGTAGAGAAACGGTCTTTGCAGATGTAATCCAATGAAGGATCTCGAGATGAGCTCATCCTGGATTATCCAGGTGGGCCCTAAATCCAGTAAGAGGTGTCCTCTGAAGGGAAAGGCAGAGGGAGATTTGTGACTTAGAGAAAAGGTCACATGAAGACGGAGGCAGAGGTTGGCCACGAGCCACAAGACAAGGAACCCCCTAGAGCCACCAGAAGCTGGACGATGCAAGGAAGGATCTTCCCTCAACACTCTGGAGACAGTGCGGCCCTACCAACACCTTGATTTCTGACTTCCGTCCTCGCAAACTATAAGATAATAAGTTTTTGTCGCGTTAAAGCCCTGCAGCGTGTGGTGATTGGTGACGCCAGCCACAGGAGCCTACAACGTACCTTCTTGCCAGCACCCCTCTCCCATGGCCACCTCCGCCCAGAGAGAAAAGAATGATCTGTTCTCCATCCCCTTCTCCCTGTCCCAGCTCCCAGCCTTCCTGTGTCCCATAGGCAGGGGAGTTGCTCATCCGAAGGTTTGGAATTAGCTACATTGATTGAGTCACATTTTACTAGTGGGCAGGATAACTGAGCTGTGAAGATCAGATGGCCAGCCCCCCTCCTATTTCACTTCCTGCCTCCAAACACGGAAGACCGTTTTGCAAACATGCCCCCAGCACACATACCCTCAGCAGGACCTCTAGAACTGAATTCCACAT
This sequence comes from Ailuropoda melanoleuca, assembly GCF_002007445.2. Lineage (NCBI taxonomy): Eukaryota > Metazoa > Chordata > Mammalia > Carnivora > Ursidae > Ailuropoda > Ailuropoda melanoleuca. The sequence continues at coordinate 28,272,787 of NC_048227.1, forward strand.
TTTCGTCACTACCATTTGGACTGGAAAATGCTCTGTTGTGTGCGTATGGAGGGAAGAGGGTCGGGGTATTGTAGAATATTGGGTGGCATCCCTGGCTTTCACTCACTAGATGCCAGAAGCCACTGCCCCACCCCACGGGTGATGATCGAGAATGTCTCCAGATATTGCCAAACAGCCCTGGGGGAGAAGGGAGAGAGGCAAAATAATCCCTGGTTGATTCACCCCTGCTCTACATGAGGTTCGAGCACACACGTACCTTGTCGTGGGGAGAGTAGGAACACCCCACCACCCTTGTCCATGAGGCTGAAGGAACCAGTTCAGCTTGGCACACCCGGCTCTTCCAGATTCAAGGGAACCAAGACTGGAATTCTAATTCAGGTTTCTGGGTCTGAGCTTCTTGTCCTAGCACCAATCACCACAGAAGCCCAGGACTGGAGGGGTAACAGATGTTTGCAGTTAGGAATAAGATCAAGACTTCGTTCCTTGTATATAATTCCTTCAAAGCGGAGTATGGGTCAGATCCACTCTGAATGCCTTATAGCTGCAAAGGTCTGGGAACCTAGCCCTCCAAAATATCAGAAGCCTAGTATAGTTTGGTACATCTGGGCCATGTAATGCAAAGTGGGAGGGCTGACAGAGACACAGAGGGTGTGTGGGATCGGGTCTCAGAGATCCTGGGAGGCTCACGTGGTTAAGTGTCTGAACTTGATTTCAGCTCAGGTCATGATCTTAAGAGTCGTGAGATCAAGCCCCACATGAGGCTCTGTGCTGGGTGTGGAGTCTGCTTAAGATTCTCTCTCACATGTGCACTCTTCTCTCTCTCTCAAAAATAAAAATAATTTTAAAAATTTTAATTTTTTTAAAAAGAGCCTTGACTACAACACTGTTACGGACTGAATGTTTGTGCCCCCCCCACCACCAAATTCCTATTCTGAAGCCCTAACTATCTAGTGTGACTCTGTTTGGAAATGGGGCCTCGAAAGGAAGTAGTTAAGCTTAAATGAGGTCATACAGGTGGGACATTGACCCAATAGGATTAGTGTCTTTATGAGAAGAGACACCAGTTCTCTCTCTCTCTCTCTCTCTCTCTCTCACACACACCAAAGAAAGGCCATGAGAAAACACAGCAAGAGGCACCATCTTCAAGCCAGGAAGAGAGATCTCACCAAAAACTGGGGCAGCCAGATCCGTGATCTTGGACATCCAGCCTCCAAAACTGTGAGAAAATAAATTTCTATTATTTAAGCCTATAGTCTATAGCATTTTGTAACTGTAGCCCAGGCAGACGAAGACACGTGCCGAGGAGTTAGGACTTTGTACTGTAGGTCAAAGCTTTCCAATGTTCAGTTCCTGAACTACGGGCACGGAACTCCCCAGAGGCTCTGACAAATACAGATACCCCACATCTACAGAACTAGGACCTCTGAGAGTGAGGCCTGGACTCTGCATTTTTACTGACTCACAAGGCGATGTTTATGCACATTTAAATTGTATAACCAAAGCTGACAGGTGACTGGGAATCAGTAAGGGATTTTAAGCAGATTTCTATTTTGGAAATACCAGCTGCAGTGCCTTTCCTGGACTGAAAATTGCCTTCATCCCCACGGAACCCTCTCCTCTTCCCCCACCTCACTCAAAGGCATAGCTTGTAAAAGATGACCCAGGAGGCGGAAGATGTGGGTACCAGGCACATACTAGGAGGGAGGGCAGGCAGACTGAGGACCAGAGGAGAGACAAGAGAAAAGACCAGGAAGGAAACAGGAAATGCTCAACTGACCATTGTCAATGGCTTCCCCAGAAGGCGAGGCCAACAGGTAAGAGACTGAAATCAAATTATAGACTAGACCCCTCTTGCCAGATTTGGGGCCAAGGCTTTGGGTGCAGGGCATGAATGATAAGAGGAAGCCAGGCAAGCAGTAGCTCAATAAACCTCCCCACGTCGACATCTGCCAATGGTGAATGTTTCCATGATGGGCTTAATTAAGGGTGGGCTGTGTGAGGGTCCATCTGTGACTGCCTCTGTCCAGGAGAGGGCTGGGGCTCTAAGCTAGCCCCTCAGTGGAGGACAACATAGGATTGAAGAAGAGTGAATGGTCTTGGTTGGCATGTGGAAGAAGGTGGAGTCTAGACCCTTCTCCTTTAAGCGGCAGAAAATCTCCTTTGAGAAGAGAAGAGGGGCATGAGGGGGTTTCCTGAAGTCCCAGGAGACCCTCTGTTGGATGGCATTTGGATGACATGGCCCCTAAAGAAAGATATCCTGGGTTGAGCACATGAATTGGTGCGACTGGAGTAGAAGACAGCAGAGTTCATGTCCCTGCGGCACTGGTCTCACTTGGGAGGCACTCAAGGGCTGTCTCTGGTATTTACAAGCTGGGGAGCCTTGAGCCAGTTCCTTTACTGCCCCGAACCTCAGTTTCTCTTATCTCTATCTTGGGAATAATGTCAAACCTACCTCACAAGGTTACCATGAGGATGAAATGAGGCAATTCATGGACGGCACTTACCACGGCATCTGGCACCTAGTTGGCCCTCAATACCATCAACTATGACGGTTGCTGTTGCTGATGATGCTGAGAGCATTATTTTCAAAGACTTTCAAGACGACGGATCTAAATGGGAGTCCCTGCTTAGCCAGTAGCTAGGAGACTTACAGCAACTTGCTTAACAATTGTGAGTTTCAGTTTCTTTTTCTTCCTTTTTTTTCTTTCTTTCTTTTTTTTGTTTTTTTTACAAAATGGAGATAATGAATCCAACATGGAAGGCTGTTTATGTAGCTATTTTGTGAACATAACGTACAGCATGGCACCTTGCACAGATTCCCAAATCTCATCCCTTCAGAAAACCCAAGGCACCAGTGGATCTGGGCCCCCAGCACACGCATGCACATTCATAAGCCCCTTTTCTTCCCCTCACATGTACTTTGAAATTCCCAATACCAGGGAAAGCTCATTCAATCAACGATGGCTTTCTTGGGGACCGTGTTTTTCAACGTCCCTGAAAAGTGCCTACAAAGTACAGAGACAACACACCCTTGCCTTTGTAAGCTGTCTTGACTTCCTGTCGCTTCATGCTTTCCACAAAGTCCATTCCTTTTACACATGATGTAATGCATTTGTCATTCCTTCCCATAAAGATAGCCACAGGTCCAAGTGAAATAAACAAAACAAAATGTGCTGAGTTTGGCTTGGGTGGTGAGGCTTGCAGGATTTGCCTCACACAAATGTCAGTGGTAAAAACTCCACCAACAACTGGGAGATGAGCCCGTGTAAGTGTTCTTTCCAGAGACCTGAAAATTCTCTGCCCTCGCCGCCACCCATACCCAGCCGACTACCGGGACTTAACGCGGGTGAACCGAGACTTACTACCCAGCCCTCCTCCCCTGCGTGGGTAAGTCACTGAAGATTTAGACAGCTCCGGGAACCCACGGCGTGGAGAAATACTGGAAGACTTTCCAGATGAAAGCACTGCGAGTGTTGAAGGCATCAGAGGCTGGGAAGCTAAAGAAATTAATTTGTCTTTGTGAAATTGGCACCAGACATCAAACGTGTTGATGAATCTGCTGTCCCGGACACCTTTGATCTCCAGGAGGGAATCTGTGTATCTAAGCAGAGGGTAACTGTCCCCTCCGGCTCAAACTGCCCAGGCATCCTGCCTCCCTTCTAGGGTGATTTCAGGTTGGCCCTGCCCCCCTTTGTCCCCAATAGAACCAACCCCAGATCCTCAGAAAACCTGATGCAAAACTAAAGGTAAAACAATTCAGACTGTTCTCAATTTTCTGGGGTGCTGAGGAACGGGGAGCACAGGGCAGAGTAGAGAACATTGGCTTTGGAGACACAGACCTGAGTCCAAACCCTGGATCTACCACTTGACATTTGAGCACACTGTGGAACCTTCTCAAACCTCGATCTTCTCCTCTGTGAAATGGGAACATTGCCTTTCAAGGTTGCCATGAAAATCAAAAGAGACTGTGTGTGTGTATAAAGCGGGACTCAGCAAACATTTTCTGCAAAGGGCCAGAGAGTAAATATTTGGGGCTTTGCCTAAACTACTCACCTCAGCCACTGTGGCACAAAAGCAGCCCCAGATAATACCGATGAGAATGGGCATGGCTGTGTTCTGCTAACAGTTCACTTACAAAAAAACAGGCAGCCAGCTGAGTTTGGCTGACGGGCTGCAGTATACCGACTCTGGGCTATAAAGCATGAAGCCCAGTGTCCACTCCCAGAAGACATTGAACCAGTGGTAGCTTTGAGGATGCGGATAGCAATGCTGAGGAATGAAGATCCACCAACCAGTCATTGGTGGAGTGCTTCTGCATGGCCAACCCTCTGCTAGACATTGAAGGGAGGAAAAGGCAGAGGGGGGAGACCCCTGCCATTGGGGCACTGTCATACACCAAATAAGTTCATAAAAAGGAATATACCAATGGAAAATTATCAGAGGGATGTCTTCGGAGTGCTGTGACCCTGTAATAAAAGGGCAAGGTCCCGAGGCAAGCTCTGATGCATCAGGGCACGTGTGTGTGTGTGTGTGTGTGTGTGTGTGTGTAACAGCCTTAACCCTGGTTCAGAATTCATGCCGGCCCTGTGCTGTGACAGACAGCATCACATCTCAGACTGGTACAAAGCAGTCGCCCAAGAGCCCAAGAGGAGATTCTCTCTGAAAATGCCCTTTCTGGCGTTCATGCTCTTTCTGGAGTCCCAAGGAATAACGAGGATTTGATTGTTCAAGACCTCCTGTTGGAGCTATTGCCAATATAAGGAAATAAGCCCAAATGAAAGAGACTGAATTGGATTAATTAAGGACATTATCACTTGCTCTGTTTAATTGCCTCCTAGAAGCCCTTCCCAAACTGCCGTCAGAAGATGTTAACAAGTGTGCCCAGAACGTAAAACAGGGAAGGGTCAAATGATTTCAGGAAACGTCCCATCTTTGAGATTCACAACTCATATGAAACTATTAAAGACTCCTTTGAGTCCTGAAGCCAAGAATTCCCTTTAAATCAGTGATTTTGGAAAGTTGGCTCTGGGAGTTGGGCAAACCTGGGTTTTAATCCCAAATCTGACACCAGCTGAGTTATCTCGGGCATCCTTTACCCACTCTGTGCCTCCGTTTTCTTATCTGTGCAGTGGGGCTAATAAAAATATCTACCACTTCACTGGGTTGTTCCGAGGGTTAACCAAGATGACACACAGGGCTCACCTCATACAGTTTCCCACATACAGTAACGGCTTTATTTTGCAAGCCGACTTGACCATATTAACATCCAGATCCAGCAGACTTGGGCACAGTTTGAACAAAGCAGGAGTGAATGGGCAGATGTGAAAAGTGGTGTCTTATAAGGGATTCCAGAAAACCCTGCAGAGGCAGTCTTGTTCGAGGTCCGTAGCAGGATATTTGGTGAATCAATGTTTAGCACCTGTAAGTGCTCAATGCTGGGACCTGGGGGAACAAACTGGATGGGATCCCTGGCCGCTCAGAACTTAAGAGTCCAGTAGGTTTCCACTGAGTCTGCAGCCCATGAGTCACTCCCAGAAGCCACTGGTCACGTGCTCCAGGCAGATGAAAGCCCGGCTCCCTTCCAAGGCTCTGAATATCACAGGCAAAAAGCCTTGAAGGCCAACACAGGCCCCAGGCTAAGAAACAAAGGGCTGCCAGCATCCTTGTCTCCAGGCCCATCATTCCAGAGGGAGCTGGTGGCAGCCAGCCCCAGCAGAGGACAGACAGCCTGCAGGGGACGCATTTCTGGTCAAAGCTGTAAGCTTCAGAGCTCATTAGTAACCGGGGCTTGGGAGCCTGCCAGCCCTGGGGTCCCTGACGCAGTTCGCAAGGCCCACCACATTGCCAGAAAGCATCCTCTGGTCCCAGCACGGAGCACGGAAAGGTCCTGCCTCCCTGGCCCCTCACTGTTTAATCAATAATAACTTCAGAGAGGGAGGGGGGGAGAGACAGGCAGCAGGAAAGGCAGGTCCCCTTCTCCCTGTCTCCCTCCACTCCCCCTCCCTCCGGGATGCTGAAAATAGCCTAATTAGATTGTCCCCCTGCCTGGGTACCATGGAGATAGCAGGCACAGAGGCTGTGACAGCTCTCACACACCCTTCTGAAACTTGTCTCTCCTCCCTGTCTGGCCGTTGCTGATAGAGACACAGGACCCCAGCTCTGCAGGACCGGGGGAGGAGGGGATGCCACAAAGCCATGCTGATGGGCAAGGGGATGCTTGCAAGAGTATTGAGGAAGAATGACTCTGGACCCTTGTATGACACTGTGGCCAAGAGCAGTGCTAACCCACTTCATTCTCTGTGACCTGGATTCTGCCTCCAAAAACCCCTAGCAAGCACTTACGTGTGATGCAGAGTGGACGGTGGGTTAAACGCAGGTGTGCTGAAAGCATCTCATTATTTATTTGAATTGAAAAGAGCGTGCACTCCTGCCCAGCAATCTGGCCTCACCTCCCCCCATTTTCCTTCCCACTCACTGTGCTGTGGCCACACTGGTATTCTTCCTACACCCCAATCACACAACCTCGTCCCTACCTCGGGCCTTTGCACTTGCTCTTACCCCCTACCTGGAACTCTCTTCTCCCCCCCAAACCCATCTTCCCATGGTTGACTCCTCTTCATCATTCGCATCTCCTCTCAAAGGTCACCTTCTCCAAGAGGGCCACCCTGGATACCCGTGGTTTCGCCCCACCATGTCCCTTTCTACAATATTATTGTTTCATTTCTCCTTGGAAATGATCACTGTCTATAATCCTCTTGCATACGAGTTTACTGCCTGACCTACCTGAACAAGGATTCAAGCTGTATTACCACAGACACTTTGTCTTTCTTGGTTCTCTGATGCCTTCATCAGGTGCTCAAGAAAAATATTTTTGGAAGACATGAACAAGAATATCGGGGTGGGGGAGAATCATTCAGGCAGAGATTTAGCAAGTATACTTAATTAACTAAACATCTTTAATAACTTGAAACATACCAAAGGCCAGATGCGAATGTAGAAGGCATCTGATTCCAATAATGCTCGATGGTGAGATTTTAAAGATTAATGAATAAAAGGATCAGACTCAGAAAACCTAGCATATGAATGATTTTGATTTTCTGGTGGTGACTCCACGTACCCGAGGTGGCAGCTAAAATTCTACGTCTGTTATTCTCATGATTCAATGTGCCAAGTACCTGGAAGAGGTGTAAGTCTGAGAATCTATAACACTAATTGATTCTGAAGCTAAGATTCTCTAAATCCAGGATTCTGTTGACTCGAGTACAATATTGTATTGTCTACAGGAGGAAGTTTTTTTTTTTTTTTTGAGGGAGGGAGAGAGAGACGGAGCAAGCAGGGGGGAGGGGCAGAGGGAGAGGGAGAGAGAGCTCCATGCTCCACGCAGAGCCCAATGCGGGGCTTGATCTCAAGACCCTGAGATCATGACCTGAACCGAAATCAAGAGTCAGACGCTTAACCAACTGAGCCACCCAGGCTCCCCTACAGTAGGAGGTCTTAATAGGCAGGCTGGTGGGCCGACCCTAACCCACTGGCACATGTTGCTTGACCTCCTCAGTGCCAGCCTGAAAAGTGTTTTTTCAAATTAATTTATTGACAACATCGAGCATGTGAGATATTTCACCTTTTAAAAATTGGATTTCCAGCTTCTTTTTTTATTGAAGGGGAAAACCAGCCATGCTGAGCCCCCACTCCCAGCAGGCAATGACAGGCTACACTGGGGTGTTGCCTGCCTCCTCCAGGCAAGGCGCAGGCTGCATTAACCATCTGACATCAGGGCGTCCCACTGTTTGCCTTGACTGCCTGGCCTCGACAGGCATTTGAGTTTGTGACCTTGGGTATGCCGCTCTGGGACCCTGTGATTTCGTATGTAAGTTCCCGTGTGTGTTTGAGACTCTTGCAAACTCAGGCTACAAATGAGTAAAGCTGTGTCTACAGCCAAGCTCCTCAGAGATTTCTGATTCCAGCTTTTGGCCCTTCAGCCCTCCCCACATCCTCCGGTGCCGAAAATAATCTGGGGGACAGGGAAAACGGAGGAGGAAATGAGAGAGCTGCAAAATGCACCTTCCTGCAAATCAAGACTCCTCCAAGGCGTGTGACCCTGAGCAACGCACGTGCATCCTCATCGTGCCTTGGCTCCCGCTGACCTGCCCTCCTAGGTGTCCGCCCCAGTCCCTTCCAGCCGTTCGAGACCCAGAGCAAATGTCACCCCTCTTCCAGGCACGGCGGATTAGCATCCAGCTGGAAACCAGACTGTTCAGAGCAGACTCCCGGCTCCTCCACCTACAGCTGGGAAGCCTTGGGCCCAACCCTTCTGTGCCCCATTTTTCCTCATGTGTAAAAGCAGGGTTAAAATAGCACCTACCATGACTTGTTGTGACATTTGAATGAGAAAAAAAATTACACACAGACACACAGCCTTAGAACAGAGCCCGGGACATAGTAAATGCCCATTCAGTGTCAGCTTTTATCACTCCCCATCCTCGCTAGGGTCCTTCTCCTTTTATCACTCCCCATCCTCGCTGGCTTAGAAAGCTTTGCAACTGTTGAGGGTTGCTTATAAGCTGTCTTGGGCGGCTCACTTGCTGTTTGATGGATATTTTAGAGTCGCTGTATTATGTTTGTTTAGTCAGTCATCAAACACTATCTTAGTGGGGTTTCACAGAAGCAGACATCATTGAGACGGAGCTTTTGGGTCCACTGGTCTATTTGAGATGGTCATCCCAGGAAGTCCCGGGCAGAGGAACGAGGTTTTGATGGGGGGAAGGTGTGTTAATCAGCAGGTTACCACTAACACAAATGGGCCACATTCACAATGCGGACCTCTGGGAGAGGGTGTAAAAATCTTCTCATGGTCGTTGCACCCAAGGAGTAAGGAAGCTGGGCTATTAATCCTCCAATGCCAATCCTCATTTAACATACACTTTTAATTATCATTCACCCACCAATGCTGCCCTACAGCATCAACTTCCATCCAGTCCCATTCACACCCCCGGCATGCACCAGCAAAAGTCCTCAGGCAGAGTCCCAGGTGCTCACAGGTGAGAGGCCTGAAGCTTGTATGGGAAAGGGGAAAGTAGGAGAAATAGGGGCAGGGCACCAATAGTGTCGGGATGGTCGCCTATAAGTGCCAGGCCCCGACAAATACAAGACACTGCTCCTACCATTGTGGGATTTAAAAAGAACGATATGGAAATAATCGCGTGTGAATTGCAGGAGCAGAGGTAGGTCACAGGGCACGAGAGGGGTTTGAAAGAAGGAGAAGCCAGGTCTAGGCAGGGGTATAAAAAATGGCAACAGAGAAGATAATCCTGAGCAAAGGGCTGGAGGCTCAGGCTCAAGGAACTGTGGGCAAACCAGCATGAGCCGGGGAGACCTGAGACTGGGGAAGCCTCCAGAGGGAGCAAGTCATCATGGGATCTGACAGGCCCCAGAGCCATGTTTAAAAAGCTTGGGTTCTCACCCAAGGGCAATGTAAGGCCTTCGAGGTTTTGAGCAATGGAAACATGCAATATGATTGGGATCTTAGATCCCTCTGGCAGCAGTGGGGATATAAGCTGGAATGAGGCAAGAACAAAGACACGGAGAGCAATATGGCGGCCACAACAATAAATATAGGCCAGAGCTACAGAGACTTGTGCGGTGAGGGTGGAGAACAAGAGGCTGATACACAAGATGTGCCAGATGTGGGTACCACGGGACTGGGGGCCTATTCGGTGTAGGGGGTAAGGGAAGAGGGTAGAATCTAGGGTTAGCCTCCCTTTCTCTGGTTTGGGGAACTAGGTGGTGGGAAGAGCCATCTGCTGAGATCCATCACACAGGAAGATGGGCTGGTCTATGGGAGAGAGGTCTAATCGAATGTCAAGTATACGTCTGGCCACACAAGTCTGGAGTTCAAGAGAGAGTTTAGAGTGGAAGACAGACATTCTCCAAGGGCAAGAACTTGGTCTGTATTGATCATCACATGATCTCTAGCATCTAGAAGCGCCCGGCACATGAATAGCTCCCCGATAGATCTCTATTGATTGAATGATGGAATGGGGGGGGGTTACGCTCCTTAGCATCGATACGGCCCTGAGACAGCAGGTGTGCAGAAGGTATGGAAGGTAATAAAAAGCGAGCTAAAGACATCTACAGGTAGAGGCTGGCGGGGAAAGAGTAGCCTGAGCGGGATGCACTAAGAGGTGGAAGGGAGGGAAGCAGAGGAGAAAGTAGAGCGTGAAAGCAAGGGAGTGGTGCGTTCCAAAGATCAGGGAGTGGCCAATGGAGTCAAACACGAGGTGCAGCTGAGCAGGCTGGAGGAGGTACCTCAGATGAGGCAATGGGGGCCTGTGTCACCCTAATGAAGGAAGGTTCCCCATCCCTTCATCAGGGGTCTCCTACAGTTCCTCATTTCTTCCCTCCTTTGTGCATCCCACGAATATTCATTGGGCACCTCCTCTGAACCAGGTAAACTGCAAGGTGCTGGCAATGCAATAATGGAGAAGACAGATACAAATGTCTGATAATGAATGAATGAATGAATGAATGAAGAATGAGTAAATGAATGAATGAATGAAGTCCTAAGTGACTTGCAAAGTCCTTGGGGACAGAACTCTGAGTCACGCTTCACTGCCATCATCTTTGCCCTCAGCCACAAGTTGGAAAGACAAAGAAAGTGCTCGATAACCATTGACCCAGTGTCGCAGGCTGACTGTCGTTGATGAGTGTCGGGGAGTGGGACCCTTCTCCTTCCCCCCAGACTCTCTGTCACTGCTGAGGGCATGGTTTGTCCTCTCCCATTCAAGGCTGAGAAAACCAACCAAAGGACAGGTGCTCAGAGCAGGCGCACCGCCCTGCCCAGGCTGCTGGGGTCATTCTTGCCCCTTCCTTTGGGGGAGGAAGCAAAGAGTCTGGCAGGCTTATTTTTCTTTCCTTCCAATGATGCAAATGCTCAAATGTGAGTCTCTTCTTTGCACAGATGATATGCTAGCTAATAAAAGCTCGTCTGAAATCAGTCTCTCAGAGCGTGTGTGCGTGTGTGTGTGTGTGTGTGTGTGTGTGGCTTCACTGCCCATCTGTAGCCTGAGCTGCAGAGAGACATATGCCTTTGTGGGTGACTTTGCAATCGAAAAGGACTCCAACATTCTGTGCTCAACTCTCTGAAATAAGAGCCTCCCACGGCTTCAGACCTTCCCCTGCTCATAAGCCGAGGTCACCCAAGAGCCACCATGTGGCAGCAATGCTTTTCCAAACAGGCAGCAGTCCCTAGGATGCTGGTGCCCATGGGGCTAAGTGTCTGTTGGCAGTGAGCACTTGCTCTTTGTCCCCACTAGTATCCTCTCCTGCTTCCTCGGGGAATGGCTCCTCCCCCTCCTCCACTCCCCAGCCAGGTGGTCAGTGTCCAGTCTCAGGGCTTGGCACTTGTCTCAGGCCAGGCCAATCAAGAGGTTCTACTGGCCTGAATGATGGATGCAGGGATGAGGAAGTATCATGTTTGTCCAGCAAGTGTCAGTCCCAGAACCCTCATGAGATCCCTGGAGCAGGTGGAACTTTCTTTCTAGAAGAGGGAAAGACCCGGATTTAATTCCACCTCTGCCACCACTTACTAGCTGTGTGACCTTGGGAAAATAACTTCACTTCTCTGAGCCTCATTTTCCTCTTTTGCAAAATGGACATCCACCCCCGTGGTGCTTGCGTGGTGCAAGATGACCCGGTACGTAGTAGGTGCTTCATAAAGGCTGGTTGTCCCTAGCCCACACCCCCAGCTTCCTCTTCCTCTATGCTTCCTTCGCAGCTGATCTCATCTGTCTTGCAGCCCTTCCAAAACTCCCAAATTTAAATCTCCAGCACTGATCTCTCTTCTGAACTCCAGATTCATTTATCCAACAGCTGACTTGGCATCTCTGTCCAGATGTCTCGCAAGTGTCCCAAACTTAGTGCCTCAAATCCAGCGAGTGAGCCACCCTTCCCCCACCAACCCCACAAACCAGTCACCTTTGCCTCAGGAGTGGCACCTCCATTGGTCTTCCTGGCCCAATCCAGAAATCTAGGAGGCATCCTTGACACCTCTCTCTCCCACCCTCATACCTAAACCACCAGCAGGTCCCATTGGATTGTATCTTCTGTATATTTCTCTAATCTATCCCCTTTTAGCATCTTCTCCATCCCACCTTAGGCTGAATTACCATTAGTCACCCAGATGACTGTGCCAATCCTCCCGAGACCAAGAATCTAGAGTTACCTCTAGATATCAAACAACCTGGTTCCTGGCTCCTGAACTACCACAGGCTCCCTTTTGAGCCCTGACTACATAGCATCTCCCCTCTGGGTCTCTTCCAAATGGGCAAGTTGGGCCCTAGGGATCCTTCCAGATCTGTCAAAAGCTGGGCTTTTTCCTATAGCCCCTTTGAGGCAGGCTTCAGGAAGAGATTCATAGTCCTCTTATCAGACAGCTTCTGAGCAGTTCTTAAGCAGAATGCCCAGAACATGCAAAGCACCTCCACCCTGTCCTCCCCTCCCTGTTTTATTTCCCACCGGAGCCCAAGACATTGTTCTCCAGGACACCTCTGTAATAGAAGCCATAAAGAATGCATGGCCAGCATGCTGCCTCTCCAACATCCATTAATGAGTCCTGCCACACAGAATATTATGGATACTGTAACTTCTGAGTATCATTTGTTGTTATTGTTAGTGGCATTTGCAGGTGGCTTGTACACCCTCTGCCTTAGAATGGAGAGAATTTTCCTCGCCATTCGAGCAGATTGGGCTTATGTACATGGGCAAAGCAACTAATTCTTGGAAACACACCAGCGTTTGCAAAGTTTGGAATCCCATCAAGCTTCGAATGACAGCGTAGGGGAGAAGAACCATGACAGGGAGGGCAGAGAGATGCCGGTCTAAATCTGCATTTGGCCATTTATGCATATGGCAAACTTATGGAACCTGGAGCAAAATCGGTCATGTTGTTCTCAGGTCTGAAACCCCTCCTCAGTTCCCCAGTGATCACCCCCTTGGTGTAGGAGACCCTTCAGGGTCTGGCCACTGGCTACTGCCCTACCCTCAGCTTGCACCACCGCCTCCGTCTCTCACTGCCTCAACCAGCCTGGCCTTCTTGCTCTTTCCCACTTCCAAGTGTTTGCACATGCTGTTCCCTCCACCTGAAATATGCTCTCCCCTTGCCAAGACCAACTATTTCATCAGGTTTCAGCTCAATAGTATTCTCTCACGGCTGCTTTCTTGATGGCCTCTTCATGCCCAAGGCTCAGTCTGGCATCCCTCTTAGATAGACTCATACACCCTCTAACTGGATTTCTGCAGCACAGATCACAACTGTCATAAAAGGTCACATGTTAGGGATATGGAGTGTGGTGTTCCCAAACCTGGTCCTTCCAATTAGCAGCCGTGTGGCAATGAACCCATGCCACCTCTCTGATCACCCAGTGCTGTTGTAGGATTAAGTGAGATCTCATATGTAAAGGTCCTGGCATATAATAGGCACTTTATAAAGCAAAAATGCTATACCTTAAATCAGGTCAGTGGTCTTCCACCACTGGGAGCTTTAGAAAGTACTGACAACCTGGCCCCAGTCCACACCAGTTAACCCCATTTATCTGGGGGAGGGTCCTGGGCACTGGCCCTTTCCCCAAAATTCTTATAATGAAAAATTTTAAGCATACACAATAATTGAAAGATTTTTACAGCTAACCTTCATTACCCACAACCTAACATCTACATTTAACATTTTACTATTCTTGCTTTCTTGTGTATTTATCCATCCATCCATCCACCCATACATCCATGCCTAAATCTACCCACCAATCCATACTAGTTTTTTATGCATTTCAAAGTACATTGAAGACATCAGTATATTTCCCCCTAAATACTTCAATATCTCTTTATGATTTTATCTTTTGAGATAAGATTTAGAATGCAACACACAAATTTGAAGTATACCATTTTATGGGTTTAACACTGCCTATTTCAATGCATATTCCTAATCTCTATCAAGATATGGAATATTACCATTAGCCCAGAAGGTTCCTTCATAGCACTCCTCAGTCAATCCACACCTCCTCTCCCCAGAATCAACTACTGCTCTGATTTATTTTCTCTTTTACATTGGGGCATTGCAATTTTAAATACTCAAGAGGAGGTTTTTGTGCAGTCAAGGCTCAGAACCAGACTTAAGTAAATGCATCCGCCTTGGTGATCTCAGGAATGGGGAGGAAACTCAAGGAATAGCAGAAAGACCCTCTGACCTTTGGTCAATGGGCCTCAAGGATTGGCCAGCCAGAGGAGCAAACACAAAAGACAGCACAAGCTGTGATTCCATTTACTCAAAATTCAGGAGCATACAAAACTAGTCTAGTGACAGAAATCAGAACCATGGTTTCCTCTAAGGGATGGGTAGACTGACTGAAAAGGGGCATGAGGGAATTTTGGGGGGTGATGGATGGGTTCCTCATCTTGACTGGGGAGTTGGTTACAGGAGTAAAGGCATCTGTCAGAACTCATTGAATTATTCACTTAAGCTATGTGCGGCTCACTGTATGTAAATTATACTGATTAAAACAAATTCGAGGCTAAGGATTTGGCAGTTGGGGGGCTGCAGAAACCAATTACATGCATGCTGAGTGGTATTATCCCCAGAGAACTCAGCACTGGGTGCCTTATATAAAGCTAATTTTGGCAGTCATCTTTTTCAAATTTTCTTAGCCACGAAACTTTTTTTTTTCCAAAATGAAAATATTATTCAGCATTCCAAAATAACAGACCCAAAGGAAGCTTTTCTGTTTGAGGTAGACATAAGCAATTGAAGGTCCTTCGAAGGCCCCTCTCTCAGAGCCTCCCCTTCTACCCTGAAACACATCGAAAGACCCTTAGGGCTCATGGATTCCAGGTTGAGAACCACTGACCCAAGGGATCTAGCAGGGCCGCGGAGGACAGTTGCACAGTGCGCACTGTGCAAGTCCAGACTATGATGTGAATGGCATCCCTGGAGGTGTGGAATGCAGCAGCCCTGGGCACCACGCAGGTAACAGAAGCAAGTCAAACAGGCCTGGAAGAGATGACATGGTAACTAGCACTCAGTAAGAGTATCAAGCTGAGGAGGGTATGGCGGGGCTTGTGGCGAACTGGTGAACACAGCCCCATTAACAGGGGACAGCTGCTACTCACCTCCAACTGATTGTTGCTATGTGGGAAAATGTGCTCAGCACTGCCAGATCAGAATTTTTTCAAGAGAGCCAAAAATCTGGATTTTATATGCAGCTTCCCAGTTTTTCAATGCTGGGAATTACATTGATTTAAAAACCACGGTGTGGCCCAAATCAAATATATATCTGCCAGACAGATCCAGCCTTCCAGGTCACCAGTTTGCCACTGTTGGTGTCAGACTTTAATCAAAACTTCTCTGTGTTCCTGGCAACAAATAAGAAGAGGCCGGCATGCACTATCCCTTTGTGTCCTGAGTACATTTAGGAATCGGAGTCATCTGCCTTCTGAGAGCCAGGAGATTGTACTTACACCTTCCTGCACTTTTCAGGGAATTACTCAATTGGCACTACCAGAGACATGAACACCAAACTCAAGTCAAGAAGCACCATGAGTGCTGTGGGTCTTGCCTCCTGCTTGTCTATCCATCCCTTGACGAGGGACACACCTGCAGGACAGCCATTGGCAAGGCAGGAATTACAAGGCTGTGGGACGCAGATCCCAACCTCAAGCTCAGCAAAGGCATCATTTAAATGAATAAACATGATAAACCTGCCTAATTAAAATGCTTATTAGATCATCTAATGGTAGACTTTCCTCTATAAATAAATAAACAGAGATGAATGCAAACATCTTCTCTTCAAGCCCTTCTTCCATATGATTACTCTGAGAAGTCCTCTGAGGCTTAGGAGCCCTGATGGTGGGAAGGTGGAAGGCAAGTGAAGGAGCAGTAAAGAGCAGGATTAAATTCAGAAACCGAGCACATTGTTTTTGCTGGGCTGAACGCCAGATGAACATTTGAAAGACACTCCTGTTTAGATTTGAGATATCCCTCCTCGGGCCAGTGTTTTTCAGAGTATGGTCCACAGATCCCCTACCATAGAATCACCTGGGGAGATTTCTTTAAAATTCAATAACCTGGATCCTATCCAATGCCTAATGAGTTGGAATTTCCTGTGTGCGGCCAAGACACCTGCTTTCTCAGCAAGCATCCTCAAGAGATTTGGGCACACACCAAGGTTCAAGAAACACTGGCCCAAATGATCTTATCCACTCCTATGACTTTGAGCTTTGTTTAGATGCTGGTAGGAAAAGAAAAAAAAAAAAAGCCTCTCTCTAACCCAGAGCTCTCTTGTGAGCCCAAGACATGTAGGTCCATTTGTAGACTTGATATCTCTACTTGGCTCCTTACAGTTATCTCAAGTTAACAGTAACAAAACTGAACCCTTGATCTTCATACTAAATAGCACCATCATCCATCCAGCTGCCTATACCAAAAATGTTGGCATCATCCTTGACACCTCTGTTTTCCTTACCCATGAGGAAAACATCACTGACCATGATCTACTGATCATACCCGTTCTATCTCTGTAAGGGTCAGCAACAAACAACTCCAAAATCTTAGTGGTTGACCACAGTGAGTCAAATGGAACTCTGCCTTACTCTGCTGGGCTTATTCTCAAGATGCAGGTCAAGTGCAAGTCTATACCACATATCTCCTCATTCCAGAACCAGGGTGATGGGGTGGCACCACCACCACCACCACCACCAATCAGGCTTGACAATCTCACAGCAAATCAAGAGAACACAAGAGCCTGGGAGACACATACAAGTCCTCATAGAGCCTCTTCTCAGACCATACTGTCAGTTCTGCCCATATTCCATTCACCAAAGCATGTCACCCAGTCAAACCCACCATCAGTGGAGTAAGGAAGTACCTTCTTCCAGTGGCAGGGAGAAAAGTAAAAGTTTGCCAAACAATGATACAGTCCTCCATGACCTCCAAAACTCTATCCTGAATCCATCTACTTCTTTCCATGACCATTGATCCCAGCCTGGCCCAAGTCACTGTCATCTCTCAACTGGGTGTTAACACAGCCTTCCAAATATCTCCCTGCCTTCCACAGCCCCTCCAATCTATTTCCCCTAAGAAACCAGCAGGTGCTGCTTACAGGATTGATCAGCTCATGTTGAATGCTCTAACGGCTTCCCACTGCATTCAGGAAAAGTCCAAATTCCCTATCCTGACCTCTAGGGCCCCCACTACCTCACTAGCCCAGAGATATTTCTAGCCTGGGGTACATGGCTTCATTTCCTCCCCCTTCCAACCCACTCATGCTGCAGCCACACTGGCCTTCCTTCAGGCCCCCCACCTCACCAACCTCTTTGCTGTGTCCCAGCCATTCCCTCCACCTGGATGCCATTCCAGATGCCATCCCCTCCACCTGGAACCCCCTCCCCATTCTCCTTGCATTCTGAGCTTCCTCCTATTCACCTGCAGATCTCAGCGTAACATCCCTTGCTCAGAGAGGCAAGGGATGGTCTGGGCTAACTGGGCTCTTCAGACTAGTTCCTTGAATAACCCTACATTACAAGTTGAAATTATTGAAAGTTGAAAAATTAAAAGTGCGGTTAATTATCAGCTTGATGTCTGCCCCTCTGCTACATGGTAAACTCCCTGCGGGCAGAGGCTGTATCTAATTTGCCCACCGCCAAGTCTGTAGTGTTGGACACTGTGCACATAGTAGATGCTTGGAAATTAGTTGTTAAATGAATGTCAAACTATCTTTTATTGTGCATGTTGTTTTATCTCATCATCATGCCTGATCTCGGTATCTAATCCAAGGAAACTGAAGCTCAGATAGGCAGAGTCACGTGCCTCAAGTCCTTTCACTAGGAAAAATCCGACCCAGATACAAATCCAGTCGTGTCTATTTCCAGAGTCCACACAATTAACTATTGAGCTTTGTTGCTTCCTCCAGAGGAACCCCAAAGTGACTTCTTGGGGCCAGACATGCCCTGTCGTGCCCCTGTTCTTTGCTAACTAACTGAGCCTCAAAGACAAGGAGAAAGTGAACTCCTGTCTCCTGCAAAAAACACATCTGCGGGTGGGCACAGTGGGCCGCTCACAGAGGGAGTGAGGCTAGCCCATTCTCCCCTCCGTCCAATCCCCACCATAAAACACGTAATGGCTTTTAGAGAAAGAGATGTTAATACACACAGAAAATGAATTCTTTAAGAATCTAAGACAAGAAAATGGTACACGCAGTGTGTGCAGCAGGGCCACATGGATTACACGGACAAGACGACACAAAAAAGGTGATGTAATCTTTCTGTGCTTCAGTTTTCCCCGTTGTGAAATGGGAAGGTAATACTACCAGCTACATCAGAGAGGGGTGTGGGGAAAAGCAGAAATACAGCGTGTCAAGTGCTCGGCTTTGCCTTGCACACGGCACACATTCAGGAAACGTTTACTGCCCCTGGAAAGCATGCCCTTTGCAAAATGCAAGGCACCAAGACACCACCTGTCACGTCCCAGAGCAAAAAGGACACGGTTACATATGTTGATACTACAGTCACGATATGGAAGAAGCAAACACCATGTTAACATTGCTAGAAACAACCTTTTTTTATGGCTGAAATCGCACTGGTCTCCGAGACAGAATACAAGACCAGGTTCCAGGTCCTACCATGAGATCTTGGGCATGGTAGGACCTTCTGTGAGGCTTGGTTTTCTTGTCTTAAGTCAAGGATGTCGGTGGCACTCTTCCTCAAGCTTTCAATTCTTCTATCACCATCACAGCATGTACTGTAAAGCAACTACATACCACCCGTAATATTACCTACTCAGTATTTTTTTAAAGATTTATTTATTTATTTTGAGGGGGGAAGGGACAGAAGGACAGAATCCTCGAGCAGACTCCACTCTGAGCACAGAGCCCAAGGCGGGGCTTGATCTCACCACCCATGAGACTATGACCTGAGCCGAAACCAAGAGTCAGACGCTTCACCAACTGAGCCACCCAGGTGCCCCTACCCACTTAATATTTTTTATTTATCCAACAAATATTCGTTGAGCACCTAATATGTGTCAGACACTCCTCTAGGCGCTGAGGAACTATTCTAGATGACTTTTGGTTTTTTTCTTAATTATACGACTTTACCCCTATCCTGAGCAATAATACCCATGCACTCATGGGGTCAATGAGCTAATGAGACATATGTTTTCTAGAGTACAGTCAAATAAATGTGTAACTCTTTAAAGGGTCCATCAATGTCCACCTGTATAACCTCAGGTGCTCCCAGGGATACAAGGTGGGTGCTGTTCTGAACCCCTCTGAAGAGAAGACGGACCCAGCTTACCTTCCTCCCCTCCAGCCCAGTCTGATGGAGCGAGGAACAGAGTGATGTTAATTGAGTAATTACTCCACAATTACAAGAACTTTCCTTCCAAGCCTGAGACTAGGGCTCTGTCAGTCTGAGAACATGCTTAAATGTCCTGTTTCTGTTTTCAATTCACACTTGAAACTTCAGGCACTTTCATCTTCTCTGCGGTTCAACAGGACGTTAGTTTACACCCAGGCAAAGACGTTTTCATCTTCGAAGAATATTATCAACTTCCAGTGACTTCTCTCTATCTGACAGGGGAGAAAGGCACCACAAAACCCATAATCATCCTACTAGACAGCTCTCACCAAACAATATTTAGTAAGTTATGCATAATGAGTCAAAAATGTATGTTCTGACGTGCCTTTGAAATCCAAAAAAGGTCTGAAAAAGAACACTTTCCCACCAATCAATTAAAAACTCCTAAAACCTCAGTAGAAAAAGAAATGGGTGAAGGACATGAGCTGATAATTCACAAGAGAAGAAATACGAACAACCGAGAAGCATATGAAAAGGTACTCAGCTCCTTAATAATCAAAGAAAATGAAAATTAAAACAACAGGGGAGCATTTTTTTTTGTTTCAAATTAACAAAGGGTTATAACATCATAATTTTTCACGCTAGCTGGAGCGTGGTGGAACAGGTACAGCTGTCGGAAGAATGATATTTCTGCATTTCTGGATAGCAATTCGATATTGTGTTTTAAGAGTCCTCAAAGAGGTGGTAATCTCTGGCTCAGCAATTCCCTTTCTGGAAATCATCTGTCGAAGCTGTCAAACGTGCTTGGCTGAATGGACAGGATGTCCGTCATAAGGATGGTCTAAGATCAAGGTGAGTCATGCGCAGCACTACCGACACTTGGGTCAGACAAATAATTCTCTGCTGCTGGGCTGTCCTGGGCATCCCAGGATGCTTAGCAGCGCCCCTGGCCTCTACGTACTGGGTCAAGGCACACCCACCTACGCACCCCCAGTTATAACAATCAAAATTGTCTCGACATTGCTAAACGTTCCCTGGGCTGCAAAATCCCCATTGAGAACCACTGGCTGAAGAATAACCACTTAGGGACACCTGGGGGGCTCAGGTGATGAAGCATCTGACTCTTGATCTCAGCTCAGGTCTTGATCTCAGGGTCGTGAGTTCAGGCCCCATGTTGGTTCCGCACTGGGCAGGGAGCCTACTTATGGGTGGGGGGGAGAATAACTGCTTTTAAACCACCTGCCTGTCCGACTATAACAAAAGGGTCAAATACTTTATGCCCTGTTCATATGATGGAATATGATGTAGACATTTAAAATGTTGCTTTTAAGAAGTATTTAATGACATGGAAACCTAAATCATAAGAAAATGGCATGTGGGGAAAAAAAGGTGAAGGAAAAAAAAATGAATTAGCCACATAGTCTTTGAAAAACTAAGACTAAATAGAACTAAAGCAAATACCCGCCACAAGGATCTCCAGATAGTAGGATGAAAAAGCAGTTTTCGTGTCTTTTTTTCAAAATAGCTCTAGGTTCTATAAGCTCTGAGAATGGCTTTGTAGTGTGAAAAGGCTGGTTTTAAATCCCAGCACTACCCCTTCCTAGCTCTTCCCCTTGCTAACTTCTTGAGCTCCAAGTTGCTGTGATTTCATTGACAACACGGGATAACCGTGTGCCTACTGCAAAGAGTGAATGAGATCATGCAGATAAACACCCAGCAAAGTGCCTGGCGGTCCTCAGTATCCAGCTAAAGGTTTGTTCTCATGAACAGGAACTACATTTTAATGAAAATCTTTTCCTTAAAAAGAAAACAAATACACAGCCCCAAGCCAAAAGGAGCTCATCTGATTTCTCTGGGGAGAGACACTGTCTGACAATGAGTGGTCACTGGTGGTTGGGGTTCCGGGGGAGATCTGGCATAGAGCAGAATTCTTGGTGGCAGACTGAAGACAAGGATGAAAGATTCACCCAGCCTGGAGGAAGACATTATTTCAAGGAGACAGCATGGTGAGCGATCTTCGAGGCAAGAGTATGAAGATGTCAATAGCCAGGAAGAGTTGACCTGACTATTTAAACTGCCAAACAAAGGCCTTCCAAAGAGGCATGGGAGCCAGGTCTGCCGACATTACTATACACGTGGTGGTCCTTTGAGATGAGAGCTTGGACAGCCAGGAGTCCCAGGAGATTGGGGGAGACTCTAAGAGCACTGTGGCCATTGCCATGGCAAATGTCCTAAAAGAATCTGGACACTTGGCTTCAAGACCTTGCTATCTTGTCTTGCAAGTTCCTTTTCCTCTTCGGGTCTCTGATTATTGATGTATTTAGACAAGTGGAATAGCTTAGTGCATAAGAATAGGACAGCTGGAGCCCCACCACCTAGAGGTGAATCCTGGGCCCACTCAGTACTAGCTCTTGTAACTCTGAGCGAGACACTGACTTCCCGGATCTAATAACCCTTCAATTCTGCGTCTACAAGAAGTGGGTGACAGAATCTACGCTGTGTAAACTGTCCCAGGTAACACCTAGCAAGTACTCACTGAAATGGCAGCTCTCATTTTTTTTAAGTTACTCCAAACATAGAACTAGAACCTTCCTCAAAGTGGAAGGAGTCCTATTGAAACTTCTAATGTGGGGTAGGTCAGTGGACAGGTGCACAAAGAATGAGAGTCAGCAACCCTCCAGCCCCATCAAATGCTCCAGAGCCCATCATCACACTGCTTCTGCCCACAATTCTCCCTTCCCTTCAGCACTCATTGACCTGTGTCGGGTCCTGGAGACGTGCTGGGGATACTGAGATGGTCAACAAACAGCCCCTTGGCCTCAGGTTGCTCAGAGTCCAGTGGAGAACACAGATACGGAAGACAAAGATACACTTCAGTCAAGCGCAATATCATCTCTTGAGCAGAGGAAGCCATATTGGATCATGGTTAGCGCTCAGGTCCTGGAGCTACACTCCCTGGCTTTAACTCCAGATCTTGTCAGCCATGTGAAAACCTGGACGGGTGGCTTCACTTCTCCAAAGGCTTAGTATTTCCTCTGGAACATGGGGATAATCAAAGCTGTGCTTCTCCCTCATAGGATTCTTGGCAGGACAAAATAAGGGGAAACTCTTAGAACTGTGCCTGACACACTGTTAGTGTTTAATAAATGTGAGCTGCTACCACTGTTAAAATCTGGGTGACTAGATGTAGGGATCCTGGGAAGAGAGTCTGATTCCCTGAGCTGCAGGGGAGTGAGATCCTCCCAGTGGGAGTGAGATCCTCCCAGTGGGAGTCAGGCGTCCCCTCCAATATTCAGTCTGGGGGGACATCAGGGCTCAAGATCTCACCATATCTGAACGTCCCCTCCCCATCACCACACAGATCTAGACGAAACTGGCTCAGGAATCACAATATACACTTTCCTTGTTTCTACCACCTCCCCCAAACCATAAAAGACTCTCTCAGTTGTAAGGAGTAATTCATCCATTTACTACATGGAAAGGAAACTCTAAATCACTTCTAAAAATGATACCCCACTCTCCCCATCTCCCCCCACAGACACATATAAAAGAATGAGGAAGGAAGGAAGGAAGGAAGGAAGGAAGGAAGGAAGGAAGGAAGGAAGGAAGGAAGGAAGGGAGGGAGAGAGGGAGGGAAGGAAGGAAGGAAGGAGAGAAAAGGAAGAGGGGAAGGGAAAGGAGAGAGGGAGGGGATAAGAAGGGAGGGAGGGAGGGAAAAAGCTAGCCCTTTGACACAACCAGGACAGGGTGGTGAGGAAAGAACTATGGGCAGGGCAGGACTGTCTGAGGACGAACAGGGGCTGCACACCTGAGCGCACTGTCTGCTGACCTCCCCAGACAGAGCAGACAGGTGACAGGTGTCTTCCCTGTGGCTGTGCCACCAGCACACCTGCTTGCCCCGAAGCCCCCTCGGGTCACTCTGGGTGAGCCTCAAGCTGAATGGACTCATGGTCTCTTGCTGACTTCCAACAGAAGTCAGTTCTTCCTTTCCCTGGCATGAGTCTGGACATTTGGGCAGACAGAAGCGCTTGGGGGTTTTGTTAAACAAGGGAGGCATTGTGATGTCTGGGAGAAATGCCACCACAAAATGATAAATTTGGGCCAGCCTGCCTGCCATTCTCGATCACTCACACACACACACACACACACACACACACACACACACACACACACACATATATATACACACACACACTTCTGAGTAACCCCATGTGTGCCTCTTTGATGCAGGGATAAACAAAATATTTAATAACCCCGATAGTGCATCTACTGAACAATCAGAATGGATACTGACCATAGTGCTGGAGAAGGTTCTGGAAGTCCCTGCTGTTACCCCTTTAGTTAAAAACCTTGGGATGGTTTAGAGGATCCAAGGGAAGGGTCAGGGTGGCAGATGGACACTTAGGGGGCACTAGGACAATAGCTATTTCCCAATCGGCAAGGAAGTATTTCAATATTTTAATACCCACTATGGGCATACTGGTGTATACCAGCTGTCCTTGACGGGGTTCCCTAAAA
The DNA here is from genome assembly GCF_002007445.2 of Ailuropoda melanoleuca. Taxonomy (NCBI): domain Eukaryota; kingdom Metazoa; phylum Chordata; class Mammalia; order Carnivora; family Ursidae; genus Ailuropoda; species Ailuropoda melanoleuca. The sequence continues at coordinate 28,296,643 of NC_048227.1, forward strand.
GCAGAGCCTGAGATGAGGGTTTGCACCATGGGTGACTCATTAAGAAACTGCTCCCAGGGAAAGACAAAAATGAACAAATGGACAAAGAATCACAACAAACCAGTAAGGAAGCAACTGAAGCAGAACAAAGAAAGGAAGGGGAGGGGGTCTGGGGTATAAATCAGCCCCACTGATGGCCCAATCCAGGGCAAGAGAGCTGGGCTTTCAATTCCTGCACCCGGCAGTCATTAGTTAAGGGCTGTCCTGGGAGGGGGATGCAAACTGTCAGGCATTTTTGGCTCTTCGCATGTAGGCAAAGCAGCTCCAGGAGCAGCCCGGAAAGTCCTCTGAACAAGAGCCATTTGGGGCTGGCTGCTGGCTGCAAAAGTGCAGGAAAATCGAAGGCTGGAGACCATGAAAATGGTAATAATAATAATAATAACTTTAAAAAATAATATTAGTAATACAAAAATATGTTTTAATAAAATCCAATATTTTAAGTGTCAAAAGAAAAATTGGCTGATCTGGGTGGAGTGCAAACATTGCCCATCACACCAGATGAACATCAGGCCAAGCCCTTAGATGGAGAGGGACCACATGTAAGTGACAGCTATGGTATATATATATAGTATATGTGGTAACACAGGATACATGCTCAGGTGCTCGACATTTCCCCTCCCAGGTCATTCGTTTCTGAATGAACTGCTGGCCTCCCATCTCGCTCCCTTGAATCACAAATAGCAATAAGAGCTAAAACTTATAGAATGGCCACGATGGGCCAGGGACCATGCAGATGATGTGTCCAGCCTCACAACAGTTGGCAAGGTGGTCACATTCTTCCCATTTTACAGATGAGTACACTGAGGCTAGGAAAGCTGAAGAGACTTGGAGAAGGTTTCAGAACCAGTAAGTGGTATCAGAGATACTGGCATCCCAAGCCCGCCAGGCTCTAGAGCTTAATGCTCTTTCTAACGCTCATCCCCGCCCAACACTACCTCCTTTTGGTGCAAACATGGTACAGAAGCAGACCCTGAGATGAGGATTTGTGTGCAATTCGGGCAATGTGCAACACATTATCCAGAAAAGCTTACAAGAAACACTGGGGGCGGAGGGATCGGGACAGGGAAGGGGAAGAGGCTGAGCCAGGACAATTTCAGGGAATGTGCCAGCCTTCGCCTGATCCTATTTATAGCTCTGATGTGAACTGAGACCTCCGAGTGAGTCCCAACTCAAGGCAAGACATAGGCCTGCACCACTAGGCACTGGGGGCATGTAGACTCCCAGAGAAAAAGGCTCCAATCACCCAAAGGAGTCCTTCAGAGAGAGACACAGGAGCAGACCATGAGAAGCAGAGCCCATGGAAGCATGCCCAAGGAATGGCAGGAGACGTGGACAACACACTGGCCCCCATCATTCTTATCTAAGCCCAGCAGCACTTTCCCAAAGCCTAGGCTTTAAACCCCAAGAACCAATTTCTCTACTGTCTGATGGAAAAAAAAAAAAAAAAGAGTCTCCATTCCTGATACTCTAAAGATCGTCTCAAAGACCATTTCCAAGAGCCGATTACCTGAGCATGCCTCTGATCTAAGGAAAGCATCCCATTTTACACCTAGAGAGAGAGAGATAATTGAGTAACTTGCCTGTGGATCTTCAGCTTTATTCATACATGTATCAGTAAGTAAGAGAGAATTTGACTGATCATAGAACTTCAGCAAATTGAGCTCATATTTGGGGGCAAAAATAAAAGGCCGCTAAGATTTAATATGAAATCCTTCTACGAGGAAAATGATTGAATACATTACGGGGGCTCCAATTTTCACCATGGTAGATATTGAATGTGCCTTTCATATCTTTCTGCTGCTCGGTACCTCTGCTCATTTCCTTGATGCTTCAGGCTTCGATATTGAGGAAGCTTAAAGCGATAAGAATCAGTGTATTGGTGATGCAGTGACAAGGGCAAATTGGTAAGAAGGCCAGAGGCTCTGGGCTGGAAGCACTGGGACTACACGAATGCCAGATCCCATATGGGGAGTCCAGGATGGCCTTGAGCTTCAAAATCAATGTTACCTACCAAGTATTTAAATAAACAACACCGACAGCCGAGTAGAATGGGTGCCAATATGGGAGTCATGAACAGGAGCCAATGCCAAGAGCCAACACGCACTCATTATCTTAATCATGTACCATTTGGTTACAAGAAACAGAAGCCCACTCAGACTAGCTTGAGCTAAAGGGGATTTTAATTGGAAGAATCAGGGGTAGAGAACAGAGCTCAACAGGGTAAATAACCAGAAAGTTAAAACTCAAAAGCACTTTCTCCTCTGTGATACCACATAAAAACAAACACTGTTTATTGAGGCTCTACTATGTGTCAGGCCCTGTGCTGAACGCTTTACTTGCATTATCTCACAGTTAACCCACACAGACACTCTCTGAGGGACAAACCTCCCCATTTTTCAGATGGAGAACCTGAGACTCCAAGAGGTCAAGGAAATTCCTCAAGGTTTCACAGCTTTTTATTTTAACTTAATTTTTATTTTTACTGTATTTTAATTAATTTAAAAGTAAATGGCTAGCGGCCGCCCTATTAGACAGCCAAATTTAATGGTTACGCAGTGGGTTCTAGAGACAAACTTAATGCCAGCTCCAACTCAAACTGGCTGTGACTCTAACCAGAGTTCTACGACCTCTCTGTATCTCAGTTTTCTCATCTGCAAAATGGGAATAATGATAACTATCTCTCAGAGCGCCATGAGGATGAAGTGAGTGGATACATGTGAAGCAGTTAGAACAGTGCCGGGCATGTAGTTATCAATCAACAAGCATCCTTGTGGCTCGGAAGGTAGAGAGAAGTTCTGAGAGGTGTTGAGGGGGGTGTTCTGCGTAGAGTGCCCTTAGCGACAGACCGTTCGCTGGGGCCGCCATAGGAAAGTACCACAGACTGGGCAGCTTACACAACAGAAATTTATTCTCTCTCCATCCTGGAGGCTGGAAGTCCAAGACCAAGGTGTCAGCAGGGTTGGTTCCTTCTGAGGCCTCTCTCTTTGCCTTGCCTTCTTCCTGTCTTTTCCCTGTGTCCCCATCTGGCCTTCCCTCTTTCTGACTGTGTCCTAATCTCCTCTTTGTTTAAGGGTGCCAGTCACACAGGAGCAGAGCCCACACATATGATCCACTTTAACACAATTAGCCCTCTAAAGACTCTATTCCCAAATACAGTCACACTGTGAAGTACTGGGAGTCAGGACTTAAATATATGAATGGGGGGTGGGGTGGGAGGAGACAAAATTTATGTCATATCAAAGATACAGCAGACTGAAGATCAAGATTGCCAATTCCACTCTGATCAATATGCTGAGCTAGCTGGGCTGCTAGATCCTTCCCCCATGGTCGACTCTGGAGGAACCAGAGAGAAAAGCAGAAGACCCAGCAGGAGCTGCTGGGGTGGCTAGGGGATATTTTGGATGGGGGTGAGTGTGGAATGACTGGGATTTGAGGCAGGAGCTTCCCAGCATGGTTGTACGGGGGGACTACCGGAACTTGGTCCCTGGTGCTCCCCAACCATTGCCCTGGGGCAAACAGCACCTGCCCTAGGGCCCAGCTCAGACCTCTGGCCCTGATGCTGTCAGGGGTAAAATCAGGGCAAGGGAAGGCCGTGTGCTTGTGATATGCTGAGAAAAGCAGGTGGAGACTAAATGACCTAAGAGAGTTGACCTCACAGAGAGGTGAGGATCTCTTCCTCTTCACACCCCCAAAAGTGTTTCCTCCTTTGTTGCTACCCTTGAGGGCAGAGCGATGCCTGAAAGGCTGTTTTGAATGGTGAGCAGTGATTGGCCGTGAGTTTCTGGCATCTGGGGTTCTCCATCCTAGGGCATCCACCCCCCTGCCCTCTGAGCTCACTGGAGCTGACACTGGTTTCTAAGTTTCACCCATCCACACTCCTCATCACAGCAACCCAATACCTTCGGGGTAAGATGAGCTCACAACCCCAAATAACAGGATCCTTGAGGAGTACAACCATTTCCAAAGAAAAGCAACACACTGGGTGATAGGTTTGAACAGAAGCAAAAATGTTAGAGCAGTCGGAACTTAAATTAGTCATTCAAGAAACAAAGATATCAAAGAAAACACTGGCGATATAAAATAGGATCAAGAAAATATGCAAAAGAACCACAGTGAAATGTCAGACCTGAAAAATGTCATGGTTGAGATCAAGAACCTAGTGGATGGATAAATGGACATACAACACACCCCTGAAGAACGAATTAATGCACCGGGAGACAAGATTGAGGAAATCTTCTAGAAGGAAAAAAAGACAAGAATATTTTTTTTAAGTTAAGTGATACAGAGGGGAGAGAAGAATCTTTGACATCAAAGATTCCCAGAAAGAGACAGAAATAAAAGTAAACAGTAAGTAGCTGAAGAAATATTGCATACAACGTTCTCAGAGTTTTTCTTCACAAAGGTCCAAAGAGGAGAAATGAGAAAAAGCATGTCTGTAGACACATTCTAGTACAAGTTACGATAATCAAAATCAAAGAGGAAATTCTAAAAGCCTCCAAGGAGAAAGAGATCACATTTCTATAAATAAACAATCAGGCTGATACCAGGATTTTTTCATCAGCAAGACCGTATGCAAGAATACACAAAGTAGTATTTTCAAGGAGATAGATGGGGGGGGGAAACATAGAAATTAAAATGTTATAGCCAATGAAGCTGTCATCCAAATATGAAGGTATGATAAAAATATTGTCGGGTGTAGAATACCTCAAAGATCTGTCACACAAAGCCCCACGTTGAAAACAATTTGGGATGAACTACTACATAAGAGGGAGGACATATTCAGGGGATGGTTCCACATACCCAGAGGTAGCTGATCAAACGCCTTGATGTGGTCTTGAAGGAACAGCTAAGACCAAATAAAAAGAGAAACTATATCCGTAAAAACAGAATTAAAAGCCTCCAGATCCCACTGGGAGCATCCCCTGGGCTTGTTAAAAATGCAGGGATTGAGGTCCCACACACAACCTACAGAAACAGAAGCTGCATTTGAATAAGGTCCCCCAGGTGATCTGAATACATATTAAAAAGTGAGAGGCACCAGTCCAGATCAAGTCAGTAGTAGGTGTAGGGGTAAACAGGGAAGAGCCAAAGAGAAGGGAAAGTGCGAGAAGTTCTCACCTTTCAAGAAGGGGAGATAGCGATATTCATTTTTTGAGAAGAAAGCAAGGATTAAAACCTGTAACGTGAGAACGACTGAAATGAATTAAAACAGATAAACAGCAGTCAGAACAAATGAGCTCTAGCAACATGCAATATTATGAATGAAACCTCCACTAAGTCGGGGGCAAAAGCGAAGACCCAAAAGCTTATAAATCACACAATACGCATTTTATGAAATGAACAGCGGCCAAAACAAAAATACAAACATTTGGGAATATAAATAGAAGCAATAAATGTATCAGAAGGAAAGCAAGCAAGTAATGGACGAGGACAAAGAATAGCAGTGGACTTGGAGGGAACAAGACACAGGAGTGGGCTGGTAGGGAGCCCTCCGGTTAGACGCACAGTACCGTCAATTTTCTACTTTCATCTGGGGCATGAGTTCACAGGTGCTTATTACATTATCAAAAATAATCAACTGTAACTATTAGACATAATTAACTACACAAAAGCAAGTCCTGCATGGAACAAAGAGAGTGTGCCCTACACCAAGAAGTGTGATCAGTCCAGTGTTGTGCGCCTGGCACGTACCAGATGTGTCTTGCATAGAGCAGATACTCAAGATAAATAGAGAATGACTTTGGCAGCAGCATGCAGGACAGGAAGGGATCAGAGAAAGACCAGCAAAGAGGGTGTGGCTGTGTAACCCATGCAAGGGCAGATGGAGAGAGGAGACACAAGACACGGCAACAGGAGGGGAGAGGGTGGTACGTGAAGGTTTGATGCAATGCAGAATCCACAGGACTCTGGTGGCTGATGACACATGGAGACCCCAAGAGGGGAGAGGAATCAATGTTGGCAGCCAGGTTCTGGAAGCCCCAAAACAGATTAGAAACCATCCCCTCGTTTGAAGAGACTCAGTCTGGCTCTTTCGTTGCCCCGACATTTTATCATGGAAACTTTCCAAGATACAGAAAATTGACCTATGTAGGTCTTCACCATATGATTAATTGTAGAATCTATAATTGGATATATTTTCTTTGACACAATCTATTGTTCTATTCATTCTTCAGCCAACCCTCAACCCATCTTCTTTTACTTTTATTTTTCTCCTCCTGGTTCTGTCACATTGCAACAGGAAGAAAACGAAGTTAAAAGAAAATGTCTCACCTCCTTACGTACAGAAACCCAACAGTGTGTACAATGATCTCAAACTGCCCTCCACCCCACCCGAGGGAGCTGCACTCCTTTGGGGCTATTTATGTCATTCCCATTAGATATTAAGCAGATTACTCTGGAAACAAATACTGTTGTTCTTAATTATCCTTTATGGGAGTTTTATGGAGGTGGCAATTTGCATCCCTGGCATTTGGTCTGGGGCTTGAAAACACACTCACTGCCTAACATTTCAAATTATTTACCATCGACATGGAGCATAATTAAATTCTGAGTGCTTCAAATCATACTCAGACGTCAGTTACAATCAAAATTGACTCCTTGGGTTACACAGTGCTCCTCCTCCTTTTTATAAATCAGCAATCATAATTTGATGAAACAGGGCTACATTTATGAAAATTCTTCCCCAAGGGGGAATAGAAATCAGGCTTGTTTCTTCCAGAATAAACAGTGAGCAGTCCGATTATCCTATACCAAGTCAGTGGTACCATTTTGGCTCATGACAGCATGATCTAGATAGGGGCCAAATTCAGGCTTCCATTTTATTAGCTGGAGAACAGCATCCCTTCCCGTGTGTCATCGACCCATTTCCATGCTCGCTCTCTCCCTCTCTCTCTCCCCTCTGTCTCTGCACCAGCCAGTCCACTGTGAGCTGCCTCCCCACCCTCACCCCCACCCTTATTCACATAAGGTGAATAACTCCCTCTCCTTCTTTACAGCTATGCTCAGGGAGCCCAGGAAGCCTTACCTGAGTCCCCCAGGCTGGACTGTGTTCTCCATAGCACCACATGCTTCCCTCCCCTACTGTCAGTTCCCTAAGGGGAGAGGCCACTTCTTTCACGTACAGCTCAGTGCCTGCTATATGATAGCCCACCACGGTCTTGCCCTTCTCATTCATTCATCAGCTACTTGTTGAGCCAGTACTGGAAACTCGTCTCGGCATTTGGAGCACAATAGTCAACGAGACAAGAAATGTCCTCTACCTTCATAGAACTTACATTCCAGTGGGAACATAACACACACACACACACAGACATACACACACAGACCCAGGACAGGAGCCGCTGTGTTCCTATACGGGCTCCACCTCCTTTTCAACTGGAAAGGTAGAGACCGAGATTTTTTTTTTTTAAGATTTATTTATTTATTCAAGGGGGAGGGGACAGAAGACGGAGAGAATCCTCAAGCAGACACCCACTGAGCGTGGAGCCCAACTCAGGGCTCAATCCTAGGACCCCGAGATCATGACCTGAGCGGAAACCAAGAGTCAGATGCCTAACCAGCTGAGCCACCCAGGTGCCCCAAGACTGAGCTTTGATGCAAGAGGAAACTGGGTTTGAGTCATGACTCTAAAACTCACCAGACGGGTAGCTTTGGACAAACTTAATGTCTCAGCACCTCAGTTTGTTCGTACGTTAAATGGGCATAATAAAAATCCAGCTTACAAGGCTAGGTTGTGAAGACTCGATTTTTAAAGCATGTAAAACATGGAGCCAGTGCCTAGTAGGTAGTACGTGAGGGATGGTCTGCAGTGTGATACCCCACCCAAGAATCATTAACGTCTCCTCACATAAAGGAAACTAAATGATTCCAAACCAATTTGATAACTCCCTAAGTAGTCATTCCTTCTGTACACCGGTATCTCCCTTCGGGGTAGGACTGCACCTTACAACCCCTTGAAGTCAGGCAGAGACACGTGGCTTGCCTGGGTCAGTGACACGTGAGTGGAAGACTGTAGGGACCACCGCATGACATGCTGTACCCTCTTCCCCCTGATGTGGAGACTGGTAACATCCCAGAGAATGGAGGCTCCAAAAAGCGGGGTTCCTGAGTGGATACCAACTTGGAACAGAGCCCACCCACCACAGACTTGAAGCAGGAGCAATACACCTTTTTGCATTAAGCCGTTCTTTTGATTCTGCCTTTTTCTAAAAGTCCTCACTGGCTTGTTACCTTCAGCCATTCTCCTCTGCGGTCCCTGACACATCTCCCATTGCTGCCAGCCTATTTCATTTTCTCTGCTGAGGGTGACATTCCAGACAAAACGAGGCGCCTGGAACCAGGGTGGTCCAACTCAGCCCCAGGGTTTCACTGTCCCCCGTTGTAACACTCACCTGCCTACAGACCACTTGTCACTTAACCCCTGCGAGTCACCCTGCCGTGGAAGTCATCACCACACCTGGGTGCATTTAGAATGATTCAAAGATCCTGAGACTAGGAGAAAATATCTTCGGGCCACACATACAGGATAGCTGAATTTTGGAGGAAGTAAAGCATCTTTCCAAACCTCTGTGATTCAGTGGAGACTGTAGCAGAATGCAAATGATCAGCAGGGGAGGCGGAATCTCAAAGCTTTCAAGCCAAGAGATGATACACAGGTGGAAATGACCACAAAAGGACAGGAGAAAATCCAGAGGGCCGCCCTCTTCAAAAATTAATGAGTTTCTTTTCCTTGAGCCGTCAGCAGGGAAGACAACTCGTGATTGGTTCAAACATGTTGCCAAGTGAGACTAATTGAGAATTGCAGGAAAACTTTGATTAGTCAAGGAGGCTCTGGGTCATGAGATTTTCTGATAAATTAATGTGTAACTAGAAATTTCTATTGGTTGAATGTTCACTGCCAAAAATGCTGCTCAAACAAAGGAATTTAGTATCCTTCTTAATAAGCCAGGCCACTGAGGATGACTTCAAGTCCCTTGCAGATGACCAAGGATCTTGTCAAATATCCAGGACATCACCTATCTCTGCCACACCCCTCACCCACAGATTTTATCTAGAATTGAAACAATTCCTGATTAGGCCAGGCCAGTTCCTAGTGTCATGCCTGTGGTCCTCAGTTATCACTGCCTGAATACCCTACCCTGAGTATTTCTAATCACCCTGAAACACCCAACTTCTATAAATCCCAACTGCTCTGGCAGAGCTAATAGCTCTAATCTCTGAGCCCCATCCCCCCAACACACACACACACACACATACCACTTAGTTCAGGTGATCAGAATAGCTTTGACCACAGTAGACAATGGCAATTCATTTGTTAGCTTAAATGTCTCCCCACCCATGCATGGACAACTCACACCTAACCAAAAACTCCTCCAGTGCCTCGTAGGAGTTGGGATTGTATCTTCCACAATTTTGAGTTCATGGCACCTAAACGACAGTGCTTGGCCGCAACAGGTACTCAACAAGTATCTGTTGGATGGATGGATGGATGCATGCATGCATGCATGCATGCATGGATGGGAGTATGATACATGTAGGTTAACAATGAACAGGAGTTTGAATCTCAGCTGACCATAGACTAACCAAAATATTCTATAAATATAAAGAAATGGATAGAAATTCAGATGTAGATAGAAAGAGTTCCAGGTTCAGAATATTTTTCACACTGAGTAACCTAAAAAAAACAGGGAATTGAGGATTCTGCTTAATAGACACATTTCCCTTAGAATTACAGCTGGCAGTCTATGTGTATATAGCAGTTTGATTACATGCTTAATTTTCAAAAACACAGACTGTGTTTTTAGGAGACCTTGGTCATTTTCGTCAACCTGGCTTTCTTTCCCCCTTCTGTCAGCAAGAGTGTGTCAATTTTCCTTCCATTAACTACCTCTCTCCCACTGGATTCCAGTTTTGAGAAATTATCAGTAAAGGCGGCCTGCCCTCTCCTGGCCAAGGAGTGGTCCAAACTTGTCCAAACGTACACTTTCTCCCCATAATTTGAATCATGAGCATGGGAATACAAGGCCTCAACCTAGAGTGGTCTCCACTGCCATTCTCTATATACCCAGGAACTCCCTGGTTCCTGTCCTTCTGAGGCCTTAGACTTCAGCTTTCCAGGATGGCCAGAATGGGTTTCTGTTGCTTGCCACCCAAGAATTCTGATGGTGCTAATGCTGGAAACCCTCCACCATGTCTTCATCCCTCCCTGAGCCCCACTCTCAATAATGCCACTTGTGTATGATCAGAAAAGCAAATGCACTTTTATGCCACAGGCTGCGGGATCCAGAAAGGGCCTTGGCAATTATTTCATGAATCCCCTCCAGATAACACCTGGACACAGGAAGAGCCTTCCCCAAGGCCGCACAGCCAATCCGTAGCAAAACTGAAGCCAGGAAAGGTCTCTGGAGCGCCAGTCCTCTCTTCTTTTCACGTACCCAAATCAGTGATGCCCTCCTTACCTCTAGGAGTCTTAATACAAATATTGATATCTTGACATTTCAAAGGGATCTATCATTAATCGGGGGAGCGGTGGTCAAACTTCAATGCGTTACATATACGTAAGTGGCATAGCTCATATGTATTCAAAAAAAAAAAAGGCAACTGTCATTATCATCTATAGGTTTTATTATGTGCATTTTGTCTGCAGGGGGAGAGGGGATTCCTAAATGTGAAACTGGCCTTCTCTTTCCCAGTTTCCCAACAGCTCTCTGCTCTGAAATCAGGATGTTCCATTTGCTTGGTGATTATTCAAATAGCATGAACTAGCCTGGTTTATGGCCCATATCTTTATGGGAGTCAAGAATCTCTTCCTGTGTACCCCTAGAATGGACCTGCCACCAAAACAAAAAGCCTACTTCCCGTGACAAGCTATTTTCCTAAAGAATCTGCTGAGGCATGATCCCATACCATTCGAGAAGAGCTGATGGCATCTGAAAAGGAAAAGGAGAAGGAAAACTTTCTTTTATTGGACTCAGCTGCCAGGAAAAGTGAACAGAATGTACCGGCCTCCTAAATCCTAAATGGGCCCTTGCTTCTACTCTTGCCCAAAAAATCCGTTATCAAGAAAAATATTACCCAAGCATACCATTCCATTGGTCAAAACCACTCACGGGTATATGGGTCACTTAAAATTGCACTGTCCAATATGGTAGCTGGTAGTTACATGCAGCTATTCCAACTTAACTGTGAACTAATTAAAATTCAAATTAGGCCATTTTAGATAAATTAGGAATTGAGTTTCTCAGGTGCATGAGCCACGTGTCAATTGCCCAATAGCCACACATGGTTAGTGGCTACCATATTGAACAAAGCAGATCATCATCACAGAAAGCTTTATTGGACAGTGCTGCCTAGAAGGAGGTCTCAACTCCTTACCAGGCTCTGAAAGATTCTTGACTTCACTTCTTCCAATATCTCTCACCCCATCAAAGGCCACCCTTGTTCTTGCTCACTTGGTTCCAACCACACTGAACTCTCGTTTCGTTTTAGACCTTTCCAAACATTTTCCTGCTTCAGGACCTTGGCACCTGTGGCTCTCTTTGGCTGGAACACTCTTCCACTCGGCCCTACTATGTCTTCTTATTGTTCAGGTCCTAATCCAGCTATTTCTTTTCCAGGGATCCTTTCCTGGTCACCCTAACTAATGTATCCTGCTGCCATTTTAATATTAGTGCTTACAACTACTGGAAATATTTATTTACATGTTTATTTGTATTGTCTTTATGCCTGCCCAGCCTTCCTACACACACACACTAGAACATAAACTCCAGGACAGCAGGGATTTTATTTATTAATTTATTTACAACCACATCTCCAGAGTCTAGCGGATGCCTGGCATAGAGTAAGGGCTCAAGAGAAATTTCTGTGGAATGAATAGACTACATATAATGCAAAGACAGGGCAGACTCTATGGGGCAATCCTCTAAAAAGGAAGCTAATATGAATAACCCCGTGAGTACCACTAAAATTGAGCTGAACACTGAGCTGAAAACGAGCTGGGAAAGTCTGCCAAATACCGGCTTTCTCCATTTTTACAGGATTTTCTTTACTCTGGCTGCTTTGATTAATTGCCTCGCAGATCCACCCCAAGAACAACGATGATGGCATTAATAATAACGGTGATCACAGAAATAATCGGGTACGGCACATGGCTCTTAGCGCTCATCCTCCTAAAGAGAGATGATCCACACAACAGCACAGGGTGAGTAAGGAGATTCATGAATTTTTTAAACGACAGCATCCCCAGAGCACAGGGAGGATGCTTGCCTCCCCAGTTATGCACCAAATTAGGCCACAGTTCCCCCACCCCTCCCCAAGCTTCAGAGGCTGACTCATGCTTCATGGGAAGACCTTTTTCCCATTCAAGACCAGGCAGCCAGCCAAGAGACAAGCGGGCTTCTGACTGCCTCTCCAACGCGGCCAGACACAGCCTGCATCTCCCCCACCGCCTCCTTCCGCATCAGCGTGCACTGGTGATCTGAGCTTCCTGGCTCCCAACAAAGGCTTCAGAATTTACTAGACAGACTGCAAACTAGACCCCCTAAGGGGTCCTCACATTTTCCCTGCACTAACTTGGGATCTGGAAGGGGAACAAGGCTAGCAGGTGTCATCTTTAAATGTCTGCCCCGGGGCACCTGGGTGGCACAGTTAGTTAGGCATCCGACTCTTGGTTTCAGCTCAGGTCACAATCTCAGGGTCATTGAGATATAGCCCCATATCAGCCTCCATGCAGGACGTGGAGCCTAGTTGGAATTCTCTCTCCTTCTGCCCCTCCCCTCTGCTCGCATTCCCTCTCTCTCTCTCAAATAAATAAATAAATCTAAAAAAAATAATAATAATAAAGAAAATAAATAAATGTTTGCCCCAACACTTTGATCTTGCCATTTAGGCTGGAAAATTAACACCTTTTGAAGACTAGGCAGAAAGGGAGTTCCTGCCTGTCCCCATCCCCTTCCTGCCCAGGTCCCAGGTGCAGGTCTTCATGGGGTCTCTGGTTCCCCTTCTCTCCAAATCCCACAAAGCTTTCAAACTGTATTCATCAATCAATCTCTGTCTTGTGGGATAAGGATTTCATTCACTCATTTATTCACTCACACATTCATTCATTCATTCATTCATTCAATGAATACTCCATGTGCTTACTATGTCTCAGGCCCTGTTCTAGGCAATGGAGAGAATGAAATGAATTAAGTAGATTAAAAACCATTGCCCTCCTGGGTTCACATTCTTCTGCACCCACTTTAAAACATGTGCCCCTGAAAAACAGAGATATTATCTGTTGCTTTTATTATTGCATCTACAGATACATAAAAGGAAATAAAGGATAACATGATTTATTCACCACTCAGATCAAGAAATAAGAAATGAGCATTACACAAAAAACCCCCTCTGTACCCCTGCCCAACCCATTTTCCTCCCTCCCCCCATCCCAAGATATCCACTATCCTGACTGTGGTGGTTACCATTCCCAAGGATGTCTTCTTAATCTTAATATAGTGCACGGTCCCTAAACAGTTTATTACATTGTTTTGCCTATTTTATATTCTGTATATACCTTCCAAAACTCACTGTGTTCCATGCTACGATTTAATGCATATTGTTTCAGTTCATTTGTTTATTTGCTGCTTCTAATGCAAACCTAACACTGAGGAATAATATCACACAGAAAAGTGTACACATTGTAAGTGCACAGAATGATGAATTTCCACAAAGTGAACGTAGCAGCATAATCAGCAGCCAAATAAAAAGAAAAAAGTCCCAGCAGCTGCCTTTCCATTCACCAGTCTCCACCTAGGGTAACAAATGTCATGATAGTTTCACCATAAATTAATGTTGCTTGCTATAGAATAGGGATCAGCGAACTATGGCTAACTACCAATGGTGGGCCAAATCCATTCTGCCACCTGTTTTTATAAATAAAGTTTTATTGGAACACTGCCATGCTCATTTATGTCTCGTGCATGGCTGCTTTTGCACTAGAATAGCAAAGCTGATCAGCAATCGAGTCCATACTGCCCACAAGCCTAAAATATTGACTCTCATCCCTTTATAGAAGAGTTTGCTGACCCCTATTCTAGAATACGGCATACATGGAATCACATGGTCTGTACATCTTTTACTCAATAGCCTGCAAGACTTACACTTGTAATTGTAGTTTGTTCCTTCTCCCTGATGTGTGATATTCCATTTTATAATCACACCATGATTTGTTTATCCATTTTACTGTTGATGGATGCTTGGGTTGTTTCCAGTTTAGGGCTATTACGAAGAGTGCAGCTACAAACATCCTTGTACACGTCTTTTAGTGCAGTTCGTTCATTGTAATTACAGCAAGGCAATCCATTATAGAAATATACATAATTTATGTATTCATTCACCTGACAGTGAACATTTAGATCAGTAGTTCCAAACCACTCCGCACACTGGAATTACCTGGAAGATTCAAAACATAGTGACGGCTGTTTCCCATCCCCCAAAGATTATGATTTACTTGATATGGGTTAGAGCCTGAACTTCAGAATTTTTTAAACAATTTCCAGATGATTCTAACATGCAGACAAATTTGGGAATCGATGAATTAGGTTGTTTGCAATTTTTTCACTATTTAACTCCTCTTTATGCAATAACTATTCTTTGCATTGTCTCCCGGTGCCCATGATGTAGTTTCTTACGATCTACACTGAGGAGAGAAGCTGCTCATTTGAAGGGTATGAGTATCTTCAACTTTCCAAGAAGTTTCCAAATTGGTTTCCAAAATATTTCCACCAAGAAGACCATGTCTTATTCATTTCTAGACCCCTAGAAATTATCACAAGTCCTGGCATGCAGGAGACACTCAGGAAACTACAAGAATTCAAAAGATAACCAAGACAACAACCTTCCTTCCAGAAGATAAATATTTAACCATCCTGGATAGATCTGAGTCTTTCCCAGTTTCAAAATCTCAAGTGACCGCACCTGGCAGCCTCCTCTGAGATTTTTCTACTTGCCATTTATTCACTGGACAAATATTCTCTAGGACTTGCTAGGTGCCAGGCAGAGTGCTAGAAATGAATGCAAGAGAACTTCTCAGTCTTCAGAGGAACTGAGTTATGCACACAGATCACACCAGTGCAAAGAAGGAAGGGATTTTCACGAAGACTGTGTGGGCTGGGGGAAGAAACATAAACCCTGAAATGGCCAAAGAGGTCCTGTCTCTGCCACTTTCCAGCTATGTGACCTTAAGCAAGTTACATAGCTTTTCCAAGCCTTGGTTTCCCCATCTGTGAATGAACACAATGATGCCTTCCACGTGGAATGACCATGAGGATTATAAACGCAGACCTACGTAGTTCATACTCATCATACAAGAGGTAGACAAAGTGCTTTAGAGATTTGAGATGGGGGAAGCTCTTTCAACAAGGAACATATAAGAAGGAAGCAGCATTGGCGCTTGGCCTGAAAACCAATGGTGGGCTCAGGACACAGTGGCGCTGGGGATATGGATGTCCCCAAAGTGAGCAAATGCTCACCGATGCTAGAAAGCCAAGTTGTTCTTTAAAAAGTACTTGAGTATTCAACTTTGACCTGTGCCAGCCTGATTCTGCCCTCCAGGGGACGTCTGGCAATGTTGGGCGACAATTTTGGTTGTTATGACTTGAAAACTGCAAATGGCACCCAGTGGCTGGAGCCCAAAGATCATGACCTGAGCTGAAGGCAGATGCTTAACTGACTGAGCCACCCAGGTGCCCCATTGTTACCATTTACTGACCACTTACTTTACTACGTGCGACACACTGAGCACCTAACATGCATCATCTCATTCTGTCCTCAGAGCAACCCTAGAAGGTAGATGACATTTTAAGGACAAGAAAACAGGCTACACAAGACCAAGGCCACATGGCTGCCAAATCCTGGAGGAGGGAGTAAACTCTGCCCCTCCCTGAAAAAGCCATCACCTCCTAAATGACACTAGCAATCAGCCAGGTTCATTCTTTTTTTTTTTTTTTTTTTTTTTTGCCCTGAAAAATTCAGGATCTGTTCACCTGATTCCAAATCAGCTGGGAAAATTTTCTTACTATCATCTGTCTAGAACCTGGTAGAGTGCTTTGCACACAGTAGGTGCTCAATAAGAGAGACAGAAAGGAGATTAACATCTGCCAGGGACAAGAGGGAAAGGAGAATGACTGCTAATGAATATGGGGTTGCTTTTTGAGGCGATGAAAATGTTCTGAAATTAGATAATGGTGACTGTTGCACAACCTTATGAATATACTAACAACCACTGTGTTGTATACCTTAAAAGGCTGAAATTGTATGGCGTGTGAATTACATCTCATATGTACACACACACACACACACACACACACATATATTTCAAAGAGACTTAAAACAGGGCTATAGTTCAAGTACATCACCTCTTACATTTCCTAGGAGCTGAGCTTTCAAGACAAAAACAATAATTTGGTGACATGGCTGGATCAAAACTTTCCTGAAGACTATGCATATAAATAAATGCATAGATAAATGAATGAATCAGCCTAAGCACCTACTAGAAGAAATCATCATTATCAATAATCAGTTTATTCCCATGATCACTAATTATAGTTGCTCATTTGTGTAGAATTCTAATAGATATAGTTTCTGAATTGAGCCTTTTAATAACCCCAAGAGCTAAACGGGGTAAAAATGACTACTCATTTTTATTGCAGGGAAACAAGTTTTGGGGAGCTTGGAGCAAATTTCCTGAGGTTAACAAAGCAGGAAACTCCCTCCATTCTCTGTCATGTTCTTGAATATTGTTGATTTGCTCCTCTGTACTTCATAAAAGCCTGGCGATCTGGTGATTTCTTTCCATCTTAGGCCCGATGGTGTGTCTGTAAAATATTACCCCTGACCAAGCCACAACATCAGACTTCAAACAGGGCTATAGTATAAACACGTCCTGTCTTGAATTTCCCAGGGGCTGAGCTTTCACAACAAAACAATAATTTGGTGGCATTGACAGTGCTGGATTGAACCTTTCCTGAAGGCCACTATACCTTTGGACATTTTAGTTATATAGCCAATAAATTCTCTATATTATTTAAATCACTTTGAATTTCTGTTGCATCCAAAAGCAGAAAACCCCAAAGGTTTGACTGATACACTATCACCCCTTTGGCTCATGTTACCCTATGGCACCATAGAATTACTTTTGAGCTATTTTTATTTGTTCAGGCTTCAGATATTTATTCAGCACCCACTGTGTGCCACGGTCTGGGCCAGCAGACAGGAGACACATCCTTGCTTCCTTCCAGATTAGCCAGGTTTGTTTCCTGGCTCCAAATTCTTTTCAAACTCAGTATCTCGGGCCAGATCTGAAAATGGACCGCTTCTTAACATACCCCGGGCAGACCTGGGGCCTGGCCTGACTTCGCAGCAATTTGTTCTAATGAAAACCATGATCTGTCAGTGTTGTCAGTCTGCAAGCGGCAGCCCTTTGAAGAGTCCCTGTTTGCAGGGAGCTTTTCATTTAGTTAATTATAAGGCTGTGACTTGAGGGGTTACAGAAGCCCCTCCGGTGAGGACAGGAGGGAAGGGATTACACGAATTATTTTCTCTTGGCTACAACACCCAGAACATGTAAAAACCTTGTTTTAATGCCTTCCGCCTGAGGTGAGTATTATCTGACTCTGGGCTAAACGTTCTCAGCCTGCTTTCACAGCTCGACTCCCAAACCTCCATCCGGAGCCTGAAAGGGGAGGGTTTCCATGCCGCTCTGAACTTGTAACCTGGAGCCACTTTAACAACCTCTTTGTGCCTCAGTCTCCTCATCTGGAAAATGGGAGAAGGAACAGTAGCTGCCTTCTCGGGTTACTATGAAGATCAAATGACGTAAAAATATAACATATGAGGCAACGCACCTGGCACATAATAAATGTCCAATAAATGCTCGGTTGTCAGTGTCCCTGTTATGAAGATTCCTTATCCCACACGCCCAACAAGCTCTATCCTCTGAATCCCCAACGCCCCTCGTCTCCCTCCTGTCCTTATTACTTTCACCATGATGTGGCCACATCCCTCCTGCCACTAGGAGCCCCCAAAGCCTGTGTTGCATGCCCCTTGGAGCCCCCACCCTGCTCGAGCTACAGGAGTGGCTCAGACTGTCATCTTGCTTAGGGCCCCCTCGTCCCCTGGTGCTGCGTCCTGCAAAGACAGACTCCATGCTCACTACCTTCCCCACTGGTCTTGCTCACAACATGGGCACCTTCTCTCATGACACGCACTTCCAGAAACAAACAGCATTTGGAGCACCTGGCTGGCTCTGTCCGTAGAGCCTGTGAGTCCTGATCTTGGAGTCATAAGTTCAAGCCCCACGTAGAGCACAGAATTTACTTTAAAAAATGTTTTCAGGGGCACCTGGGTGGTTCAGTTGGTTAAGCATCCGACTCTTGGCTCCAGCTCAGGTCATGACCTCGGTGTCCGGGGATCAAGCCCCGCGTCGGCCTCTGCACTCGGCACTGAGTTTGCTTGTCCCTCTCCCTCTGCTCTTCCTCCCACTCTCTCTCTCCAATACAAAAAAAAAAAAAAAAATCTTTAAAAAAAAAGTTTTTAAAGAAAATCTTTGAAAAACAAAAACAAATGGCATTTAATGTGTGTCAAGTTTCTGTTTCTCAGGATGAAAAAGTTCTGGAGATCTATGGGACAACACTGCGTCTGTAGTTAAACAACACCCTTCAACATTTGTTCAGAGGGTACATCTCATGTTCTGTGTTTTCTAAACCACACTTTAAAAAAAAAAAAAAAGGCAAGAAATTACGATACAAACTAGACGAGCCTTGAAAACATGGTAAATCTACCAAGCCAGACCCAAAGGGCCACACAGAGTGTCATTTCTTTCTATGAAATGCCCACAGTAGGCAAGTCCATAGGAGAGAAAGTGGATTTGCAACTACCAGGGCTGAGGGCAGGAGGATGGGAGTCAGGGCCCACGGGTCTGGGTTTCTTTTTGGGGTGACAGAAATGTTCCATCATGTAGGGGCCACACGGCTGTACCACTCTGTGAATTTACTAAAGCCAATGAACTGTACACTCTAAAAGGGTGACGTCTACGGTCTGTAAATTATATACTGATAAAGCTATTTTAAAAAACAAAACAGGGGTGTCTGGGTGGCTCAGTCAGTTAAGCATCCGACTCTTGGTTTCGGCTCAGGTCGTGATCTCAGGGATCGAGCCCCGCGTCAGGCTCCGCGCTCGGCAGGGAGTCTGCTTAAGATTCTCCCTCTCCCTCTGCCCCTGCCCCCTGTGTTCCCTCTCCCTCTCTCTCTCAAATAAATAAATAAATCTTTAAAAATGATAACAAAAAAAATTAAAAATTAAAACCATGCCCAGCACCACGGTCCCCAGGCCACTCTGGCTGAAAGCCACAGACACAGGTACAGTGACCTGAGCAGAAAGGGACAGAGTGGGACAGACCCCAGGCAGCTTACAGAGGCTGTAAGAACCAGGGAGGCTGAGAACCAGGTCTGACAGTAGGACTGGGGTCAGGCAACAGGAGCCACTTGCCCTCCCCGTCTCCCCCAAGCAGGCGCTGGAAGCAATGTCCTGGACTACCGGCCTTTCCTGCAGAGGCCAGGTCCTGGGACAGTTCTGATTGGCCCAGTGTGGTCACGTGACTACCCCATGCTCAGGCCCACCAACAGGCCGCTAGTGAGGGGTAGTAAATCTCCAAATGGAAACTGGGGCGATGTAAGGAAGCAGGGGTTGGTACCCATTGCATAAATCTGCTCCAGCTGCCGTAACAAAACACCACAGACCGGGGCCCACAGTGATCGATTTCCTACCGTTCCGGAGGCTGGGAAGTCCAAGGTCAAAGAGCTAGGTGACTGAGGTCACTGTGAGGGCGTCCTGGCTAGGGGACACTGTGTCCCCACATGGCAGACAGAGCTCTGGTGTCTCTTCCTCTTCTGCTAAGGACACTACTGTCATCAGGGAGGCTCTACCCTGCTGATCTCACATAGCCCTGATCACCTCCCAAGACCCCTCCACACACCATCACCTTGGAGGTGAGGGCTTCTACACAGGGAATCTGGGGAGAACACACACATTCAGTCCACAACGGTGCCCAAAGCAACATCACTCTCACAACAAAAGTACTAGTGAGCAAGGGTCCAAAACCCAGAGCTTACAGTGGCCCGGAGACCTGGGGTCACATCCTGACGCCGGCTCCCACGGTCCACGGGCAGATCCTTGAGTCTCTCTGGGCCTCAGTTTCCCCTTTTGTCCCGAGCGTTTGGATCCCAAGGATGAATGACAACAGCACAGCACCAGCACACGATGGCGGGGAGGGGAGGGCGCTTCCTTCCCGTCCGGCTGGGGAGAGCCTGACCAGAGCGGGCAAGGCGGGCAGGGGGCCAGCCCTCAGGAATGAAGTCCAGCCGTGGCCAGAGGCCTCCATGCTGGGAGCACTGCTGTCCACGTCGCCACAGGGACTACTGATCCTGATCCCATTTTAATTATTCTCACAAGGCCCGAAGTTCTGGCGCCCCAGGTGCCCCGTCTCAGCCATGCTGGAAGACTTCACTCCCTGGCAGAGACAGGCCAGCGCTGGCAGGTACGTGAGATCACACCTGACAGCTGCCTGACGTGCAGGGCACAGCCGAAACCGGACTTATTGTGAAGAAACGCGCAGCTTCCCGGGGAAAGTTCCATCACCATGTGCTCCCAGGACAGATTTATAGCCTGCTCTCGGCAGGAAGCATGGGCTCTGGTTTTGAGACTATTTTGAAATATAAGGATGTCACCATTCTTCCCCTTCTTTCTCCTTCCTCCTTCTTCCGTCTTCAATCGGAAAACACTCCATTCGACCTTCCGGGTTTGGTTCCCAGGCCCTCGATTATCCCTTTAGCCTTATTTCTGGTCACTCCTCCATTCCACAGACACACTTAATTGCATCGTGCCTCTGGGCCTTTGTCTCTGCTGTCCCCTCTACTCTGAGGCATCACCAGCTCATCCCCCCATCAATTCCTCTTCATCTACCAACACTTAGCTTAAGGGTCACCTCCTCCAAGAAGCCCTCCCTGAACACCTTCTGCCTCTACCTATATGTTCCTTCTCTGGGCTTCCTTGTATAATGTCACTTATTAAGTGGAAATTGTCCATTTCCATGCCCGATGCACCCAAGACACCACATCATCACCCCGTTCAGAGGCCGACACATAGCTATTGCTCAGTTGAGTAAGGAATGAACCTTGGGAGCTGACTACAGACATACTGAAAAGGCAAAGGGACAGACTGACAGCAAGGAAAGGCACACATCAGAAGTGGGCTAGTTGGGGAAAATGCCATAAAGCCTGAGCACAGTATCAAGGCCCTATAATGACCTGGCCCTCATCCTGCCCCTCCCCCATGTCAGTTCTAGAGCATTTGTATTTCTGCCATCAGGGTCAATGTCTCCTGCCTGCATGCCTTTCTTTACACTCGCTGTCTCCTCTCTCTAAAATGCCCTCCCCTCAAAACACTCTCCACTTTCCATCTGCCTGTCAAACTCCTTTACATATCACAGGACCCTCCTAAAACATCTCCTCTTCTTCCAGGAAGCCTTCCGTGATTCCCTTCCCCATTTCTTTGTACTGTACTTGGCCTTGCACATATCCGGCTTAAAGCCTCTGTCACACTATATAACGGTTATGCATGGAAGTTCTGTCAGCCCCTTTAGTGCACCCTGAGAGCAAAAACCACTTCTTATCCATCTGCATGTTTCTAGCACCTAACCCAGTGTCTGGCACAGAGGAGGCTCCCTGCAAACAGCCATCCAATTAATAAATGTCTTGCCCTCCACAGGGTGACCTCTAAGGGAGACTTGGAATAAACTCACCTCCCCTTTCTATGTCTTGGTTTCCTTCTCCACAAAACGGTGGTGACAGGTTGTCATGAGAATTGAATTTGACAATGCAGATGGAACACTCCGTGTCTGGCCTATAGTATGTGCTCAATAAAAGTTAGATCATGTTACCCTCCAGCTGGAGCAACCCTACAACAACTGTCAAAGGCCAGAGGTCAGTGAATCACTGTGAGTAAAGCTGGAGTCTCGACAGAGCAGGAAATAGGAGATAAGAGGCTGTTTGTCCAATAAATGATTAAAACATTGCCATCACACTAGGAAGCATGGGCAAGGACAGTCAAGGTTAAAAGAACCGTTCTCTTGGAGACCCGACAGCCTCTGTGCACTCCTCTTGCCTTACCCCTAAACCTACAGCCCCACGGCTGCTAGAGCCCAGCTCCACTCATCGGTATGCTCTCTTCGAACCATAAGCCATCCATGCAGTTCAAAAGGCATGACAATATCAAAAGGCATATGTGGAGAAGTCCATGGTGGCCATTCTGTCCCCCTCCACCTTCCCCCCACACAATATCCAGTCATGTGTCCTTCCAGTACATCCTTATTCAAATACACATAAATGCAAACATGGTCTTATCCCCTCTATTTCTTTTTTTTTATAATTTTTATTTTGTTATATTAGTCACCGCACAGTACATCCCCAGTTTTTGATGTGTATCCCCTCTATTTCTGATGCTGTTCTGCACCTTGGTTCTTCCCATTTAGCATGTTGCTCTGGGGACCTTCCCATCCCGGGCTACAGAGATCACCGTTTTCTCCGTTACACCTACAGAGTGTTCCATGGTGTGGAGCCAGCCCAGCTTCTTTAATCCGCTCCCTATTGATGGAGCGGCATACGCTTCTGCCTAAACGGACACTCCAAAATTGAAAGTCTGACTGTTTCTCTCCCGCTTAAACCCCTTCTGTGGACTTCCCCTGCTCTCAACCAAATCCAAAATCTCCTCCACCGCCTCTGACACCTCTCCAGGTCTGCGTGCTGACCTCTCCCTGTGCCCTCCACTTTCTCTGCTCTGGCCACACAGGGCTCCTGTCCTCTCCTCCAAAGAGCCAGGCCACTCCCCGCCTCCAGGCCCTCCTGTCCTGGCCCCAGATTGCTTGTCTACCCTCTCCCTTCCCTTGGCCAGCCTTTCTTCCCAGGCCTCAAGGTCTCAAATCTAGCAGCGATTCCTGGTGAAAAAGTATTCCTGGACCTTGACCAAAGGCCCCCACACTCTCCTGTCACTCACTCTCCACTGCTCAAGTTACAGATGTCATTTTACAAGGGATCACACTTTCTGTAGCTTCGTGCCTGGCCCTCCCCAGCTAGACTCAAAGCTCTGTGAGCGCAAGACACAGGACAAGTTCCCCTTACTCATCACTGAATCCCCAGGGGCTATAAAGTGTTTGGCACTGTTTTCTTCCAGAGATGTTTGTGGAAGGAGGGAGGAGAGTACTTGTCTTAGGAAGGAGGGCGGGGGAGGGGGGTGGGAAGGAATGAAATGGTTTTATTATTAAGCAAGCTCCCTGTACAGGCACGGCGATGCTAGACGCTGTGATAGAGGGAAAGAAATGGTAAAGAGAGGGGGGAGAAAATCCTGCTTGCAATCTAGCTAGAGATGATTCATTTACACAAGAATACGCAACCAGAGTCAGGGCTGCACAAGATCAGGGCCAAATGCCAAACAGGCACACCAGGCAAATAAACACATAAGGACTGTGAGGCCTGTTGTGACCTATTTATAAAAGCGTTTCTTCAAAGGTTCCATAAATATGTAGTCCCAAATACTATATAATTAGAAACCGTAATTCCTACTCCTGGCAGCAACCTTTGCACTTTAATATTCCATTTTAAATGTAAACTATCTTTATGGGGTTGGTCCTTAATCAAAAAAGCATTTTAATTCAAAATAAACACCATTCTTTTCTTTCCCTAAAATTGTATCTGGAGCATTTAAACTGTTGGCTTGAAGGTGAGTGGGGGAGGGGAGGCAGCAAAGGGATGCTAAGAGCCCCAGAAGCAGAACCAGGGGGGAGAGGGCTACTGTGTGCTAATTCGCTGGGTCATCTTGAGCAATTGGGTCATGTCCCCGCCCCCACCCCCCACCTGCGGACTTGGTTTCCTCTTCCACACAACTGAGCTGAATGAAATGATGGGGAAAGGGTGTTCCGGCATGAGCAATGATGGTCTCCCCCTGCCCCGGTTATTTGATTCCAATGGAGAGGAGCCTGTCTATTCACCACCTGCTCTGAGTTTGTCCTCCTTGGAAGAAGAGAAGATCGGCAGAGAAGGTGAGGCCAGGACATTATCTGAGGTCTCTAGAAAGTTCTGCAGAGGTACAGTCTTTCTTCTGCTGGTGTGGGCACCCCAGAGGACGCACCCAGCATATGTTTGCTGAATTAGTGAAATGAATGCGTAAATGAGTAAGCTAATGGATCCTGCCCAGAGAAGCTGACCAACTTAGCAGCCTCTCACAGAGAACAGGACAGCACTCAATGCTTTAGACCTTGCAAACATTGCTTTCTCTGGGTACCGGCTTCATTGTTAACCCAATACAATACTGTTGGAGCATCTATGATGAACTAGGAAAACCCAACACTGAACAAACAAATCCAAATGATCCTTTAAGACATAGATCATGGAGCATAAGAAGTAGGAAGATCTGTAGGAGAAGAAAGGGAAGAAGAAAGGGGGAGTAAACAGAAGGGGGAATGAAGCATGAGAGACTATGGACTCTGAGAAACAAACTGAGGGCTTCAGAGGGGAGGGGGGTGGGGGAATGAGATAGACTGGTGATGGGTAGTGAGGAGGGCACGTATTGCGTGGAGCACTGGGTGTTATACGCAACTAATGAATCATGGAACTTTACATCAAAAACTAGGGATGTACTGCATGGTGACTAACATAATAAAAAAATGTATTATTAAAAAAAAAAAGACATAGATCAGATCTCACTGCCTCCCAACCTCGCAATAAATATAGCATTCAAACCCCCCACCGTGCCTCTCAGGTCCTGCCAAAATCTTCCTCTAGGACATTATCTGGTCCTACTTTCCCTTTGTCCCCAGCGCCCGGCTTACCTGCCCAGCTGAGATCAGCCAAACCACCACCAACCCGCACACTCAACTGTCATAGAGAAAGAAAAAGACTTGTTGATGTAGGGTACTGAGATTTGGGGGGTTTTCTTGGGGGGGTAGCATTATCTGTTATGCAGCATATTGTAGTAATGGCTAATACAGAGTGCCACCATTTACACGACGTATCATCTTAGTCAAGTCACTTAACCTCTTCGAACCTCAGTATGACTTAATTTTTTTTAAAGATAGATCCGTCCCTTCCCTATTTACCTCATGAAGTAACTGTGGGACAAGAGAGGAAGAGGGCTTTGAAAACGACCAAAGGCTGTTGCAAATATAAGATCACATCATCAGCATCAGTCTTGCCAGCCCAGACCCAGGGGTAAGTCTGTGGCTGCCCTAATGACACAGCATGACTCAGCAGGCCAACAGCAGCTGTCTCTTATGAAGACACACTGTGCCCAGCACATACGGAACCAAGGCCTATACTCCTGGCCTGCCAAATAAAGATTTGAGCTTCAGAGGGAAATTTGCACGAGCCAGGGATCAAAAGACATTTTACTTCTAAGACTTCATGTGAGGGAAATGATCACAGGTACACACAAGGTTGGAAGCACAAAGACGTCCGTCATCACCTCGTTCCTAATGGCAGAAAACGGACAGCAGGCTAGGTGTCTGACGACGGGGGACCAGAGACACTTGTGCAATGGCCTACCATACAACCACTTTAAATAATGTCAGAGGAGGACATTTTGCTTTTGCAAAGAATCGTCTTTGGGAAACTGGAAGATCCACAGAGCTGATTGAGGAGACAAGTGAGGGCAAGAGAACAAAGCAACAAGGCAGAATTTTGGCTTCTCCACTTCTGCGTGAACCAAAGGAGCTCTGCTCTTATCTGTGTTACGGATTGAATGTTTGTGTCCCCCAGTTCACACGTGGAAGCCCTAACTCCCCAGGGGATGGTACTAGGAGGTGGGCCTTTTGGGAGCTGACTGGGTATAGATAAAATCACAAGGGGGGGACCCCAGGATGGGATTAGCTCCCTTATAAGAAAAGGAAGAGACACGCGAGCGTGCGGGCTCACTCGGTGCCACAGGAGGACCCAGCAAGAAAGAGAGGGTTGAAAACCAGGAAGTGGCTCTCCCAGGGACCAAATCAGTCAGCACCTTAATCTAGGGCTTCCCAGCCTCCAGAACTGTGAGAAATAAATGTGTGTTGTTCAAGCCCCCCGCCTGTGGTTTTGTTACAGCAGCCCCAGCAGCCGGAGGCAATCTGCCTTATAAATTTCATTTCCAGTGCCTGGGCTTGTAGAAACGGTTCAGAAGCCACTAACACAAGTCTGAAAGCCATCACTGGAGAAGAATGTCAGGATGCCTGTGTCAAGTTGTGACGGGGAAATGACCAATTACAGAATAGCGTTTATGGTATGATTTCATCTTGTAGTAAAAAGGAAAGAGAGAGAGAGAACTAGACGAACACCTCCAAAATATTAGCAGTGTTTATCTCTAGATGGTAAGATTAAAGGTTACATCTGATTTCTTCTTTTTGCTTATCCAAACAGTCTAAATGTTCACTGATGAATATATATTACTTTAGGAATAAGAAGTGATATGCAAATACATCTGTTTTGGGTCTAGAATAAATAAATCATGCCATCAAGAGGAAAAGCGAACTCGGGGTCAGTGGGACGTGAGTTAGTCTCTGGGAACGCAATCCTTCCTCCCTGTCCCCAGCGCCCCCGTGGGAACAGACACTCAGGGACACGCATCCTCACAAAGCCTGGAGGGGCTGGTTATCCTCAGAGGTGTCATGAGCACCAGCCTGGAGAGACGACTGCTAATGGAGAAAGTCACCTGGCAAGGAAACCAGGAAGCAATAGCCATTAAGTGAACCAAGAAGGAGAGAAAGTACACGTGTCTGAGGATTGATGGCCACCCAACGAATCCTAACATGGCCACTGGCTAGACTTCTTGTCCGGGAGAACATGGGCAGTCCCACGGGAGGCAGTAGTCGTCAAAGACGCAGAAGATTCAGGATGCAGGTGATGAAGCACGCGGGGAGTAACTACTAGAAACTACTAGAAACACTAGTCAGGAGAAAAACACAGCAACCCACACCTGGCTTCGGTTTTCTGTGTTAAAAGGAGTTACACAGCCTCAGGCTACTGTGAGCAGAGAACACTAACTGTGTGCAGAGCTGTCCGCAACGCCCCTGGTGCGTAGTAGACGCTCACTGAATACATTCAGTCATCCCCTGCCCTCTGGTGTGGAGCAGGACATGTGCACGTGACAAGAAGAGTGAGAAAACACGGTGCTTTCTATGGTGGCGTCTGGAATGACAATCCCGGGGTTGTCATCCCTGCTTCACCAATTAGTAGCTGTGTAATTTGAGATGCCACGTCCAACCCTTACAATGCTCAGTTTCTTCATCTGTAAAATAGAAAGGACGGTGATATCTATTTCATAGTGTTTTAAGGATTAAATATGATAAAATATGTCAGGTCCTCAGCATAGAATCTGCTCAGCCCCTAGTATGTGCCCAGTAAGAATTATGTGCTATTGTTATTCATTTAAATACATAAGAGTTAAGGAGAAAAATTCTGTACCTATCAGGCGGACAGGAAAGTGTCAAGAACAGAGGGGATAACATGTCCCCCATCAAACCACCACACGCACATACACTGGTACCCCTGGGATCTTCTAACAACACAATTTCAACCATGTCACTCCTTACTTAGAATCATTCCATGACTCCCCATTGCCCTGAGGATAGAACCCCAGTTCCTCAAGCAATCTGAGCTCTGCCCATGTTTCCTCTTTCATGAGCTGTTACCTCCCCATATGCGCTCTATGCTCATCTTCCATTACTTCCCAGAGCTTGCCATGATTCCGTGTCCATGCACAGGCTGTTCCCTCTGCCTGCCAGCCCTTCCTGATCCCTCCTTTCCTATGTCGTCTTCCTGCAAACTCATCCTTCAAGTCTCAATTCATCTTATCATTTCCTCTGAACAGTCTCCATGATCCTTCCTCCACCGTCCCAGGCGGAGAAAAGATCATATGTCCAGCCTGAGCCCCAAGTCTCGCTCTACCTCAAGGGAATGAGTGACAGGAACAGGTCTTACTTATGTCTACTTGGCCCATATTAGGTCCTGAGAGATTAGAATAAATCAGTGAATCAAATTTATTCAATAAATCAATACCCTGATGCCTCCTGAAAGTTAAGAGCACTTGGATCAAGGGGCTTGGAGTCATCCCACCACTGATGAACGTGGCAGTCTCAGGCCAATGACTTCATCCTTCACTTCAATTCTACCAACAGGGGCTCATCCTAGGTCTATCTCACGACATCGTCATGGAGATTGATCAATGCCTGTGAAGCACTCCCAATAGTACCTAGCACAGAGTTAGGCACTATATAAACACTGGCTACACTTATTCTATTTTTTTTTTTAGGCCTCCTTTAGAATGCTACCTTCTCAAGAAGACCTCTCCTGCCCAACCCACCTCAATTCCCGAGCCCTTATCACTTCCTGGAGTTGTATTATTTACTTATTTATTTACATATTTATTATTCATCTTCCGCATTGGCATACAAAGCCTTACTTCATAAATGGTGCCTAAAACACAGGCTTGGCACATGATAGGTGTTCAATAAACATTGGTGAAAGGACGAGAGAACCAAAAGGATGAAGACGTCAATCTGCCTTGAAGGAACAGGTGCTTGACGGGAGAAGACAGGAGACTAGGGAGGGCATTCTAACCTGTAAACGGGTAAAAACATCCAGAAGAACCTGCTGAAGGGACCTCTGGAAGCTTCTCGGCATTTGAGAGAAAGGGCACGGACACAGGGCGGCCAGGAGAGATGCTCAGAGCCAGCGGAGACATTCGGGTTCAGCCTAAACAGGTCACAGAAAGTTCTCTGGAGGCCGAAGGATCATTTTAATTGAGTAAGTCTACCTTGGGGAAGCAGGAGCTGCAGAGCTGCCATCTCCCCACAATTTTGTATTAATTATTTCCTGGCCTAAGGCATTCTATGTTAATTGCTCTCAATTGAAAAACCCCGTGTTTATGTTTGTGTTGGCAAAAGCTGGTGGTGGGGGGGAGCCACTGAACTCCTCAAGATGCCACTGCCTCCGCCTTCCAGGGTAGACCAGTTGCACAGACCCTCAGAATATCCAACAGCATCTTTAAATGCTGTGCAGGTGAGCATGTGTTCCTCCCCTCTGATTCTTACAGAAATAAATGTTTGGTCTGACTCTCCTTCCATTTCTCCATTTTTAGCCTCACAATCGAAGCTCCCCGAAGTGAGGTTCCCCCCTAAAGCTTGCTCCTTTAGAGACAGTAGTAGAGGTTAGTAGGAAAGGCAGGGGGAAAGCATTTGGGCAGAGAATTCTTCCCTAACCAGGAGAGAAATGGGAGAACACACTCTTGGTGTCCGACCCAGATCCTCTTTAACAGACTGGTACACCCCACACACATAGCATCACAGCTGGTTTTTTGTTTTTTAATTTTTTTTTTCTCTAAAGCAGGAATCAGAAAACTACAGCCCATGTGCCAAGTCGGCCCACTACCTGTTTTTATCAATAAAGTTTTAACAGAACACAGCCATGTCCATTCATCATTTATCTTTTTTTTTTTAAGATTTTATTTATTTATTAGACAGAGATAGAGACAGCCAGCGAGAGAGGGAACACAAGCAGGGGGAGTGGGAGAGGAAGAAGCAGGCTCCCAGCGGAGAAGCCTGAATGTGGGGCTCGATCCCACAACACCGGGATCACACCCTGAGCCGAAGGCAGACGCTTAACCACTGTGCCACCCAGGCGCCCCCATTCATCATTTATCTTGTGTCTATGCCCATTTCCCCCCTATGACCACAGAGTTGGAGTGGTTGCAACATAGACTGTGTGGCCCACAAAGTCTGAAATATTTACTCTCCAGCCTTTTACAGAAAAAGTTTGCCAACCTCTACCCCAGAGCAATGTTATCCAATAGAAATATAATGAAAGCCACAAATGCAAGCCATATATGTAATTTCAATTTTTTTCTAACACTCACATCGAAAAAATAAATAAAAGGAAATCAGTGAAATTAACCTTTGTAATATATTTTATTTAACCCACTGTATTCAAGGTGTTATCATTTCAACATGCAATTGACTTTATTTATTTTTAAAGATTTTATTTATTTATTTGACAGAGATAGAGACAGCCAGCGAGAGAGGGAACACAAGCAGGGGGAGTGGGAGAGGAAGAAGCAGGCTCATAGCAGAGGAGCCTGATGTGGGGCTCAATCCCATAACGCTGGGATCATGCCCTGAGCCGAAGGCAGACGCTTACCGCTGTGCCACCCAGGCACCCCACATGCAATCGACTTTAAAATTATTTGTGATGTAGACATCTGTTTTTTCATGCTAAGTCTTCAAAGTCTGGTCTGTATTTTACACTTACAACACATCACGGTGAAGACTAGCCACGTTCCAAGTGCTGAACAGGCACATGGCTAGGGGCTACCATAGTGGAAAGGACTGTTCTAGAAAGTCTCCTTTGGTTGACTAGGAGATGCCTCACCCAGACATTCTACACCTGTGAAATAACAGAAAACCCATATACTGGTCTCTGCCCCTGCTCCTGACACGGAGCTCCTGAAATCCTTGCAATTTCCTAAATGATGTGTACACTGGGAGCACCTTTTATTCTAATATTTGGTCATTGATCCTGGGTCCTGACACAGAGTTCCTAAATCCCTGGAAATGTGATAGGAGTGTCTTTTGTTCTAATGAGCCAATGCTTGGTGGGCTTCCGGATGGGGGCTCATCACCAGAAAGAACAAGTCATGATTAGAAGCTTGGAATTCTTAGCCCCATTGTCTATACTCCAGGAAGGGGAAAGGGGCTGGAAACTGAGTCAAGTATTGATCATGCCTATGTAATCATGCCACCATATAAACCCCAAAAGCAGAAGGTACAGAGAGCTTCACCATGCACTGAATACATGAACAGGCTGGAAGCTCCTCACTCCTTCCCACATACTTTGCCCTATGGATCTCTTCCAACTGAATATTCACCTATATTCTCTATCTTTTATCATAAACCAGTAAGTATAAGTAAGTGTTTCTCTGAGGTCTACAAGCCTTTCCAGCAAACTATCAGACTCAAGGAGAGGGCCATGGGAAGCTTGACTTATAACTGGTTCATGAGAAGTACGGGTGACAAGCGATGATGTGGGATCATCGTCTGATGATCCTGATGATGGGAATATCATCTGAGAACACCTCGACCAAAAATGACTTGTACAAGCATCCCCATCTCAGGCTCTGACGCTAGCAAACTTGTCCTAACACAGGGAGAGAAGAGCACAAATGTTTACAGAGTACCTATAATAGGTCAGACACTTAATAACTATTATCGTATCTCACCATAAAGCTCAGGTGAGGTAGGAAATATTGGCCACGTTTTCAAGCTAAGGGAACTCATGTAGATGAATGAGTACATTCAGCCATTCAATAACATATGATGGAGTTATTTTAAATTATACTTACAATGGTATGTGATAATATTTAAACACTTACGGCATAACGTTGATTTGGAAAAATAAGTTAAAAAGGCACTGTGTGAATACAAGTGTTTTTAAAATGTGAACATTTTTTAGAAGCCTGAAAGCAAATATCCCACAATGTTACCCTTCTTACTTTGGGCAATTAGAATTAATGGCTGTTTATTTTTCTTCTGCTTCCTACCATTCTGTACTTTCCAGTTTTTCCAAGGTGCTTAAGTGCTCCTTCTCTGATGAGATCTGGCCTCCCTTGGTTTGGAAATAGTCAAACCAGGCTTCAAATCCCAGCTCAGCCACTACCAAGTTCTATGACTCAGGGCAAATGACTTAATGTCTCTAAAGCTCAATTTTTACATCAGTAAAAGGGGCAATGGGGGGCGGGAGGCACCATGACACATATCTCATACGGCTGTTGTGATTGAGGGTTTGTGTTTAAAGTGCCTGGCACATAGTATGTCTCGCTGGATGGTAGACCCATAAAGGGAGGCTGATTGACCCCAAAACCCCAGTGCTTCCCTAGATCCCCATCATGATCTTCCAAATCCCCTCAATTCAGTTTGCCCCAAGCGCTGCGCAGAACCCACGATTGGCAATTTTGAGTCAAGGAACAGTCCCCACTTGGGAGGATCACTGTCACTCCCATCTCTGCATATTTATGCCACTTGAGTCCCATTTCTCAGGAGAACCAGGCTTCCATTTCCCAGCTGTACACTAATATCTTCAAGGGGCAGGGAGTTCTTTCCCCTTCTCCTTTATGTGATTAATGAGACTTAAATTGACCCAATGATAGATGAGTTATCCTAAAGGCATCGAATATTTAAAACTGAATTCTCCTTTGACAAAAATAGCCCGTGGGTTTCAAGACCTGCCATCCCGATGTCCCTGTTAGCTAGCACGTGATGTCTGCAGTGCTGAATGAATTCCTGCTAAGCGTTCGCCAATACCAAGGGCTGAGACACCCCTTTCTCCTTTTGCTGTTCCTATGAAGGCAAAGTGTGTGCTTTACATCTTTATCTTAAGTGACCAGACTTGTTTATAGCTGCTCCAAATAATTATGTCTGGATGCATTTGCGCTTAGCACACCCCAGACCATGCACTTCTCTGATTAAGGGTTTCTAAATGGAATTCTTCCCTGGAAATGAACCTTAAGTGGATTTCTTCACTTAAACAAGCTCCTGTCCCAGATAACCACGTGGTCCCTAGAGAGAAGCTTCTGTACCATCTCATGCTCCCTGGTGCAGTCCTCTACCTTTTTCTGGGTGTATTTGCTTTCCCTGTGCCCACATTAACCTGCTAGTCCTTGCAGGTCTCCCTGGTTCCCCACCCATCCCCAAGTCCCAGGGAAAAGGGACCTCCACCATGGGGCCACCCCAGATGGTGCTGAACGCCTCAATCTTCCCCGGACCCCTAGACCAGTCACTGGGAATAGTAAATGTTTTCGCTGTTGGAGCACAAGACAGCCAGAGACGATACGGGAATGAATGAGCATGGCTATATTCCAATAACAGCTTATTTGCAAAAACAGCAGCAAGCAGGACTTGGCCCACAGGCTGTAGTTTGTGGACTCCTACCCCAGAGACCTGTAAGGGCCACTGCTACTGCCCTGCTCAGACCCCCTCTACTGGCTGTTAATGGCTCACAGCTGCCCCTTCTCCACCTTGGCTACCAAGAGCCATGCCTCCTAGAAAGTTACTTTGCCCTACATCCATTCAGGGGAGCAGCCAGAGCCAACGAGTGACTGACTGGTGTAAAGGTACGAAATGCCAGCCACCTGCCTCAAGGGAGCACCAGAGTTCCCCGTGGGATCAGAATGAAGCTAGTCTCCCATCAGGACCACAGGCTTGCTTAGCTGTGCTCCTCTGCCCTCTCCTGCTTTCTCACCTCCCTTCTCCTAAGTAAATGAAACACTCCCAGATCTCTGTCTTGGGCTTTACTTCTAGGAAACCAACCTGAGATAAGACATTAACACCCAATCTAGCTCCCAACGGGTATCAGTTTGTTTGTTTTTTTCCCTTGGCTGTCTTACTCCCAAGTTCTATCTCTCCCAAGAAGACCATGAGAGCCTTGGAGGGCGGGGAATGCCAAGGAGGATGTGGCTTCAGCACTGTGGCAGAGGACAAAGAACACAGGCTTGAACTCTCAAAAGACCGGGGCTACAATCCTGGCTGTGTCACTGACCTGGTTTGTGACTGAAGATGGTAAGAATAAGAATGACAATAAAAAAAATAGCAAGAACAGTGGTGAGAGCAGGAGCACGTCTTGAACAGTATGTTATGCGGCAGGCGCTATGCAGAGCACTTGGTATTAGTTTCTTTGGCACCCACACAGCACACGAGGAAGGTTCTGTCATTAGCCTATTTATAAATGAGGACAGCTAGCCTCAGAGATTGCCCACGTCACCCATTTTACAGATGAGAACAAGAATGGCTACCTTGAGTTGCTGTAATTATTAACACAAAGGTCAAAGTGCCTGGCAACCAGCGGATGCTCCAAAAATATTTCGCTTTATTATCAGGTCTTGTTATTCGTTGGCTGGTATCCACACAGTAGATGACCTTGTTACCTGACTTGATCCTTTCCAGCACCTTGCTGTGCACATTTTCACCTCACCCCACCCCAGCTTTTCACTTTTAATGGGACAAGAACTCGAACATGAGAAAATCAAACTTTGGCAGGAGCTTCAAGGCAGTCTGGCCTCCCCACTCAGGCTCTTTCCTGTGGACCAAAGATTATGGCCCCCCAGAAATAACCTGAATACACAGCAACAGGGGGAGTGTTGCATCACAACTATTCATTAATTTGTTCAACAGATAGTTAAGGAGCGCCCACATATTTGCCAGCCTCCAAGATGGCTTCCAGCAAGTCTCACATCCTGGGATTTACACTATCACCAAGAGTGTGCCATCTTGAAAATGGGTCCTTACCCAATCAGGTGATGGCAGCCCTAGCCAGCATCTTGACTGTGATCTCATGACAGATTCTGAGCCAGAACCACCCAGTGGCTTGACTAGCCACTCCCCAATTCCTGACCCACAGAAACCACGTGGGATAATAAATTATTGTTGTCTTAAGCCACCAACTGGGGTAATTTGTTACAGAGCATTAAATAACTAATATGGTACTCAATGAAATAACCACACAACAGTTTAAAAGAATGTTTGTGGGGGCACTGGGAGGCTCAGTTGGTTAAGCATCCAACTCTTGATTTCGGCTCAAGTCATGATCTCACGGTCGTGAGATCAAGCCCTGTGTGGGGTGTGAGGAGTCTTCTTGAGATTCTCTTTCTTCCTCTCCCTCTGCCTTCCCCCCACTGCTCACTCTCTCAAATAAATAAATAAAACCTTAAAAAAAAGAGAATACTTGTGAAAAGTTCTAAAGTCCATAAGAACAGATCAATGAAATAATTAAAAAAAAAAACACAAAATAGGAGACATGAAAAGATAATATGAAAAATTTTAATTCATAAAGACAAGCTAGTAATAATACTATCATTTCTAAAAGGAGATAAATTTGTATATGCCATACTTGATGAGTGCTTACTATAAGCCAAATACTCTTCAAATATCATCTAATTCTCAAAACAACCCTATATCATTATTCCCATTTTGCAGTTGGGGAAACTAAGGCTCAGAGAGGTTAACTAGCTTGTTCAAGGCCATACAGCTAGTAAGTGGTGGACTCTGACTAGAACCCAACACTGTCTGACTCTCAACTCACTTTTTCTAGCCACCACTTCTACTGCCTATAGACAGAATAAAAGGAGATGCACCAAATTGTATGTTTTTCAGGGATTTTTCTTCTTATACTTTACATTTTCTACAAGGAGTCTATTCCATTAATAACCAGGAAAAAATAAGTTATTGTTTTTATAAGTCAAAATAAAACAAACAAAAAGGGTTCTTTCTTGCAGAATCCAAAGGAGTAAGGAAATGCCCATTCTCATTTATGATGTTCCTCAAAGAGATATCTATTGGCATTCAGGGAGAGATAATTCTTCCTTGTGAGGGTCTCCCTTGGATGCTGTAGGATTTTAGCACCACTGCCCCTGTCAACCCAATGGCCCATAGCACATACTGTCAGTGCCTTGCCAGCAAACGGTCAGCACTCACCTCTCCAGCCAGTGCTGCCAGCCGTGAACCCCTGTGACCCTCTGCCTGGTAACTTTCACTCTATTTGGAGAATATATTTGGTTCCTGCACAGGCAACCCAGAAGTGCCAGAACATCAATGCCTCTGGAAGCAGCCCTCAACCAGTGTTGAACTAGAATTTGGTGGCTCAATTCCACCCCCCTTCCCCGCCCCTCAGTTGCAATGACTCTGAAGGCACATTCTCCTCTCCAAAGTCCCCAGCAGGACTGAGCTCCAGTTGCCCAGGCATTAAGTGGCCTGATGCACACCCTTTATCGGCTTCCCCGTCTTTCCAATCCTCACCTACCAGTGTTTTCTGCGACCACCTCCCAAAAATGCGCCTTGCCCTCAGATCCTTGTCTCAGGGTCAGCTTCTGCAAAAATCAAGCCAAGGCAGCTCTCCAGACCCGTTAACAGTGAAAAAGTTTCTACAATTTCCAAACACCCAGGCTTGGAGCGTACGGTGTTCTTACTGCCTAAGAAAACATTTAAGTTCCACAGCTGCTTTCTAGTCAAAGTCCTCTGGCTCTAAGAAAAGCCCATGGCGATGCCATTTCATGGAAAACCGCCCCTCCCCGCAAAGTCCTTCAGACACACCCTCCGTGCCTGAGGCTTTCCCATTTTCCAGCTATTTTAGCCCAATCCCTACCTGGGGTTGAAGAAACTGTGACGATTTTTAGTGCAAAACAACCACACAGCTTTGGTCTCAGCACCACTCCAGGAAGGAAATAGTCATAATAATAGCAACACCAGGAGCTAACATTTATTGAGTGCTTGTCATATCCCTGAAAGAAGGTAAGACTTTACACAAATTATTTATTTTGGTTCTCCTAACGTGAAGACACGTGGCTGCTTGGGGGCCAAGAGTGCCCAGAAATAAAATCAAAGTGGGCCAGTTCATTCAATCGACAAAGATTTATAGGAAAAAAGTATACATTTATTGAGCACCTACTAAGTTCCAGACAATGTGCTAGGCAGAGGCATGACCACGCCATATGAGTTCCCTCTTCTCTCAGGAGCCACATTGTAATGGAGTATTGGGTTCAGTCAGGATGACTTTGCCCGCCCCAAGCCCCAGGCCACATCTGACAATGTCTGGAGACATAACTGGGGAGTGGGCGTGTTCCTGCCCTAGTGGGGCCAGGAGTTCCTAGTTCCTAGTTCCTCTAGTGGGTGGAGGCTAAGGATGTTGCTTAACACCCTACAATGCACAGGACAGCTGGCATAATAAGGAATTATCAGGCCTAAGACACCAAAAGTGTCAAGGATGGGAAACCCTGTAAGAGAGGAAGGAGGAGAGAGGATGACAAAAAAAAAGATGAATTTCGATATGTGAAGCCTGAACTTGCATCTTCCTCTCAGCTGGTTATCACTCTGTAAAATGCTATTCGCATTATATAAACCCCTCAGGGCATCCACAAATGGAGGCAGGGTCCTTTTATTTTTTTCAAGATTTATTGGGGGGGGCGCAAAAGGGGAGAGAGAATCTCCAGCCGACTCCACACCAAGCACAAGCGGAGCGGATACAGGGCTCTATCCCACAACCACAAGATCATGACCTGAGTCAAAATCAAGGAGTCGGTCTCCCCCCCCCCCCGGTCCCCCCCCCACTCTGCCACCCAGGCGCCCCAGGCAGGATCCTTTCGTAAACAAGGGTGCCCATCACAGAAAGGAAGTCTGAAAGAAGTCAGAGATGGGCTCTGACCTCCAGCACATTCCACAGCTCAGCCCAGGGTTGGGTTTGCCGACTGCTATTTCTGTCAACCCCACCCATTCTCCTTATGTAAGGAGAGATGCATTGATGGGTCTTTTCCGTCATTTCACACATCTTATCATTTATTTATTCCACCTCATTTCACAAAGGGTTTGAGGCGAAGTGGATATAAACAAACAATCACACATCCCGACCAGGAACAATATGAATTAGAAGGGGCGTGGAGGGTTTTTTGCGATGGTTGTTGTCTGTTTGGAATCTCTTCTCTGAAGCACTCCCCCTCAAAAAAGTCATGTACACAAACACAGCAGCTCAACAGTGGTCCTGCTCAGTCTGCGACACTAGGATAGAGCAGACTCTTCCCACAGCCAGCAGTGAACACATGATCCCAGAAGGACCAATCAGAGCACCACTCTGCCTGGTGAAGGTGATTGGTGTAAGGATGGTCATGTGACCCATCTGCGCCCAAGCAGGGACCTCTTCAAGGCTCTCCCCAGCTCATGGGGAAATACGGTTCTCCCCTCGTGAGGTTCTCCCATTCTCTGGGGTCTGGAAGCTAAGGACAATGCTGGATTACGGATGCCACCCCAGGGAGCGAGCCTGTCTTAAAATTAAGTCAAGAGAAGCTCACAAAATCTAAAGATGGAGAGATATAGCTCTGAGAAGACTTGTTGAGACCTAGGCATGTCTGAAGTTCAGTGACGTGGCCCACCGAATCCCTTTTTGCTTGCATTAATTAGGCTTCTGTCGCTGGAACCTAAAAAATCCTGACCTAGTACAGGGCACGGACCAAGAGGAAAGCAAAATGGAAACCAGAGAGCAGCAGATGAGGGTCAATACGGGTTTGAATTTGTGTGCCTGTGGATAAGCAAAGTAGAAAAGGGAAAGCTGATCACAGTCATCATTTTTCTTTGCCCGTAATGAGAACACTGAAACTCCTTAAGAGATGCAAAGCTTTGTCCAAGCACTGGCTTCTCAAAATGCAATGGGCTTCATGCAAGGAACTGCTGAGATATGGAGACGATGTCCTCTTTGATGGACACCCTTCAGCAAATTTAAGAACGGGATTTGCAAAGCTGCTATCTAGACTGTTGTGGATGCTGAGGGATTCATCCTTACACGGTTGGTCAACTTGATTCTGTGGGATCAGGAGAAAGGCAATGTGCTCCAACGATGCACATTTCTGAAGGTTCTTTCCACATGTGAACGTTCCTGGAACCAGTTTCAGAACATTTCAGCCACTAATAATTCTCAGCCTGTTTCTGCCCTTTCCTGTTCAGAAATAAGCTCACTTCTACCAACTTCTGAAGGTTCTACTCTCCCCTACTGAGAAGAGAAGTTCAAGAGAGTTAGAATCTCTGTCCTTCAGCCCTGAGAAAGATTGCACTGAGGTGCCTGCCGATGTCTGGGGGGGGAGGAGGGTGCTGTCCTCGAGAGCTTCCCCTGTCCTCACCTCCTGTCTCCATGATTAATGCAAGCTGTTACGATCTCACGTTACCATCAGGCTGTCACTGCACTGAGGATCTCCAATGGCTCCAACCCAAGTAACAGACTGTTCCAGAGTCTCTGCCCTTACAAAGAAAAAAAAAAACCCCGCCATGCCCCTGAACTTGCCTGGGAGCAGTGATGCTTTGATGAGGCACAGTCTAACCATGTACCATGGACAAAGACAGATTTGTAGCCAAGCATTATCACTGTGACACTAGGGAAGACAAGGTGTGGTTGTTTTGTTCACTTGTGTTTGTTTGGTTTGGTTGGTTTTGCTGCCCTTGGAAGTGGGCCAGTGGTTTTACATGCAATGTCATTTCATCTTCATGGCAATCTATCAAAGTACTAGATAATAACACCACCATTTCCTACAGCAGCAGGGAGAGGATATGTACTTTACCCAACGTCACACCATTAGTAAGAAGCAGAACCCATGAATTGGACTCATGTCCAAAGGACCCCCAAGCCCGTGCTCTGGTCTCTGCCTCAGACCCTGGAAGGTGGGCAGCACCTTGTGGGAACAGCAAGTGGGCAGAAGAACCCCTTGCCCCTGGGATTCATTCAACAAAAAATGCCTTTCTTCTCATCGGGGTCTTGTGTGAGTCACACCATTAAAATATATCTGGGAGGATCAACCTTTAGTTGAGTATCTACCCCTTATACCAGAGTCCAAATTAGTTAGCTGGGTAATCAGGACCCTTGAGACAGTATTTCTCACAATACCACCTGGGACCATCTATGTCAGCATCAGCTGGCAGAAGGGTGAAGACTGTTAAACAGCTGTATGTCCCAGTCCCAACCCCAGACTTGCTCTCAGCATCTCTGCCCCGAGAGAATAACGCTCAGCTGAGGGACCCTGTAAGTACAAGCCCTTGCAGAGAACCTGCTCTATGCTGGGCATATGCTAGAGGCCTCGTCATTTCTATCATTTCTATGATGCTTCATCGAGTATCACCATGAGGGCAGGGGGTGGGCATGAGTAGGGGGAGGCAGGTTGAGAAAAGTTGATGGAAAGGGGAAAACACGAATTGGACAGATTTAGGGATTCAAGTCCCAACACAGCCACTTGGACGAGTTACTAGCTCCCTGGGCATGTTTCCCACATAGTCTTCAAATTCATATGTTAAAGCCCCAACCGCCAAGGGGACTATATTTGGAGAGAGGGCGGGTGAGGAGGTAATAAAGGGTAAATGAGACTGTAAGGGTGAGGCTCTAATCTAATAGCACTGATACCCTTTTAAGAAGAAGTAGAAACGCCACCTATCTCTCCTCCACCACGTGAGGACACAGCAAGGAGGCAGTTGTCTGCAAGTCTGTATGACAATGCTCCCTAGGAACTAAAGGGGCTAGCACCTTGATCTTGGACTTCCCAGCCTCCAGAACTGTGAGAAATAATGTTCTGTTGTTTAAGCCATGGAGTCTGTGGTATTTTGTTTTGGGAGCCAGAGCTGCCTGAGCAGACACGGACTATTAAGTGAAATAAACAAGGTGCGGAGCTGTTTGTGTGTTAATAAATGCACAGAATATCTTTGGGACAATAGACAATAAACTTGTTACAGTGGTTGCCTCTGAAGAGGACAGGGCATTAAAGGACAGGGGACACCTAGTGCTTACTTTACACCTGCTTTTACTGCTTGTTTTTTTTTTTTTTTCTCTCCATGTACATATTGACCTATTCAGATAGATAAATACATTAATCTTTAAAATGCACTCTATGTAAATGGGCAGAAGACATTGCCCAGAGACCTAGGGAAGCTGTCCTTCTGGGAAATCTCCAGCTACACAAACCACCTAAAAATCAATCCCTAAAACTCCAATAAATATGCCATGCAAGGGCATTGGTGGGCTCGCACGGCACAGGGGGCAGGGTTGTGGCTCACAAGAGGACCGGCTAATTGTATGACGGTACCTGGCTGTATGTTCTGCTCCAGGTTATAATAGTGACCTCAGAAGAGACGTCTTGGGGGTATGGAACAAATAAGCCCCTACTCTCCAGCCAGCCCACACTGTGCCAAAGAGTAGGCAAGTCATCAGGCAGGGGTTAGATGGCATCAGCTGTTGGCACCAAGTAGGGGTTTAACAGAACTGTGCACTGGAGCCCCATCTTGTGCAGGGGTCTGAGGCCAGAGTGAGCAGCTAAAATCATGTTCAGCCAGAATTCCCCGCGATGGCTGTTTCTCTGATTGAGCACCAGATGAAGTAACTGCGTTGTGTTTAGGGGCCAAGTTATATGAAAAATGCATATCTTTAAATGCTAGAATCACACTCAGGAGAAGCTCGTGGGAAGTGAGTCTGTCTGAGGCAAAAGCAGACTCATGTCTCCCATCTTCCTTCAGCATATGCTCATTGTGTGGAATGGTGACCAGAAATACCGACATTATTTATGTTCTCTCTCTCCCTCTCTCTCTCTCTCTGGCTCCTCCTCTCCCGTTCACTTCTCCCCATCCCTGACCTGAGGTCACAGAATAGAATCCGCATAGCTTAGAAGCACTGATGCCTGACTCTCCTCCATGGTAAGGTACGAAAGCATGGCATTGGACTAGCCTGCTCCTCCTCCAGCCATGGAAACTTAGAGAATTGTTATAATCAGATCCCAACTGCTTAAGCATCCCCAGTTTCCTAGCAACCCTCCAAACGCTTTGGTGAAGGGCTGGAAGGAGGATTCCAGGGCTGAGGTGGTGCCTGGTGCATTCGAGATTGCTTGGAGAGCTTCCCCAAACTCTTTCCAAAGGCCCTTCTCGTCCACCAGTCCAAGAGCCCAACAAGACGCCTATTAGTCAGACAAGTGATGTAAGGCAGCACGCATCTGCTCAAGAACTCCAAGAGGCTCAGTTTGAAATTCCTTAACCTGGACCTCAGGGCCTTCCATTCATCAGTCAGCTTCATCACCCCTCACTTCCAATGCCAATCCCTCTGCCCCAGCGAGGCTCATTCCTCGGCACGTGCCCCAGCGAGCTTCTGCAAATGGGCGCCTCCACGCATCTCCTTCCTCACCGACCACACCCTCCTCCCTCAATACACTTCCTACCTTGATTTCCCTCCCCCATGAATGATCCCTTGGTGCTCA
Organism: Ailuropoda melanoleuca; assembly: GCF_002007445.2. NCBI lineage: Eukaryota > Metazoa > Chordata > Mammalia > Carnivora > Ursidae > Ailuropoda > Ailuropoda melanoleuca. The sequence goes on from NC_048227.1 coordinate 28,338,541, forward strand.
CTTATGCTACTTCGGCTAGAGACCTTTGATAAGTTTCATTATTATGCCTAATCAGAGATGCAAGGCAGACACATCCTGGAAGGGCTAAGCCACAGGGAGAGAAAACAATGCAGGAAAAGCTGGCGAGGCAGCATCCAGAAGTTGGGAAAAGCGAGTGGGATGAAAGTCATGGACAGATAGCAGGGCAAATAAATATCCAGAGGCAGGATCAGGCAGAAAACTAGATTTGTTTGGACCTTTGGAGATTTGTTTGTTTCTCTTTTGGAATACTCAGCACCCATTCCCTGCTTACTGTGCCCGACATCTCAGCTTCATTTTGGAGGTTTTCACCTCCCTCACTATGCACGATCCTGTGAGACTGTCTTTCAAGTTACCAGCTCTCCCATGCCAAGTGTCAAGCACGTGACCCACTGTGGGCCAACCACACTGCCCCTCGGACCTTAAATTTAAGTGGAGCGAGCACAAAGAGAGAAAAAAAGATCACAGTGATTGACATCTGCAGGGGAGCTCTGCTAAGACCATGCCGTTAGCTTGTGGTTAGAGCTGCCCAGGTTCCCACCATCCCAAACTCTGCTCTTCAGATGTCCCTTCAGTTTTATGAACTATACCATTTTCTTCAAAAGAGTTCCTTTGTTGCATGAGTCACACGGCACTGATTTCTGTTGCTTGTAACCAACACTCTGATACAGACAATTGACCCTAAACCTTGAAGGAGGACAGGGATTAGCATGCATAGAAAGGAAGAAAGAGAATTATTAATAGCTTTGGCCTCCACTTCTTTGGTTAGGCTGTTCTAAGGGGCATGGCTGATGACTTTAGGATGGACATAAGGCCGACTCCCTATTAATGAGGCCTGCCTGAGAGCAGAATGGATCGCCTCAGGACATAATGAGTTTACCACCAAAGAAGGTGATGAAAGAGGGCCAAGTTCACATTCACTCGGCAGCGTTCTTCAAAGTTAGCTCTCCAGATGTTATTTCCTCTATAGATCCATGATTATTATACAGAAAGATGTTTAGTAGATATATTGGTTTGAAAAACACAGAAATGAACAGAATTGTAAATGGCTTCATAGCATTTATTCCGAGTCTCTAATGTGTTAATATGTTACTGAAAATCTCCAAGAGGCAAGAAAGCACGTACATATTCCCAAATTTTATTTGGCCAAGAAACGTTCATTTTGCAGAACATCTCAAAGGACTAGTGTTCAGTGGAACACCTACTGGGAAGCACTATGACATGGATAGATCAACCACTGAGACACAATATAATAGATGTAAAGCATGTAACACGGTGCCTAGTCACAGTAGGTTCTCAGAAATTGTAGCGATAGTCTATACTTAGTATCTCACTTTGCTGCCTCTCATTTCTGAATAGCATTTCTCCACATTTACTTATATAATCCCTTCCCTTCCCTCACCAGACTCTAGCCCTATTGGGCTTCCTTTATTTCCACAGGCTTGATAAAGTAATTTCCTGCCTCAGGGCCTTTGCACATTCTGTTTTTTCTGCCTAGAATACCACTTTCCCCCACTCTTCACTTGGATGGTTCCTTCTCATTCATTCTTAGACTTCATTTTAATTGTCACCTCCTCAGTGATGATAGCCTTGTTATTCTTGATCCTGTCACCTTCCTTGTTTCATCCTATGCATATCACAAATAATAATTCTTACTTCTTTTTATCTATTGAATATAAGAACAGTTTCCCACCACTCATATGTATACTGTAGAGACACGTGAGGTTGGAGATGTGGCCTTTTTTTTCCCTCCATTAACACTGTGTTTAACTAGATAATGCAAGACAAAGGTCTGTGCAATGAATATGTAATCCTCTATATAAAGGATATTGAATAATAGAATATGTCCCATTTTCAACAGATTTATAAGAATGCATATGGATTCTTCATGTTGCCCTTTGTTATATCAGCCATGGTTTAAAAAACAAAACAAACACAGGATATACTATTAAGATACAGTCCTGGGTTGGCTTGCCTATAGGAAACTAAAAGGAATGTAGTTCTGATATGTAGTTTTGTGGGAGTAGCTTAGAGCTTCTCAAATAGCTTAGAGAACCTAAAACAACAAAAGGTTTCATATGCCTCAAACTGTCCATTCATGTATCCATTCATTCATTCAACAAAGATACGCTAATCACCTATTGTACATTCAAACATCACTAGGCACTACACACTTGAGGCCCTCCCAATCCATCAATTTGGTTTCTATTCCCTCATTTATATTTCATTTATCTTCCCTCATTTTAGAGAGAGAGAGAGAGAAAGTGTGCACTTGCAAATGGTGGGGGGGAGGAGGAAGAGAGAATCTTAAGCAGGCTCCATGCCCAGCACGGAGCCCAATACGGGGCTCAATCCCACAACCCTGAGATCATGACCTGAGCTGAAATCAAGAGTTGGATGCTTAACCAACAGAGCCACCCAGATGCCCCCTAAATCATAAGTCCCTAGAGAGGCTTTTATGTTATGTGTGGCAGAAATAGGGAGATATATATATATATATATATATATCACACAAGCAGGGGCCGTGGCTGATCAATCTTAACACTCATGCCCACTGAGCTGGAATAGAGCTGCAAAATCCCTTTCAACACTCCACTTCAGGCAGCCGCTAGTGGTCATGAGTGATAGCACCCAAAAGGAGCCCTAGGTGCCTACTCTGGGTAGAAGAAAGAGCCCAGGCTTTGCAGTCAGACCACAGTGTGTTCGAATCCAGGCAGCAGAAGGATAGTCTGGGACAGTTTACTCTGTCAGATACAGATAATCCTACCTACCTTCCCTTTGTTAAGAGAATTAAATGAGCTAATATATTTGAAACACCTCTATACAGCAGGTGTCCAATAAATGCCATGGGAGCTCTTCCTTTTACCCCAAGTAAACCTCATAGAAGGTTTCACATACAGTGATTGCTTAACAAACTGGACTGGCATGAACAGAAACCTTGCTGAAGCAAGCACAGTGGGGCACAAAGATGGAAAACCAAGAAAGCGTAACGAAGACCAACTTCTGCCCTCCATCCCCTCTATCCACAACACAATCTGTACCACTTTTTTTTCTCCATACTTTTACTAAAAAGTATCCTGGGAGGCAGGAGATGCTCAGAGAGTTCATGATTGAAAATCCTAAGACTGAATCTTTTGTTCTTAAGTGCTTTTCTTAGCTTGACCTGATTTTGCTCCAGAGGTGAGGATTATAAGATCTGGTGGCATATTTGGGGCATTTTGGGACTCAGAGTCAAAGGGTGGGTAAATACTTGATCTTAACCACAGGTAAGCCGTGGCTTAGGGCTTGCCATTGGATGATTGCCCAATTACAGGATATGAAATGAATCTGTGGGTCTGTTGTGATTTTTTTTTCCTTGTACCCACCACCTCCTCCCTCTGGGTTGTTAAGACTTCCTTTTAAATATAATAATTAAATGTGGAACATAGCTGTTGGAGATAGAATACTCTGCTTGGCAATACATTTAAATCAATATTGTGATCTGAAGCAGGAGATTATTAAGGTTACTTTGCCCCACCAGAGTTAAGATTTTTTTTTATTATCCATATCAACAAACTATAGTCATTGCATAAATATTAAACACACCCAATTCCTTCCTTAATTTGCTTTCATGCTGATGAAATTGAGAGTCAGCATGGATAGGACATTAATGAGGCAATCTAAGATCCAAAGAAGCTGAAAGAAATGGAGGGAAACGCTACTGAAAAAAATCAATTGTGATTAAATCGGTGGACTGGACTCTGAAAGCATTCTCTTTGTGTGACAATTCATAATTTCCAGGTAATACTGGACTATCTGCTCATGATCTTTAAACATATGCAACTTCTCTTAGCACATAATTTGGCATCTGCTAGACTCTGATAACAACAGTGAAGGTTTAGTCCACAAGAAATCAAACCCCAATGGACGGACAAAGAAAAAGTAATAGTGGCAATTACTTGAAAATGTGCCCAGGATTGTATTCTGACAGGATTCACTTCACTAATTTTTATAGAGCACGTACCATGCACCAGGCACTGTGCTAGGCAGTGAGGGATACAAGTGGGGAATAAGACAAAGTCCCCAGGATCATGGAGCTGACATTTTGGTGGGGAAGACACAAAGAAAACAAGTAACCAAGATGACTTTAGGAAGTGAGCTATGATGAAAATAAAATGGGGACTAAAAGAGAGGGACGGTGATAGGACCCTTTATATAGGGTAGGCTACTTTCTGTAGGGAAGGCTTCCCCAAAAGATAACAGTTTAGCCAAGACCTAATGATAGGAAGGAGTGTGCGCTTGAAAAGATCTGGGGACAAGTGTCACCAGCAGATGGAAGAGCAAAAGCCAAGGTCCTAAGGTGGCAGCAATCCTGCCATGTTCAAAGAAGAGGAAAGAACTTGCTGTGGTCAAGTGAGATAAAGAGTCGAAGGACAAGAGCTCGGGCAGGTTATGTAGGATCTTCTCGGCATGTGAGAAGTCTGATTTTTTTTTTAATGCAGTGGAAATGAGCAATGGAAAGCTCAATTGGATAGTTGTAAGCAGGTAATGTAATTCATGATGTAATGAAATTAAAGTCAAGACCTAGATTTCACTATACCCCCAAATTGCCAATGCTCAAATGTAAGGAGGGGAAGCAAGAGCACTAGACCTGGAGTTTGGAGATTGGGGTTTTAGTCCTTGGAGACTGGGGTTCTAGTCACTTAGCTTAGACTAGTCACAACTAGTTAAGTGGCAAGGCTTCATTAGTTTATTTACCAAATATTTACTAATTGCCTACTGTATGTTTAGGTGCAAATGTTGGGACCTAATCCCAGACCTAAGAGCTCCCAGTCTATTAGGATGAAATCATAACAGAATTAGCCCAAAAATGGGCTAATGGGCTAATGAATATATTTGGGTATTCCTGGCTAATAGGTTATAGTCCCAAGTGATTTTTATAAGATTTAAATGAGATATATGCTTTGAAGACTGTAATTTACAAAAGGTAGCTTTTCCTTACAGAAATTGGTATTCTTTTCATTGCAAGTGACAGAAATCCAACTCAAGCTGATTAAGTTTGAAAGAAATTCAATCTCTTAGGTCACTAAAAATCTCACTTCAAGTGTGGCTGGATCCAGAAACTCAAACAGTATCATGAAAACTAAACCCACTCTCCCCATTCTGCATTTCTGCATAATAGCTTTATTCTATGGAAGGTTTTCCACCTTGTGGTGACAAGGTGGCTTCCAGAAGCTCCAAGAGTACATCCTCTCTTCCCTGCAACCCTATCAGTAAATTATTTTCTCTCCAGTACAGCAACAAAATTGTGGACTTGTTCTTATTGGGTCACCTGCCCGGGCTTAACCCATCACTGTGGTCAAAACAACTCTGAAGAAAAATAACAAAGTTGGATGACCAACACTATATTATTCCAAAATTTAGAATACACTGTGGAAACAGCATACATTTCTTGGCTTATGACTGAGTCAAAAGCTCACACTTGGAAGGGGAGGATGAAATTAGCTGCACCCAAAACCTAGATGAGAAATGGTTCCCCCAAAAGAAACATCAAGGTGCTGTTGCCCAAAAATTAGGCTATTTTAGGCAAGAAAATTTATAGATGATGATTCAGTACTCTAGTTTAATTGACGTGACCAGCTAACTAATCTCTGAATTTCTTTCTAGTGCCAAAATTCTATAAAGTCATTCACTCATTTAGCAATACACATTGAGCACATACTGTATAGCAGACACTATCACAGGTACTGGAGACTGAACAATGAACAAAGTAGATGAAATTTGAGTACAGAAATCATACACGGTACTTACATGTTGACATAAAATGAAATATTCTAGTTTACATAGAATTAATATTATATGACTAAAGATCATGTTTCTATCTACAAAGGAGTTATTAAAGACAGAAGCAAGATTTTCAGTACTGTATTATATAAAGATTGTTATGACTATATGTATGTATGTCATGTTCTTGTAAGTGAAATAATAATAAGTACATGTTTTAAGAAACATACCAGAATCTGAACCTCTAAGCCAATTAGGGAACAAAAATGTTCACAAGGAACAATTTTTAAAAACAAGTTTATGCAATATCTTTGTTGACTGTTACCAAAGAATTGCTTGATTGATGACCACCTTTGACTTTGAAAATATGCACTAACATTTTCAAGTAATGCCTCTGAAGAATGAGGCACTTCCTCCATTACTTTTTACTCAATAAAGGAGGTCTAATACCACATGGTGCTCTTGCACAACTTCCAATTCATGGGCTCTAGGCAAGTCAATATTTTCTTTAAAATGTCAAGAATATCTAGGGCACCTGGGTGGCTCAGTCGTTTGGGCGTCCAACTTTTGTTTTGGCTCAGGTCATGATCTCAGGGCCAAGAGATCAAGCCCCAAGTTGGGCCCTACACAAAGCATGGAGCCTGCTTGGGATTCTCTCTCTCCCTCTGCCCCTTCCCACCTCCACTCATGATAGATAGATAGATAGACAGACAGAGATAGATAGATAGGTATAGATAGAGATAGATAAAATCTTTTTTTAAAATGTCAAGAATAACTGAATATTTCAAAGAGTTTCATTTGGATTACAGGTAAGGCATCAAACTAAACTAATACTGTACCAATAGATATAAAGTCTATCCCTTCCCTCCACAACTTTAAGTCCATTTCAGAGAACTGCCAAGTAAACATGTATTTGTGATCAGTAACTAACCGTGTCTTAAGTATTCAATCAAAATTTTAAAACAATGTTAATTGGATAAGTTTCACTGTTGTATAACTTAAAAAAAAAATACATTTTCCTGGTCCTCAGTTTCATTACTTGTAAAATGCAGAGAATGGACTGAGTATAATCTCTGTGAAGTCATATATGTATAAACCTACATACCTATACACACACACAGAGCCCATTTCTGCATCCCTAGCACCAACCCCAAGTATTTATTCAATAAATACTCATTCAATGAGCAAACCATTTAAGGAATAATCAATGATTCCCCAAACTGCAAATCCTTGTTCTCATTTTCAACTGATTGGAGGGAAAAAGAAAAAGAGAAAAAATAAGGACAGGAGAATGAGTTTTGCATAGAACTAACACTTCATTTAAGAGTTGTATTTTATTTCAAGTATTTCTTACCTACATGTTTAGTGTTAAAATGCCCATACCATTTATGAAATGATGGTGATAGTATTTTGTATTTATTTTTACCATAATTTCCTTTCTCAGCAAAATTGAAAGTTAGTACACTATGTTGATCCCCAGTTTCTCAATTTCTTTACAATTTTTAATCATCTTTCAAACCAAAAGTGGGGTGAACCAAAGGCAAGATGATTCCTGAAGTGCCCTCAAGCTCCAAAATTCGAGGAGATAAACTTTTCTTGCTGGGTGGTTTGAACCATATAAGTGCATACGGGGAGTGATTCAGCACCATGGAGAGGTCTCCAAATGTGAGTCCCTCTTGGGGGACAAAGGGCTGGAAGGAAGAATGAAGGGTGGGTAAACAGAAGGGGGAATGAACAATGAGAGACTGTAGACTCTGGGAAACAAACTGAGGGCTTCAGAGGGGAGGGGGGTGGGGGATTGGGATAGGCCGGTGATGGGTATTAAGGAGGGCACGTATTGCATGGTGCACTGGGTATTATAAGCAAATAATGAATCATGGAACATTACATCAAAAACTAAGGATATGCTGTATGTTGACTAACATAACATAATAAAAAATTACTATTAAAATAAATAAATAAATAAATAAATAAATAAATAAATAAATAAATAAATAAAATACAGTGCAGGCTCTGCTTTGAACATGGCAGTCTTCATATGAGCACAAAACTCCAAGCCTAACACCTAAATTAATGAGTTTAAGTCTCTATTTAATGAAATATTCAGATTATGATTACACTTAGTTTCACTAACTGCATTCTCAGAATAATGTGATGGGGTTTCCTTTTCAACTTGTAATTAACTTTATTGATAAGAATTCTTATTGGGGTTTTTCAAACAGCTTCCTAAAACCTTATTATAAATTATTTTAATATGTGTATTATGGTATTAAACTATATTGCTTAATTTTATGCCAGCTGTTATTTTTTTAAAGAAGAAAAAATTCAACACTAATCTTGAAGAACAGCAAGCTGACCGAACCAAAGAGAAGACTCTGAAAAGAATCTATACTCAACTCCTGACAGCTAATCCTGAAGTTTGTCTTCCCATGTCAGATATGGCATTTTTATTTTCCTACTAAAAGCAAGGTGACCCTAACCAAACAAAATCCCCTTCTCCCTTTATACAATTTGTATAAAACTAATCAGATCTGCAAGAAAAACCTATATTCTTTTTTTTTAAGATTCATTTATTTATTTTAGAGAGAGAGAGAAGAGCAGGGAAGGGGTAGAGGGAGAGGGAGAATCCTCAAGCAGACTCCCCACTGAGCATGGAGCCTATCATGGGGCTCAATCCCAGGACCCTGATATCATGACCTGAATCAAAATCAAGAGTCAGCCACTCAACCAACTGAGCTGCTCAGGCGCTCAGAAAGACCTATATTCTACAAATGACAGATCTCCCCTCAACCAAAGGTGAGGAAAATCAGTACATGAAACGTTTCCGCTTTCTTTCACTATGATTCTTGGGAAGTTGTTAGGGCGTATTTCCCTCCTAGAACAAAATATCAGTTTCTCAAAAAAAAAAAAAAAAGTCCTAATCTCTTCCCTCTCCTTCAGTCCCAGGTATTTTGAGTGGGTCTCCTGCATTCTCCCAGAGCATCCTGACCTTACTCCTACCATGCTTTTTTGCAATTACCTATTTACTCCACTGTCCCATAAATTCCAAGAGGATAGTTAATATTTTTGTCTCATTCGTCTTCATACTTCCAATTCCTAGTACGCTGCCTGGCTCAGAGCAGGATTTTAGTATGTATCACTTAAATATTGACTGACTCAATGGAAATTTTAATGACAAGGAATCAGATATATTGGCTGAGACCTGGGTCCTCCAAAACAGAAATAGTGATTTTATCTCAACTGGTCCATTTTCAAAGATTAGTATAGTCTAATACAGTGATTCTTAGCAGAAATCAATAAATGAGGACAGAAAGAAAAGAGACATAACTGGAGCATCACCCACTGTAGGTCTTTGGGGAAAGACACAAGAAAGGTCATGAATAGAGTACAAAGCTAAGCCAGAGAGAGATGGGTTCATGACTGAACCCATGTACAGGATCTCAACTCCTTACTGAATATGTCTGTGGCCTTGGGCAGGTTACTTAAACTCTCCAAGCCGCAGTCTTCTCATCTAGAACATGTGGGTGTAGTACCTATTTCAATACCTATTTCTGTTTTATTTTTTACTCCTTTAATATCCACACTAAGTGTCAAATACATAGTAGGCATGTTGCATCATTTAATCCCAATATATAAACAGAAATGCTCTCTCAAAGAAACCGTGTCCAAGAATAGGCTTTCCCTGGTAGGGAAGTAACAAAACTTGGCATCTTTTAAGCTAAACCAGACACTGTGATGGGCACCTAGGCTTTCTTTACAAATAGTCCTACAGCTGCTTTGAAGCACTTTGGAAAAGCAATGCAAATCTAATTAGGCAATGCCATGTGGCCAGCATTAATAGCAATTTTTGAAAACAGCCCAGGAGGTGGCTTACAGAAAGTGGTAGGGTTTTTTTCTTTTTTTTTCTTTTAAGGGCTCTGTTTCTCTGTTGCCTGAACACACACATACACACACACCCTCACACACGCACCCTCATGCATACACAATCTCATTTTCTGGGTGGAAACACAAGACATGTTTGAGAACATACAGATTCCTACGGGCCTGGTCTGCCACTGTAAATAAAATATTAAAATCAATATTCCTAACAGAACAAAAGCTCATGTGTTTCAACGGGAATAGGAGAAAAACATAAGACAGGAACAAATGTCTAAGAATGGGACAGCTGCTTCATCAGAGCTATTTCCTTGGGAAGAAATTGACATATTCTTCAGTTCTCATTTGCATCAAAAACATTAGTAGTAACAAACACACACACACACAGATTGTGTTATCAACTGACACACAGAGTGAAAACATTTTCACTTTGAAATATCAACTGCACGATGAATGCATGCTGGTGTGTATCATCGTCCCCTCGTTAATGGACCACATTAGCACTAATGTTCACTCATTCCACAAGTAATAATGGTAACGACCAACATTTATATGTTACCAGCCATTATGCTAAGTTCATAATATGGGTTAATTAATTTAATCCTCTCAACAATCTTGTATTTTGCTCCTTTTATAGTATGGGACACTGAGGTACAAAAAATTAATTTAATTTTTCCTAGATTATATAGCTAATAGGTGACAGAGCAGATACCCAGTGCAGTTTCCTCTGAGACCTGCCAAGCCCATATCCCCCACTCCCTCATTGCACTATTGCAAAGTCATATTGGACATATTCAGCGGACATCATCCACACGTCAGAGACTCATCTATAAGACTGAATACTTGAAGAGAAATCCAGAACTCTTGATCTAAAACCACACAAAATTGATTCAAGCCATTGCACTTGTTTTTAGCTACAAATGTTTTTAGTTAATCCAGTTATAGAACCAACCCCTAATTCTTATTAACTCTATAATTTACTGACCCATGTACCAAAACCATAATAGTCATAGACCTTCAGATGGAGAAGTTTTAGCCTGCCTGACTGTGGGAAAGAATGTTCACCTTTCAGAAACAAGACTGTTGGTAGCTGTGGCTGGTTTGAAAAGAAGTAAAGCCTCATGGGAGTTGGAATTTGCCAAGCTCCCTCAAAATTCAAAATCCCAGGGGTCCTGCTAACAGGTTCCACCGGGCTTCATGCATGTGTTTGTTCATTCAGCAAACATCTATTGAGCACTGTATCATCTCACTGGAGATACAGGGGTGAATAAAACAGACACAATCCCTGCTCCCACCCCAAAGCTTCAAAGACCAATCTCCACCCCACTTCTCAAGCATGGCCTTCTTGGAGAACCCGCCCCACCATAGTCATGAGAGGGGCCAAGATACTCTCCACCACATCCAAGTGATTGAACCAGAGTCAGACAGTTGATCCAGGGGAGGCCAGGCCACTGGCTGCTCAGACACAATTCACATTTTCTCTCTCTGAATAATATGAACTAAAAGACACAGCGATCACGTGCACTAAAGACAAAAGATCGTGATGCTTTATTACTCACTCCACCTACTGAAGTCCCAAAGGTGGCCCTGAATCCTACCCTTCCTGGGCCTGAATATTCACCAGAAGATAGCCCATGTGTATCCAACAAAGTTCAGGCTATGTTAGTAGCCTGACAGACCTGGGTATGAATCCTACTTCCTCTATTAACTAGGATTCCATGGACAAGTTCTTTCATTTTTAATTTCATCGTGGGTATTTTCAAATACACACAAGGACAGAATGAACCCCTATGTATTTGGCCACCCAGCTGAAATTATATTTTCCCCCTTCTGTTTCATCGGCCATCCCCCACAATTTTATAGTTTCCTGATGATTTTTAAAGTCTATCTCAATCATCGTGTTAGGTGAGTTCTTCCATTTCCATGAATCTCAGTTTTCTCCTTCATAAAACAGGAATAACAATACCCATCCCATAGGCCTTTGCAAAATTCATGGGACAAAAATGTATGGGGCTTCTGCCATGAGCCAGCCCAGTTCCCATGGCTTGCAGGGCCACTATGACAACACACAGCGCTTGTTCTCATGGAGTTTATGTTGTATGCATAAATAATGAGGAAAACAATTCCAGAGGAAACAAAAGTTATAGAGAAAATCATGGGGAGATGGAGAACAGTAAGTGACCTGGGGGCCAATTAGGCAGCTTTGCAGGTAAGACGTAAAAGGGCAGAGGCCTGGGAGACGGTTTCTGTAGGCAGAAAGTACAGCAAGTGCAAAGATCCTGAGGCAGGGATGAGCTAGGCTGTTTGAGTGTTGTTTTCAGTACAAAATGAGCTAAGGTATCCATAGCCTTAACACAATGCCCGGCACACAGCAAGCTCTTGATAAATGTTAGCTACTGTTCATCCTAAGGAAGGACTCCACAAGATTCTCAGTACCCTGGACTATCTTTTGGAAATAGCTCTCTTTCCTACAGTGCCAACCGATCTTTGGGTTCACCTAGAATATCCTTTATCAACTTCCCCATTCTGCAAACACCTGTACCAGGAGGAGAGGTCACGTAGCATGGTGGTTAAAACACGGACCTTGGGGTCTGACTGGCCCCATTTAAACCCCAGCTCCACCTTTGAGTAGTTGTATGAACTTTGGATAAGCCATTTAACCACGCTGAGACTCAGTTGCCCCACTTTTATGAGGTGAAAATAACAGTACCAACCTAATAAGGTTTTGAAGATTCAATGTGTTTGGGGTTTAGAATGCTGTCTATATAAGTTACTGTTAATACTGCACTATCTTACATATGTTGGAATCTTACACACCTGCCCTGATTCAGAAATTCCCCCAATTTTAAAAAGATACTTGGGAATATTCCCTACCAGTGCCTCCAAAAGTCAAGCATACAACATCCTCGATGTCTTGGTAAATATGGATGAATGAATAGAAATCCATTTGGCCCTAGACACAAGCTGTACATCATCTTCAGAAGCTAAACCATGAATCTGCCTTGCATCTGGTTCCTTGCAAACCCACTTGGGAATGGTCCTGGGACAGTAGGGGGTGGGGTGAGGCTGGAATGGGAGCCTGGTCTTTCTGATGGATTCTAGATCCTGAAACATCAAGCTAGCATTTCTCCTCAGTTCAGGGTGAGATCTCACCTGCTCAGATTATGCTGCTAAATAAATAGGGGAACACCAACCCAATTCCAAAGAGGGGTTGCCTGTCTGGGTAGAACGGGAGGGTACTCTGTCCCACCGGTCTATGTGAGAACACAGTCAGTATATCAACTGGTTCTATTCCAACAATGACCAGGTGAATAATTTTATGTGGCTGTTTTTATAGACACTGGGAGACACTTTTTATACTATGGCAATAAAGGCTTTGTAATTGCTGCTGTCTTATTTAGGGTCGTTTTTAGTCTTTACCACATCATTAAACAATACTGCCAACCAAAACTCTACTATCAAGTTTGCTGTACTAAATACAATGCAGTATTCTGGAGTGGATCCTGGAACAGAAAAGGGACATAAGTGAAGAAACATCGTGAAATCCAAACATTATCTACAGCTTAGCTAAAAATAATGTACTAATGCTGATTTCTTAGTTTTGACAGGTGTACCACAGTAATGTAAGATGTTCACATTAGGGGAAAGTGGGTGAGGAGTATACAGAACTCTGGGTGTTACCTTTGAAACCTCTCTGTAAATATAAAATTATTCCAAAACTAAAACTGCATTAAAAAAAAAGAAGTGTGCTGTTAATACAAACAAGTTGAGAGACGTGGATCCAGGCTCCCTCCTTGTAGCCACAGCCCTCACTCCCATCGCCCATCCTTAAGATGAGAGGGAGCCTATATTTACCCTGCGCTCCCAGAAAGGATGGGGAGTGTCACTGGCAGGCTGCGAGGCTGGGGTGGGGGAAACAGAAGCACGTTCATAGCACTTGAGGACAAAATGTGCCTTCAAAAGCAAACTATAATTACACAGAAACCGAGGAGCGTTTGCGAAAAATCACCATCTCATCTGAATCCGCATCCTGTTCATCAAAGAGGTCGAGGCCCTTTTGATTATCAGACTAAATATTTTTAGGCAATATCACTGAATGCCTGGAAAGAACATGAATGGCATCCGCTGAAGAAAAATCCGTCTTCAGATAAAAAGGCAAGTCTTGCATATCACAGGAAAAATCAACCCTAGGAAATTTATAAAGGAAAATTGGCAAAATTTCCCCACATTGAAGCTTTCTGCCCCCCTCCATTTGCCTTTACCGTAGTCCTTCCCCACTCCCTTCCTTCTAAATATCCACAGACTTTTAATTCTCTTAGTGTTTGACCAAAGCATAACCAGGAAGGAGTCTAGCATTAGTATTAAGATGAAGAAAGAGAAATAGATGGAGAGGGGGATTCTCTTAAAGCTATGTCAAGTGGGTGACTGAATAGAGAGAAAAATGACATTCAAGTTTGGGCCATCGAATTCCCAGTTAAATCTGGTCACTTGAATGTTTAGTGAAGAACACCCTAGCAATGGCATGATGGGCCCCTTTTTGGTATATCACAAATGGATGCATCTTTCTTTCCATTTCTTGTATTTGCAAATCTTCATAGTTTCCACAATATCCAGAAAAGGGTTTATGTTCAATAGGTGCATTTTAATTCTGGCACCAAGAGCTGGTCTAACTTCTCATCTGGACTGGATTCCTTCTCTCCTAGTTCTCTATGGGTCAAATGGACACTGGCAACTTCATGGCTTCTTGAACCCCTGATAACTGATAAATACAAGTCATCAAGGCCTATCCTCTCAGTGAACTCCCAAAATCATTCCTTCTCCTAAACATGTAAATTTTCCCTGTGTCTATAATATATAAATAGCTCCCGTGAATCAATAAAAAGACAAAAATCATTACAAGGAAGCCTATCACTACTACCAAGAAGTACTGAATTAGTTACAAAAATTGAACTGATTAATGGAAATCTGTGGAAGAGCTACATGCTTATTTTCCAGATGTTCCCAAGAATTCTAGGAAATAAGGACTAGATCAACCCAGCGGCAATATATGAAATTAACATCTTGGTAATGCAAGAATGCAATGTTGGCATACACCTGGAATTCTCCTCTGTAGTTCACCAGGAATGCCCTGGTATACTTCAACCCAATAGAATATTACAAGACACATTTCTTTTAATTAGTATAAATATCACTGATACTGACTCAGATACAGACTAAAAGCAAGAATCATAAATAAACCCAGTTAGCCTGCCACGAGAGACTTCTGAATTACTCAGTGCCTGGACCCCCATCTCTGAGCAGTAATTTGTTTTCAGTACAACTTTAAGCAAAAGTCCCTTATTGAAACAAGATTCATTAATCCTCCTTGCCCTTCTGCCTGATGCAATGATGAAACATGGTTGACTTCAATGAGTTTGTTAATCCATTTGAGTGCTGATTCAAAAATCATCCTAAAGATTGAAACTTCACATGAGAAACTTGTTAACAGTCATCTTGCACAGCCAGGGACTCAACACCATTTCAACTTTGTCTCCACCATGATGGCGTTCACTCACGTGTCATGGCTAGAACCCACATACGTCTAGGTTCAACTTATTTCCCAGTGACTTTTGAAAGAGAATGTGCTCATTTCCATCAAAGCCAGAATTGGGCTCAGCAATTGCCATGTCAGAGTTGGTACAATTTACCATATCTTTCAGGGCTGTGAGATTGGGTCATAAAACTTCCAACTGCTGATGTATTTTGCTCTAAAATGTGGCTATTTCTCATGCCATTCTACGACCCAGTTCATAAATAAATAATGTCGAATTATTTAATACAATGACACTTAAGACATTCTATTTAGTAGCCCATTTTCAAACTGTGCAAATGTTGACTTTACAAATACGCTGCAACATTTTTCCAAGGCTATGAAAAATTATCACCACGCAGAATCAGAGGATTCACATCACCTATATCAAATACCACAGATTTATTCCTCTACCCATTGAGCATAAAAATTTGTAGCCAAACAGTCCAAACGATGATTCAGCAAATAAAACACCATCGCAACTCTGCTAGCAGAGTTTCAGCCAAGGCAACCCAGGCTCTAAAATGTGTGATGCTTTTAAGAACCTCCAGCCACAACTAAATGCATCTTTTAAATTATCTGGCTTTTGTTATTTTAAACCAAGCCCTCCACATTACTTTAATGTGGGGGTTACTTGAAAACCTAATTGCTGGGAATAAACACGGTAGGATACTATTGTCAAAAACTAAACAATCTTGCTTCCCCCCTCCCATTAGTCAGTACATCAGCTCCATGACATATGTTGTATATAAAGACCTTTGAAAGGAAAGAAAAATTGAGGGAGCGTACCAAGATCCCCAAGTATGCTCTGTCAGCTAAAGAATACCTAAAACACAATAGCGAATGTAGCATTTTTTTCCCTGGCCAAAAAATGGAAGGGAATTTGCTACTGTTGAATCACATGTACACACTCCAACATAACCACAACTGAACACCCCACACACAGACACACACGTGCAAGTGCGCGTGCATACACACACAGAGTAGTTTGTGATTTATTTTTGCCAAACTCTATTTGTATGAAAAAGAGATCAAATTCTTCCAAACTAACCATCTGTTCATTGAAAACAGTGTGAAACCTAAAGGTTACAACTGGTCTACCTCAGGAAGCCAACAAATAAGCAAATGGGCCATTGGTTCACTGATTTCCCATCAAGACGAACCACTAAAATAGGTTATTGGCTAAGAGATTAACTATCTCAGATGAACCAACCAAGTCACCCATTGGTTAACGAGGTACCCAACCATGATGAACCAACCAAGTCACCCATTGGTTAATGAGGTACCCAACCATGATGAACCAACCAAGAGGGCCATTCATTACCAGAAGAACCAACCATAAGAAACCAACCAAGGGGGTCACCCTCTAACAGAGAAACAAACCAAGTGAAATCTGAAGATGCCAAACACAGCTTCATCCCGGAGAGATGAAATCAAACTTCTAACTAGTCAACAAACAGAAAAGCTCTTAGTGAACCCAAACACAGACCATGAAATCTAGACGCATGACCACTGCATGGGTCACCAAGGGGGGGGGCTGGGAATGGACCGCATGAATATACTTACGAAGATTATTTATGGGGGTTCTGGTATCCATGTTTTCATAATGCTGGACATGAACCACAATGTTGAGGTCCCTCTCCATGTGGTCAGTGTTGCAGTGGCCCTGTGGCCTCATGACATCTGCAAGGGCCCTGAAAGAAGAAAGAATTTAAATCTGTTCATTCCAAACACAATGATTGGCACCTGCTGTGCTCGGAGCACTGGGCTTACGAAGACAGGGCCCCTGACTCCACCGAGCTGACATTCCAGTTAGGGGTGGGAGGGAGGAAAAGATGTAAGGAAGTAACAAAGATCACTGCAATTACAGGTTACGTAAGGACTCCATGCAAAACAGTACACATACCCCTCACAAGAGCTATGGGAGCAGAGTATCACCCCTCAGAGAGTTGTTGAGAGGATTCAACGAAGAATCTATGTAATCTGTCGGCACCCCATAAACTCAGTCCCCCCTCATAGCTAATGCTAGATCCCACAATTCACGTATAGCAATGGCCCACTATTAGCAACTAACATTTATGCAGTACTTACCATAAGCCATGCCCCGTGCTAATCACGTTATGTGCCTTAATTCAACTAAGTAGCATACGAACACCTTCTAAGGTTTATTACTCCTTCTTTGCCCATGAGCAAACGAAGGCTCAGAGAGGTGAATTAGCCCGCTGAAGGTCACATGGCCAGTTGAAACAGGGCTAAACCAGAGCCTGTGCACAGCTCTGGACACTGCGTGCGTTGGGTTTCCTGCAGCTGGGGGGGGGGGGGCGGGGGAGGATCTGGGGCAATCCAGCCACACCCTGTGTGGGTGCCCCCGTTAATCAGTAGCTGGGATGGAGAGAAAGCATAAAACCTGAGTCACCAACTGTGTTTTGGGCCCTTCCCATTTATCATCATGTTTAATCTCCTTGACGCTCCCCCAAGGGTTGATATTTTTTACTATTATTTGACAAATAAGAAAACAAAGTGAGAGGTGTTAAGTGATTGGTTAGTTTCCCAGGGCTGCTATAACAATGTGCCATAAACTAGGTGCCTTCGAACCATGGAAATTATGGTCTCACAGTTCTGGAGGCCAGAAATCTGAAATCAAGAAGTCAGTAAGGCCACACTCCTTCGGAAACCTATAGCGGACTCGTCCCTTGACTCTTCCTGGCTTCTGCAGGTTGCTGGAAATCTCCATCTTCCTCTGGTGTGTTTCCCAGAGTCTCTGTCTTTTAAGGACACCCCTCATACTGGGTTAGGGGCCCACCCTACTCCAGGATAACCTCATCTTCAACCACGACACCTGCAACAATCCTATTTCTAAATCAAGTCACATTCTGAGGACCACAAGATCAGAACTTTAAAAGAGACTTTTTTTCATGAGGGGGGGCTGGCACCCAGTTCGACCAGAACAGTGACCTTCACAATTAGATGTAACTTAGCCAAGCCGCTCCGTGTTTGCACACAGAACAGAACAGAGATGGCTGTCAAACAGATACCACTCCTAAGGTCAGACCTCACCACACATTTACTTCTCTTTACCTGCTCTCCATCACGTCTTTATTTCGATGTGATTATGCTGGAACGGTAGGTATAACTGCAGGTATAACTGCACAGGTGTGTATCTTTAACATGACTAGTGTTTTTACCATAAACCTCATGGTTTCTTCCTCTTTGCACAATGTGAGAGCTAGCCATGTTGCGGACTGTGAATCTCCTTCACGCCGTGGTTCACGGTGGAGCGGCAGGGTGTCGGCCCTGCTTACCCATGTCCCTGCTTAGGAGAACCTAGATGGTCAGCACCATCTCCCTGCCTCCATACACAACACTGCAGGAAGTACCCTCATCCACACCCCCTCCATCCACCTGGGAGAGCTTCTCCAGGGTCCACCCCCACAAGCGATACTGCCATGTTTTCGGATACATCCGGATGTCTTAACAAACCAGAACCCTGTGAGTCCACATCAAGGGAGACAGAGAAGCAAGGTGAGCTCTGTGAGTGAGGCCCACACATACCACCTCTGTATGCAACAGGCTTAGCCTGCCTGCTGAAATTTACCCGGCTAGAGCACCGATTCTCAAATGCTGTCTGCCCACCAGCAGCAAGAGCCTCCCCCGGGCCCATGTTAAAATACAAATTTTCAGATCCACCCAGACCCACTGACTCAGAAACTCCAGGGGCAGACATGGCCCAGCCACCTGCATTTTCTGCTGCACAATCAAGTCTGAGACTCTGTTAGGGTCACAGAGGCCCCGAGCTTGGGGGGAGTGGTGGCTCACGGGGCAATGAGACAATGGAGAACCACAGCTGGTGAGAAGTGTCAGGTGTGAGATATAGGGAACACAGCAAGAGTCCCACATGAATTAGAGGAAAAGATGGAGTCCTCCGAGAGACAAGAGAATAGCAACTGTTCCCATTCATTCATTCATTCGTTCACTGAACAAGCATGTATTGCCTACTCTGTGCCAGGAACTATTCAAGGCTCTGGGAATACAGCGACATGCAAGATGGACAAGACCATTGCCTGCCCGGAGCTTATGCTCTAGGGGACAGGATAAGAAGTATGCATGTTAAATAAATCAACAAGAACTGTGAAAATTAAATAAACAAAAGTGTAACATGATCAAGGGACACTGTTGCATAGCAGTGTTATTCCCAACAGCCCAAAAATGGAAAACAACCCAAATAAATGGATGAATGGATAAACAAAATATGTGATATGAGATGGAGTACTGATGCCTGGTATAACGTGAATAGAACCTGGAAACATGATGTTCCTACAAAGGAGCCAGACCCCAAAAGCCACAGAGCGGATGACTCTATTTATATGGAATGTTCACAATAAGCAAATGCATAGAGATAGAAAGTAGATGGGTGGTGATGGCCAAGGGGTGGAGAGAGGGAGGACTGGGGACTGGCTGTTGCATGGATGTATACGGACTTTCGATAATGAAAAGGTTCTGGGATCAGATAGTGGTGATGGTTGTTCGACTTTGTGACCATGCCAAAAATCACTGAATTGTACACTTTCTAAAAATTCTAAATCAACTGAGAAAGAGAGAGAAGGTGGTCAGGAAAAGCTTTCCTGAGGAGGAGACATTGGAGTTGGGTCCTGAATGGTGAGGAGTTGGTCATTTAGAGATGATGGAAAGAACCTTCCTGGCAGAGGGAACAGCAAGCACAAAGGCCCTGAGGCAGGAAAGAGATCAACTATTTGAGGTACAAGAAAGAAGGCCAAGGAAGCTGGAAGATGGCCAATAACGAAGGGGGCATTCAAGGTGAGGATTCCCCTACCCATTCTATGGAACAAAAAGGCACTCAAGTTAACCCAGCTCATCGTGCAGGGACCCAGATACAAACCTGAGTGTCCCTGACATCAGAGTTTGGCCTCCTTCCCCACTTTGTGCTGTAAGCAGGGTCTGAAACTCAACAGGTCGACAGGAGAGGAACTTCTGAGGCAAACGGCACATGCCCTCTAACCCGAATTTGCCTTTTTCCCTTTCTTTTTTTTTTTTTAAAGATTTTATTTATTTATTTGACAGAGATAGAGACAGCCAGCAAGAGAGGGAACACAAGCAGGGGGAGTGGGAGAGGAAGAAGCAGGCTCATAGCGGAGGAGCCTGATGTGGGGCTTGATCACATAACTCCAGGATCACGCCCTGAGCTGAAGGCAGACGCTTAACCGCTGTGCCACCCAGGCGGCCCATGCCTTTTTCCCTTCTAAACAGGCTCTTCGTCATGAAATTCAAGGACCTCTGAACCCCTGTGGAATTGAATAGAAATTTTATTTGTGCATTTTTTTTGAACAAGAAGCCATAGCCTGGATTCTCTAGGGAGTCCCCCCTCCCCCAGAATTCCAAAATATTTAGGCTTTCAAGAGGTTCGCAAAGTAAGTTATCAGGATAAGCTACCACAAACTTGGCCGGCATGGCTTTCTACAGATCCCCTGGGTTTCTCCTGAGTCCTGAAATTCTTGAAAATCCAGCCCAGAAGCCAAAGCTGCTTTTCCCCCAAGGCGGCCCCTCCCAGAGTGTGCAGTGGAAATGAGGGTTCCGAAAAGGCCTCCCTATCCTGGAAGAGCAGTCTGCAAGGTATGGTCCACTCACTCCAGGGACCACATAAAATGATTCAGCATCAGGAAAGGAAATCCGAGAACTTGTGTGTGTGTGGTCTTCAGTGGTTCAAGTAAGAAATCAATATAATGTGTGTACTGATGCTGGAGCCCTCCCTTGAAATGCCCATACCAGACAGTGAGAATCAGGAACCTCGGGCCCAGGAGGGCACCTGGCAGCAGCCCCACCATTGGGGTGTAATGCCTACACTGCAGCTCTGCGGACCCCAAGAGGGGCTATGCAGATAAATTATCTACCTATCTGTAAGTAGGCTAACCATCACCAAGCAGGCATGCGGCTTAAAAGTGTCCCGCGTAACAAAACAGCAGCCTGAAGATAATACAAACTGGCGAACCCAAGAACACAAGAGAGTTGACTGTCCCCCTCTCTTCAACAGCTAGCTTGCAGCAAAGTTAAAAATGATGATTGTCGGGGCGCCTGGGTGGCTCAGTCGTTGGGCGTCTGCCTTCGGCTCAGGGCGTGATTCCAGAGTCCTGGGATCGAGCCCCGCATCGGGCTCCTCCTCTGGGAGCCTGCTTCTTCCTCTCCCACTCCCCCTGCTTGTGTTCCCTCTCTCGCTGTCTCTCTGTCAAATAAATAAATAAAATCTTTAAAAAAAAACAATGATGATTGTCTATTCAGATCAAAGCAAAGTCAGCCAAAAACAATCAAAACTCTCCTGAGAAATATTCAAAGTATGGATTGTTTATTAATCATGAGCCCCCTCCTCAGCTTTTGAGATATCAGCTGACTGTATGATGTCACCATGCTTAGCAACAGATTTTAAGATATTTATTCTACCTTCAGCTCAGTTTGAAATCTGTTTTCATATACACTTTATAATGTACCTAATAACTGTTCACGGGTAAAAGCACATACTTATTAGTAAGGCAAATATATTCAGCATGTATTAGGGCATATACTAAAAAACATGTTACATCACATGTCCAAAAAATTTAATAAATAAGATAAAGGAAGAACCAACTCTGTGCTGCAAACGAAAAAATTCCCAAGGATTTGTCATCTGTTTGTAGCAAATAGTTTGGGTGCTTCTCAAAGTGCATTCATGTTACCTAGGGGTCTTACTAAAATGCAGATTCGGGGGACACCTGGGTGGTTCAGTCGGTTAAGCGTCTGCCTTCGGTTTGGGTCGTGATTTCAGGGTCTTGGGATCGATCCCCACATGGGGCTCCCTGCTCAGCGGGGAATCTGCTTCTCTCTCTCCCTCTGCTGCTCCCCCTACTTTTGCTCTCTCTCTCAAATAAATATATAAAATCTTTTTTAAAAGTGCAGAGATTCGGTTTCAATAAGTTTGAGGCAGGGCTTGAGATCCTTCTGCTCAAGCTCCCAGGTAATGAAAATGCTGCTGTTCCACAGGTCACCCACTGAGTAGCAAAATCCTTAAAGTTCTATGATGGTCAGTTTTAAGTGTCAGCTTGACTCAGCCACAAGGTGTCCAAATATTTGGTTGAAAGTCATTCTGGATATGTCTGAGAATGTGCTTTTCGATGAGATGAACATTTACACCAAGAGACTGAGTAAAGCAGATGTGTCCTCCATCATGTGGGAGAGCCTCGTCTAATCAGATGAAGGTCTGAATAGCACAAAAGGCTGACCCTCCCCTGAGTAAAAGGGAATTTTCCTGCCTGACAGCCTTCACACTGGGACATCAGCTCTGCAGATTTCAGACTTGTTAAGGGCAAGTCCCCATGTCTCTTCCTTGATATCCTTTAACCCAGTTCAGAACAATTATGTTGAAACATTGCCATTTTTGAAGTCAGATGATTGAATACTGGCAATTTTATAAGTTTCAATTTAGTGTCAGTTTTTTTCTAGATGTACTTGTGTGTTACTTGTCTTGGGCCATTTGATTGTTGGCTCTGTGAGTGCAGGAATTGTGTCCGTACAATTCACTGCTCTGTTATAGCTCTCAAAACAGTGCTAGGTATGCTGAAAGTGGTCAATAAATACCTATTACATGAATATGTGAAAGAGCGAATGAATAAAAGAGGAGATACTTTCTTATGTAAACCAGGATGTCAGAAACCAGAACTCCTCTGTGCCAGATACCATCCTGGGTGCTGAGGATACAACAATGGAAGACTTTGGTGTCCCTGCCCTCCTTCCTGTGGACAGTAATGCAAGGAGACAGATAACAAACTAGCAAACCCGTAAATGAGTAAGTTAATTTTAGGCTATAATGTGAAATGAAGCCAGGAGCACCAGGCGATGGGCTGGAGAGGCGGGGGCAGTAGTAACTAAGCCTGGGTGGTCAGGGATGGCTCCTCGGAGAAGGTGACATGTGAGCTAAGACCTGACTAGTAAGAGCCAGCGTGTGAGGTCTGACAGAGAATTCGAGCCAAGCCAACACAATGGCTCCAACGTAGCAATGAGCTTGGTATATTTGAGGAACAAAAAGAGAAGGCTGTGGCCCTTTATTTTCCAATTACAGTGAGCAAATAAAAGACCCCAACATTTCCAAACAGAGCTCAGAGTCCCAGCATCTTGCTTCAAAGCTTCCAGGAGTCCCAAGGTCTGAACTCTGACATTTAAACACTTGAATAGGATTCCTGAGCATTTCCTCTTGTATCAGAAGCATCTTTTATTTTTCAAGAATGCAAGGGCAAT
The DNA here is from genome assembly GCF_002007445.2 of Ailuropoda melanoleuca. Taxonomy (NCBI): domain Eukaryota; kingdom Metazoa; phylum Chordata; class Mammalia; order Carnivora; family Ursidae; genus Ailuropoda; species Ailuropoda melanoleuca. The sequence continues at coordinate 28,362,044 of NC_048227.1, forward strand.
GGGCAGGAGGTAACTTGCTGGAGTGGTGGCTATCCAGGAGTAGACGCTCATCACACTGCACTTAAACCCCAAATGTGTGCCTTTTATACCCCACTGAAGGTGACTTCTAAAATGCAAGGATTCAGGGGCGCCTGGGTGGCTCAGTCAGTTGAGCATCTGACTCTTGATGTCAGCTCAGGTCGGGCTCCGTGCTGGGTGTGGAATCTGCTTAAGAGTCTCTCTCTCCCTCTCCCTCTGCCTCTCTCTCTGTTCTCTCGCTCTCTAAAATAAAAAAAAAAAAATTAAAATAAAATAAAATGCAGGACTCAATGCCCAAAGAGAAGCAAACATATCCTGCAAGGAAAAAGAACTCACAGAGACTTTTCCAAGGCCAACAGGATATGCATGCAAGGGCTTCTCTAACCTGGGGTGCTGGTCGAAACCATAGAATAACCACAGATGTACAGGAAGAGGGGGAAGCTGGAAGAAGACAGAAAAGGCAGAAGGAAGGAAGGACATTTATCACTTGATGCTATTTCTTTGCAAGGGGCTCCAGCTCTTCTGAAGTGTGTTTGAAAAACACACAGGACACTGTGCTATGTAATTTGCCACTTGGATTTCTGATTCTGTTTGAAGGTGGGCAAAATAATGACATGTGTTCCCTACTGGCTTCAAGTGTACAGAGCTTCAAACATGCGTTCCTGCCCCAAGGTCATTTCTCATCAATGCCTTCTCCAAGAGGGCTGGCCCTGCCAGGGGCAGATGCAGAAAACATCCCTGGTCTTGATCTTGTGGTGGCTCCTTGAACCGGCCCCACTGCATGTGTTGCCATTTGCAGAACATCAAGCACTTCTTTGTGATCTAAGACAGCGGAAGTCCTGCATGTGTCCGCTCAAAGGCAGTGCAGCCTAGTGCTCAGGGACCTGTGCTCTGGCCTCAGATTGTCTGGGTTTGAAGTCTGACTCCTCCACTCCCCGGGGGCTTGTTCATCCTCAGGGAAAGCAATCTGTGCCTCTTAAAAGGCAGACTGTCCTAAGGCTTGCCTCACTGGGGAAGGACCTGAAATTACATGACAACGTACACGCAAGCTTACCGCTGAGGGCTCTGCAACATCACCTAGGCCAACACTTTGCAAGGCATTTAATGTGGTCATACGTGGGTCTTCTCTCCTATTCTGAACCTGCCACCTCCTCCTGGTAAGTCTGGAGGAGTTAGGAGACTTCACCAATGTCACACTGCAGGACAAGGGCCGGGTGCTGAGTTCCAGACTACAGCAGAAAAGGGATAGAAAATTCTAATAAGAGTCACTTAGCAGTGACCAGAAAGAGGTCCTATGCTAAGAGCTTCCCAAGCCCAGCCTCAGTGAAACCTCACACAAGCCTACGACATAGGGATCATCATTATCTCATCTTTTAGACAAGAATCTAAAGCTCAGAGAGGCGAGGTCCCTTGCCCAAGGCCACACAGCTTTTAAGTGGCCAAGCCGGATTGAATCTCAGGCTATCTGACTTGAGCCCCAGCTGCTAAGTTCCGCGGATCGCATCTCCAGGGACTGCAGGTAACAGTGCTAAGTGAACTGGGTGGGGGGTGGAGACCCAAGGGAACCTGTGAGCTTCGTAAAGACGGAAGTCACCACTCACGGCAACCAGCAGCTTCCATGGGAAAATGCAGGTCCAGTGCTGTCGGACCTGCCAATTTCTCAAGAGAAGTCAGAAATCTGGACGTCTGTGTGAGAACTCCCAGCTTTTAAACGTTGGCAATTGGTTCTAAGTTGGTTTTAAAACATGATATGTAATAGAGACTAAAGAAATTTCACAGCCGGATGCAGTGAGCCTTGACTAGATCCTTGATTGAAACCCCAAGCTCTGGAAGACATTTTTTGGCATGACTGGGAACATTTTAATACGATTGGATATCTGATGATATGATGGAATGTCCATCCTTTTTCCTGGGTGTGATACTGGAATTGTGTGGGAGAACATCCTTGTTCTTAGGAGATCACACACCGAAGTATTTAGGGATGAAGTGTCATGTCTGCAACTGATTTTCAAATGCTTCAGCCAAAAAAAACAAAGGAAAAAGAGAGGGAGAGAAGAAAAGAGGAAGAAAAGGAGAAAATGAAAATACGGAGAGTACTATAAAGCAAATATGACAAAATACTAATGATTGTTCTGTCTAGATTCGTAGTTCTCAACTGGCAGTGATTCTACCCCTTGATGACATGTGGCTATGGCTGAGGACATTTTTAAAATTTTTTTACTGTCACAGCTGGGTTGTGGGGTGGGTACTACTGGCACCTAGTGGGTACAGCCCAAGAATGCTGGCAAACACCCTTCACTACACAGGACAGCCCCCACCACCAGGAATGAGCCGCCCCCAAATGTTGGTGGTACTGGGGTAAGAAAACTCGAAGGCTATCCTGGACTTTATTCTTATTAGTTTTTCAAGTTTTGGGGGGTTTTTTTTTGTGTGTTTAAAATGATTCACAATAAAAAAAAAAAAAGGGAGAGAAACTTAAAAATAAGAATGCATCAATAGAAATACCTTGCAGACCAAACGAAACATGTCTGTGGGGTTTGGTAACCATAGCTGGCCACCATTTGCCATCTCTCCTTCCAATAAATAGTGGCGGGATGTCCTGTTGCTGTAGCTGGTGAGTGAGTGTCTATGGAGTTCTTACAATAGCGTGGGCAAGACCCCCACATCTCCTGGAATTACTTTCTCCTGCTTTCAGTCCCAATCAGTCCAGAAGGAAGCAAGTCACATGCCCAGGACTCGGAGCCTGAAAACTGACATCATCGAGGCCTCTTATGGGATCACACAAGTGCACGGGGTCACAGGAGCAGCTGGTGACATGGGGACATCAAAGGGGCTGGGAGTCTTTGAAGGCAGGATGCGGCCTGACAAAATGAGAACAAACCCCTCATCTCAGTAACTCTCACAGCCCAAGACAAAATAAATTAAGAGGCTGTGGCCAGCACATTAGTTTCACCTGGAAGCCACCTTGGACCCTCTCTGAAGCCAAGCTCAGGTGTGCCAGCCCCACCCAATCCACCCCTTAGCCCCTCCAGGCAACAGCTAACAGCTCCAGCTGTGGCTGGGACGCCAAATGATTCACTTCATCAACAGGGCAAGATCCATCTGGAGGGTCCTTGGGGCAGCCCCCAGGACCACAAATACACAGAAAGCCCTACATGTGCAGACAACACACAACAGAATGCAAATAAGAAAGTCGCACTGGATTAATTCCTCCATTCCCAACCCTGTAAGCTATTCCCAAACTCAAAACAGTCTTGGTTAACGCGGAGGCCACTTTTTATGAGCCATTCAAGGAGGCTGTTAAATGCGGATTTCTAGGGCTCATCCCCAGACCTACATTGATTTGGAATCTCTCTGGACAGAACATGAGAATGTGTATTTTGCGTTTTTCGGAGCCCCCCCCCGCCCCCGCAAATGCTCCCTAAAACTGAAAACACAGTTGAAACTGAGGAGTTGGGGACTGCAGTTTCCTGCATGACCTTGGGCCAGCCACCCAAACTGAGCCAGGATTTTCTCATCTATAAATGGGAATTAACAGCACCTGTCTTATAGTTGCCAGCACTAAATGAGGTTTACACACACATGCACTCACACACGCACATACATACCCACGTACACACGTGCGTGCACGCACACACACCCTAGTACGGTGCCTGGCAAATGTTAGTTCCTTTTCCTTAATAGTGATTGGCCACACATTGGAAAGCCTAGGGAACTTTATAAAAGTACACAGGCTTCGCGGAGCCCTACAGATTCTGATCTAAATTGTCTAGGGTGGCGCCCCTAGCAACAGGGTTTTTTAAAAAGCCTTCCAGGCGATCCAAAACAGCAGCCAGGGTCGAAAACTATACCATGGAAACTGCCAATAAAAATCAACTGTTCTTGGGTGCACCTGGGTGACTCCCTCCGTAGAGCCTCCAACTCTTGATCTCAGCTCAGGTCTTGATCTCAGGGTGGTGAGTTCAAGCCCGGGATTGGGGGGGGGGCGGGAATCAACTGTTCTTTCTCTTCAAGAGAATAGACTTTCACTGCATTCTGGAATTCCCAAAATGTGTACAGAGGAGAAGCCTCGTTGACGCTCCTACCAGAGGACTGGTTGCCGGCAGATTCCACCCCCAAACAGCCCTTTCCTGGTACCTGCAGAAGAAAGTGGCTGCTACCAGCTAGGCTGGATGATTTTTTTCTCCTGACAGAGCTGCAAGGGGGCAGGACAGGAAGTTGAGTCCCTGCTGGGCCCTTAGGTCTGCGTCGGAGTGCTGTCTCCACAGGAACACCCAGATCAAAGAGGGCCTGAAGCTAGCATCACCTTCTCCCACAGACGTCCAAAGGGAGCCGCCCACCCTTAGCTTGGCTCCCGCCTTCTCACCTCCCTTCTCCCGCCTTTCCTACCCTCCCCCACCCCCCACCCAAGCACCCAGGAGGGCTCCTTTAAGCGCTGGTTTGCAAGGAAAAGGCTCAGTGGATATTTCGGCAGAGGAATTAACCCGAAACTGCAAGGCAGCCTACCTACCCCTGGGTGACTCTCTTCCCACCAAGGCGACACCCGCTGCCTGCCTGCCTGCCGCAGTCCTGCCTCGGCACTCCGCCCTCACCTTAACACAGACCCCGGGAAGCCATAGGGATTGGCGGGGACTGCGAGGACGCGAAGCAACCGCCGCTGAGGCTGGTGACGGGGCATCTTGGGGTTGCAGGAGGTGGGCGGGGCCAGCGTGTTACTCTTAGTTGGTCAGGGTTTCTTGAATACCCTCGAAGCTTACTTTGTGCCTCAAGACCCCAACATCCATCCACGCCTCCCTGCTGACCCAACCAAGAGCAACTTCTTCACCTCTTCCCCCAAATCCCTCCCCACTGGAAAAAAAAAAAAGTCATCGGATACTCTGCGTATAAATAGAAAATAATTACTAGTGAGGTGGTAATGTTCCTTCGCCTATTTTTGGTGGGTCTCTTTGTTCAGATTTTTTAGGCAGGCGCACGGAGCCCGTGGATCCACACGCGCACACATGGGCCCCCGCCGGAGGTGTGGGGAGGGTGTGTGTCTGGAGGGGGGGACACATGGAGACCCGGTTGCCCACACTCGGAAAGAAGATCAAGCTTGCGCCCAACCATCCAGCTGTTAGAAGACAGCCTGTCACTTTTCAACCCCGCCCTCCCAGACCTCACGCCAACCCTGGCCTCTGTAGGGTCTGGGGGCTGCGTCCTCGGGGCAGTGTCCTCCGCCTCCAAAGTTACTGGGTTGTGCGAATCAATTTAGACACTTTTAAAAAAAGCAAAAGGCAAATAGCTCCATTAATCCCCAAATGCCTTTTCCCATCTGCTGCGACTTGCTCGCGCTGGGACTTGCATAATGAATAAGGCAACTGGGAAAGTTGACGAATCAGGGTGTTGGGGGGCGGCGGAGGGGGTGTGTGTGTGAGCGGGGCTCCCGCCCTTGGAGTCGGCGCCAACCCGGTGAAGGGGCTCAGGGCGCATCTGAGGCCTCGGCCCCCAGTAGGGAGAGGTGGTGACCCGGGAAAGGGGCGAGGGGTTTGGGCAGGGGGGAGGCAACCGAGGTCCCAATTCCAGGGACCCGGCAGCTCAGGGAGAGCGAGGCGGCCGCTCCAGGCAAGGCTTTTGTTCTCGCCCTCCCCTCTCTTTCCACCTCCCTCGCCTCTTTTTCGCGAGCCTTACGAGTTGCAGGCGGCACACACTCCTTCCCTCCCTCCCTCCCTCACACACGCGCGCGCGGGCTCACACACGCCCCCCTTCTCTTTCGGGCTCGCCTGCCCTGTTTACCTAAAGGCTAGGATGTGGAATCCGAGCGGTGGACCCCTCCCCAAAACCCAAGACTTCGGGGGCAACGGGCTCCCGGGCTGTGTGTCTTGGGTCCGCTTCAATCCCAGCCGGGAGGGGGCGGCGAGAGGGTGAAGGGGGCAAAGACCCCCGACACACACACATACACACGCTCAAAACCACACCTGTGCGGAGCCCAGCGCCCCCTCTCCGCGCTCCCAGCCGAAGTTGGCTTTCCCGGGCGACCTCCCCCAGCGGAGACGCGGGGGTGGGGGGGAGAAGCGCCATTGCCCGGGGAAAGGTGGAGAGGGAAAGCAGGGAGAGCGGCGCTCGGAGGGGAGGCGGAGAGGGGAGGCAGCCCACCTGGACATGTGCTCTCTTTGGGGCCGGTGCGCTTTCTCCAGCCCCAGCTTGGTGAAGATGCCTACAAGCACCATGACGGCCACCACCCCGCAGATGATGTAAACGATCAGGTTGGTCTTGTCCTTGGTGGGGTCGTGCAGGGGGTCGTCCTTGCGCGCAGGGGGCTTGCCGGTGTTGAGCCAAAGCGGAGTGTCGTAGTTGGTGCAGGTGCTCTGGTTCAGTCGCCGCTTCTTAAACGTGCAGCAGAACCGGAAGCCACAAGTCCCGCAGCAGAAGATGAAGTCGCCCGAGCTGCAGTTGAACGGCGGGTCCCACTGGCCCATGACATCGAAGTAGCCCCTGCAGAAGTCCGGCGTGGGCGCCCGGGTCGGGGGCGCGTCCGAAATCCCCGCGCCCTCGCCGGCCTCTCCGGAGGCGGCCCCGGAGCGGTTGCCCCCCGCCAGCACTACCACGCCGCCCAGCTGCGCCAGCTGCCCGTGCCCCGCTCGCTCCTGCGCCCGGCACACGCGGGCGCACAGCTCCGTGAGGAAGCAGCCGAGGAGCAGCCGGAGGACGCGGCGCATCGTGTCTCCCAGCCCGGGCTCGGCCGCTTGGCCGCCGCTGGAGCCGCTGCAGCCGCCTCTCGAGGCGCGGCCGAAGCTGCCGAGGCTGCTGCCGGGGGCTGCGAGCCGCCGCGGGCCGCACATGCAGGGAGCGGCGCGGGGCGCTCGGTGGTCGGCG
>NC_048227.1:28369123-28389965 GCF_002007445.2 Ailuropoda melanoleuca
GGGGAGGAGGGAGCTTCGGCAGGCGCCGGGGCTGAAGGCACCGCTCGGGTTTCCCGGCAGGTGGAGGACGGCTGCGGGACCTCCCGCGCCCTCTCTGGGCGGGAGGCGCGGCTCAGACCTGTTCTGGGCGCAGAGGGCGGCTCCGCCCGTGGCTTTTTCAGGCGTGCGTGCGCAGGGGCTGCGGCTCGAATCTGCCCTCCAGGGAAGGGGTGACTCGGAGGGGATAAGGACAGACTAAGTGGCTTCCACTCCAAGGCAGACGGGGGCACAGTCTGATCAGGCTCGCCTTTTCCAGGTGCACCGGGCCCCCTCACCCTTCCCCGACTGAGCCCTCCAGCCAGGCGCGCCTCCAGATGGTTCAACTCCCTGGGACGAGCCGAGGACCAAGGCAGAGCTGGGAAGGCGGGGTAGCAAGACACTGGGCCCGGGGTAAGCACCCCCGGGAGAGGGCCGTGGGACCAACTATAGTCAAAGAAGCGCAGGGGGTAGGGGGGAGGCAGCAGACAAGGCCGAGGCAGTGGCACGTCCCACATCCCGAATGTCTTTCCTTGGGACTCTCCTAGGCCCCTGGACCTGCCACTTTCTGTCCCTCTACGACCTCGCAGCGTTCCCTGCGTTCCACAGGAGGGCACACCGAGGCGCCGCCTCTGCGCGCCCAGATCTGGTGCAGCGCAAGGCCTGAGCACCCAGCCTCAGCCACCCTCCCGCACCTGGAGCCCCCGCGTGGGTCTCCGGAGCTGGCTGGCCCCTGTGCTCACCGAGCCCCCCAGACATCCTCACCCGGTGCTGCGGAGTCCGGCCTTGCGCCCTCAGCTTCCAGCCTCCCTCTGGTCGCCTGTCAGGAATTTCCAAATCTGCCTTCTCCACTCAGCCGATTCTAGTCATCCGTCGTCCCTCTCCCATTTCACCCACCTCTTCTTTCCTCTGCTTGAATTTGACTCCAGTAGCCCCCGAAACAGGATTTGCACCAAAGCTGCTACACCGAATTTAGATCTCCACACGCCCCTGCGTTTTGTTTTTAATTGCATTAACTGAGTATACACTTTGCAGTCGGCTTGGCGATTTGCAGGGAAATGATGTTTCCACCACCCTCCCCTCCATTGGGCTGCAGTCAGGGGCTTCTCGGGGCATTTTCAAAGCACCAAAAAGTTGGGCCACAAGTAAAATGACATACGGGGTCCCCTTAGTTGCAAAAGCATGGGGTGGGGTTGTTGGCCTCTAATGCACATTTTCTCCTAATGAGAGGGAGTTTGGTTAATTGCGCCTTCTCTTTGAAGAATGTTGCCTACAGTCTTCCCAAAGACTAGCAGAGAATGACCCTGTTCCAGCCAAAACAAGCCAGGCTAACACTGATGGAGCATATCCAGGAGTATACCAGCCCTAGAAGATGTGTTGAATTATGGGCCGTATTTTGTCCCAAACCCACCTGGACAAGGTGTGAGATTGTTTAGTCTAAATTCATCAGCTCCATCATAATGGGATCCCCAAAATAGGATAGTGTGGCGCGTCTGTCGACCCACACCCACCACCACTGTGTGAGTCCCTACAAACACAAGCACTGGTGTGTGAGAGCTAATGATAGCTGACATTTATTCAGTGCTTGCAACATGCCCACTAAGCTTGTCTTTTCTAAAATCACCTCCTCACAGATGCTTAGAGCAGTGCCTAGCATCTAGCAGACAATCTGGGAATATTTGCTAAAACATTTGAGGGACTGATCTCATTTAACTCTATCTGCTAGGTAATATAACCGGGCTCACACAACAGAGGGAGAGACTGAGGCCCAAAGCAATTAAACCAGGTGCCCACGGTAGCACAGGGAGGAAGTGCCCCAGTTGGCTTTTGACCCAAGAAATTTGACTCCTGGGACTGTGTTCTAACCACTGCAAGTAGTGCCTTCCTAAAATAGGCCTCCAGGCTCCCTAGCCACCTGATGTTATAATATATGTTTGGGTTCTGTCTGTCTCCCCACATTGAAATGGTAAACTCCAGGGCAGAAGGGGGCCTTGAGTCCTGCAGAGTCTCCCACCGCCTGCAGTAGTGCTGGATGTGAGAAGCACTCAAAAAATATTTACAGTCTGCTTTGATTAACTTGTGAAGATCTTAGATACAAGACCCTTGGTGTTAAACCAAGAGAGGAAAAGGGAGAGACGATGGAGTTTCTGCTGTGGGGACCATACAGAGGGGTTGGGATATTTCTACGCACTGAATCAGAACTGGGGAGGGCTACTCCAGCAGGCTTGCCGAGGTCCAGGAAGCTGAGACTCAGAGGGGTTAAGGGCTTTGTCCAAGGTCAAGTGGCCAGCAAATGGGAAAGCCAGGGCTAGATGCAGACTGCCTGACTCCTAATCTCTGGCTTCCGCCTTCCCACCCCACTGCACCCCACTGAGGCGTCTCCCAGCCAGCATCTGGGTGGGGAGCTTAGGGCAACAGCCCCATAGAAGAGTAGGTCACAGACGCCTTCCCCCAAGAGCTGGGGGTTTTCACACGCTTCTAAATTTGATTTGAAAAAGGAAAAAAAGAAAAAAACCTTAGCGAAAAGAGACAAAATCTAGACAGAAAAGTCCATTTTAGAATCTGCCTCCAATCTCTGTAAAATATTGCCTGTCACCAGGACATTTGAGACCGGGCCTCAGAGGAGACTCCTCGGGCTGCTGTTCCTGGCTTTAATTAACAGAGACTGCCCCCTGTTTGTGACAAGGAGAGTGCAGGGATCCTGCTCGGGGAAAGAAGCGGACCTGATCTACCCCTCGTGGCTTATTTGCCAGATCCCAACCCTTAAGCCTGCTATCACACCGCACACACACACACACACACACCCCAGCCCCCATGAGCTTCACCCAAACCAAATTTCCTTGCTGCTCCTGCCTGCCAAGGCAGCCGCTGCCCCTCTGGAATATTGCCCACGCCTGTTTCCCAAGCCTTTGAAAAACGTTTATAAGAGGGAGGAACCATCTAGGTTCATTTTACTCTTTAAAGGAAGGAAGTCCCCCCCCTTTTTAAAAGATTTTATTTATTTATTTGAGAGAGAAAGAGAGAGCATAAGCAGAGGGGAGACTGAGAGGGAGAAGCAGATCCCCCCACTGAGCAGGGAGTCCAAGATCATGACCTGAGCTGAAGGCAGATGCTTAACTGACTGAGCCACCCAGGCGCCCCAGAAGAAAGTCCCTTTCGTCTGGGTATGTCAACTCAAATCAATAGAGTCACTACCTCCTAATAGATGTGTGATTATTGAGAACGTGCCCCCATTCAGAACATGTGATTGAGAAACTATTTCTTTCAGGGCTCCTGGAGGGAGGGGGGGTTATAAACTTCCCAACTGAGACACCTGGCAAGTTCGTGGAAGATGAAAAATCATCAAGTACCAACCCCCCACCACTAGCCAAATGAATTCATGCAAATGTGTTGAAATTAAAATGCAGCTCTTAATGAAAGTACTTTCTATGAAAGAGATGATGACATTATTATTTACAACACAGGCACTTTTAATATCTAAAGAAGAATCTCATTCGCTCTAGGCTTAATTATGTCAGATTGCAGTACAGCTTGCAACAAGACCAAAACCGTATTCCCCAACAATTAGGGCCAGAGAACAACGTTATAAAGAATGTTTACTTACCAGGACTTGCAACCAGGGTCCATAAGAAACTCAGCATATTACATGATGTGTGACGTGGCCCTCACTGGAAGGAGTTGTTTGTTAATAAGTCCTCATCAGATAGCTTTTAGGGTTTCAGAAAGGTTTCTTAGCAACTGTTAGCCTTGAGGGAAAAAAGAGAGAGAGAAAGAGATGTCACAGAAGCTGTTGATTTGAAACCTTAAGAGCTACTGGGGTGCAAATCGAAACTGGACCCCCATAGCTGGAGCCCAGGGACAGACCAAAGAAAGGAAGCAGACCTCTCCAAAAGGGTAGGTGTCGGGGTAATAAGCAAAGGAACTTACAAGGCTTGTCCTGGGCCCTGCAAGACCAGTGGATCTCTGCACCTGCCTGCTGGAATCTTACAAGTTTCTATTATATAGAGGCTTCAGTGGGGGTCTGCAGGATACGGTCCAGATGGTCTTAACAGCACTTTGCTCTCTCAAGGTTACATCCTTGAAATAGACTCCTAGTTCCAGGGCGGTGGGTGGAATATACATCTGAAGGACAGGGGAGGGGTGAGGAGCCTCTGATTGCCCATGTCCAGCTGGGGGGTGGGGGCGGTCAGCCAGAGGTCATGTCCCCTCGATGACTTCCTCCCACAGAAGCCAAAATGGGGCAAGCCCGTTGCCATGCTCAAGCAACACGCTGACTTGATATATTTTGTTCTCTTACTCTAAAAAGATAAAGGATCCTTTACGGAAGAAGTGAAGTGGGTCTGAAGTATGGTTTCCCCAAACTGCAAGAGGTATGTGAGATGATTTTTGGTTTTACCCCCAAAGGTTTTTTTGAATAGTTTTGTATTTATTTCAATGTGTAGCAGAAAAAAATAATGGCACATCAAACCCATGGCTCAGTGGGCATAAGTATTTAAGGTGTACATCAATTTAAAGTCAATGTAAGAAAAATAATAAGACGTTATAGTATTTATTAGTGAAATGTGAAGTGCCTGGTGTTTAGGAGATGTGGATTTTGGTATCAGAATGGGGTTTCTCAGCTTCAGCGGTACTGACATTTTAGGGTGTGATGGGAGGCTGTCCTGTGCATTGTAGGACCCTTAGTAGCACCCCCGGGCTCTACTCACTAGATGCCGGTAGCAACTCCCCGTTGTGACAAACAAAAACTCTTGACAAGCAGACATTGCAAAATTGTCTGAGAACCAGTGATTCTTTGCTGATGTTTAAATCCTGCTTCTTTCTCATCTGAGGTCTGTGACCTCAAATGAGTCACGTCACTTCTCTCAGCCTCAGTTTTCCCATCTATAAGATGGGAATAAGAACGGTGCCTTTCCCCAGCAATATTACAGATGCCTCATATCTGGTGTAGAGTGCTTAGCACAGTGAATGGAACCTTGGCCGGCCTTAGTAAAGGGTCACTCTTATTACAGGAAGCCCGAGGGGGCCTACGAGGTGTCAGGCACTGCCCTAAGTACTGGAGAGAGAGATGGCTAAGACAAAATCCTTGCCCTCGAGGATGTCAGAATCTCCAGGGCAAGAGAGAATACACCTGCCATGCAATCTTATAGGATCCCATGCTGAGGAGGGCTCCAGGGTTAGTCCACTGCTCTGCAGGTACCTTGAAATTCTAAATGATTTCTGAACATGGGGCCCCACCCATTATACAGCCGGTCCTCTCTATAGGGGATGCAACTCGGGCAGAAAGAGAAGTCGAGCTTATGGGAACTTAGAGGGGAATGTTTAGCTCCAACTTCCGTTGCAAAAGCTTTTCATGGTGGTGACATTCCAGCAGTCCTGAGTTAAATGTGTGCAAGCATTCTCAGCAATGGAGCAGGAAGAATTTTGGTAGATTCTTTTTAAAAGTAGTCCTCAAATGTCAGTCCAAAGAACTATACGGAAGGTGTCAGTAGTAAAATTTCCACTGGTCCATAGAAAATCGAGAAAAATTATGGTTAATGAAATAGGTGTTCAGAAAGCTCCTCTCTGAACGGTTGTAGGCTTTATTTGTATAATTCACTTTCTGAAGTTATGTTAGTCTTATACTTAATCATCTTTCGTAGATGTTAGTCTTATGTTTATCATCGTGTGTGTGTGTGTGTGTGTGTGTAGTATTTTGAAAATATTTCTTACCAGGGAAAAACTAGAAAACTTATCCTCCCCAATTTTTGGTCATTTTACTGTGGATGAAATCCCAGAGTCTGGGATGACTAATTTAAGAACCTCACTTTTGTTCACAAGTAAAGCAGCGGTTTGAAGCAATTATCTGAATAATTTAAGTCCCTCCAACTGTAGTAGGAAACCAAAATAGGTTTTAGGGTCATGCATTTTCCAGCTAGCTACCTTGGGTAAAATTACAAGGTGTATACCCAGGAATCCTCTAAGACTAGATAGAAACCACACAGCTCCCTAGACCCATGTCTCTGTGCTCCCACCAATGCCTACAAATACAGATTGTATCGGTAGTTTTTGCCATGTAACAAATCATCCTAAACCTTAGTGGCTTAAAATAACAACTCTTTTATTTAACTAACAGTTCTGCAGGTTGGCAACTTAGGTTGGTATCAACTGGATGGTTCCTCTGGTCTTAGTTGGACTCACTCATGCATTTGCTGCTAATGGTCAGGTCTCCAGGGTGCTGTTGGTCTGGGACAGCCATCAGCTGGAAAAGGTCCTCTTTGTTTCATGAGATTTTTCATAAGCCATGAGGCTAGCCTTTTCACATAGGGCCTTGGCAGGGGTCCTGAATCACTAAAACAAAGCATGCAAGACTTACTGAGACCCAGGGTCAGAACATTCTGTTGGCACAAAGCAAGCCATAAAGCCAGTTCATATTCAAGTAGGAGGGAAATAGACTTCTCTTAATTGGAAGAGCGGCAAAGTTGCATTGAAAAGGGACACCCATACAGGGATGTGGGATTAAGTAGCCATATCAACTGTCTTAGTCCATTTGGGCTGCTCTAACAAAACGCCATCCACTGGGTGGTTTGTGAATAGTAGAAATTTATTTCTCACAGTTCTGGAAGCTAGCAGGTTTAAGATCAAGACACAAGTATGGTCGGGGCGCCTGGGTGGCTCAGGTGGGTAAGCTTCCAACTCTTCATTTCAGCTCAGGTTATGATCTCAGGGTCGTGAAATCAAGCCCTATGTTGGGGCTCTGAGTTGGGCATGGAACCTGCTTAAGATTCTCTCTCTCCTTCTCCCTCTGACTCTACCCACCCCCCATGCTCTCGTGCTCTCTCTCTCTCTCTCTCCAAAAAAATAAAGAGAAGACACAAGCATGGTCACATTCTGATGACAGCCCTCTTCCGGTTCATAGTCAGCATCTCTTCAGTGTATCCTCACATGGTGGAAGGGGTGATGGATCTCTCTAGGGTCTCTTTTATGCGAACAGTGATTCCATTCATGAGAACTCCACCCTCATGACCTAACCGCTTCCCACAGGCCCCACCTCCTAATACCATGCACTGGGCATTAGGATTTCAAGATACAAATTTTGAGGGGACACAAACATTCAGACACACAGACATGCGCCGACTAACCACATAGTCCGAATCCCATTACTACCAACCACAGTAGAATGAAAATCTCCATGTCACAAGACTGCCCCACCAACAGTATTCCAGGGGAGGCTTCTACACAGCCAGAGAAACAACCATCACAGAGAGCTATATAAGCTGTGTTTTCAGCTACAGGTTCAGAACAACCCCCAAGCCAGTACTCAGCCATGTGTCCAAACCAGTATACTGGGAGGTCCTTGGCACCATCCATGGTCTCAACTCCATATACTATCAGTCACCAAGTTCTGTCAATTCTCCCTCCTGAATAAGAATCACATCCTTCCTTTCTGTCATCTCCATTGTTCCTGCCTCAGTTTAGCCCTCGTCATGTCTCACAGTGACAATGATACAGCTCCCTAGTTTTGCCTACCTCCCCCATGTCCTCATCCTGAATCCAGTTGCTCTTCTGTCGCTTAGTAAGCCTTTAGGGAATGTTCACTTCATGCCAAGCACTGTGCTAGTGTGGGGAATACAGTAGAAAATCGGATAGAGCCTATAGTTTGGTAAAGGAAAGAAACAAAAGAAGACAAACTTACTAGGCAGGGTAGGTCATCTGCTATATTATATAACCACAAAATCTCTGTGGCTTAACGAAGTATATGATGACTTAGGAATCCAAATCCTTCCCATCGTGTTGCTCCACCATCATGAAATCATTTACTTTTCGCCGTGTGCAGGCCATATGGAGGCCATATGCAGCCATAGAGGAAAGAGCAGAAGGATGGAGTGAGGCAATTTATGGCCATGTCTGGATGTGGCATACATCATTCCCACAGTATTCCATTAGCTGAACTCAGTCACATGATCCCAACTTAAGCACAGAGGAGTCTGGGATATGTAGCATTCCTCTGTGCTCAGAGAAGAAAAGAGAACTGGGGAGTATATAACCAGTTCTTTCCTCAATAAATGATAGTAATGCATATAATAGACGCCATGGTTAGAGAAGTAAAGCATCCTGTGGGAACCAGGGGAGTGCCTAATGTATTTAATATATCCTGGGATTCAGGGAGGCAGGGTGGGTGAGCTGAATAATGGCGCCCAAAGATACCCAAGTCCTAATCCCTGGAACCTCAAACAGAGTTCCTGGCAAAAAGGACTTTGTAGATGTGATTAAGTGAAGGATCTTGAGATAAATGAACCTGAATTATCCAAGGGGGCCCTAACTGTAATCATGAGTGTTCTTAGGGAGCTGGAGGGAGATCTGGCTAGGGAAGAGGAAGAGGAGACGGGATGGCAGAAGCAGAGGTTGGAGTGATGCTCTCTGAAGATGGAAGAAGGGTCCCACGAGCCCAGGAAGCTGAAAAAAGACAAGGAAGAGCCTTGCCTCCCTCCTGGAGCCTCCAGAAGGAATCAGCCTGCTGACACCTTGATTTTAGCCTGTTAAGACTCAATTTGGACTTCTGGCCTCCACAAGGATAAGAGAATACATTTTTTTCTTGCTTTAAAACATTGAATTTGTGGTAATTTGTGACAACAGCAAGAGGAAACTCATACAAGCAGTAATGCCCGTGCTGGGTTCCAGATTAAGGATGGCTCCTCAGTGAGTTAGGCAAAAAGACAGGAGGGCAGGGCTGGGGCTACAGGTTGAGGCTGAGGGATAGCAGGGTCCAGATCAAACAGGGGTTTTTGGGGGGCAGGGGGACACTGAATTTAAACCTGAGGGCACAGGGCAGTCATTGAAGCAGGAGTGACTTGACCAAGATTTACACTTTTGCAGGACAACCCTGCCTGCTCTACGGAGAACAGGCCAGGGAAACCAATGCTGGAGGTAGGAGCAAGTCATTTGCTTTATTATAGGAGAAAAGTAGAAAGGCAGCAATTCAGGGTCATGGCAATATGGCATGGGCTCAACAGGACTTGGGGATGGCCTGCCTCTGACAAGAGACATCCACCCCAGCACCAACATGAGCTGCACCAACTCTGATGGTCAATGGTCCCTTAGAGGCCAGAACCTGCTTAGCCACCTATCCTGCTTGGAAACAAAATAGGGAGGTCTAACGGAGCAGCAAAGGTACCTGTGAAACCCAGGTGCTAGCCATTCGATGTCTTCTTCCCAATCCTGTAGACGCCAAGACCATCATGTCCTTTGTAATTTGAGTCAAATGGATCAATTGCCATCCCCATAGAAAGGGAAGTCCGGCATTACCCTTCATCACCAGCCACACCATGATCAAGGGATTTCTACTTCTCCTAATTCTCTCCTGACTCTGATTTCCTGCTTCTGCTTGTGTAGCCGTGCTGATATGTGCTCCACAGGGGTGCCCAGCTAGGGGGTGAGCCGGGCCTGAAACCCAACCTGCACCGTTCCAGCCACGTCATGCACTCTTGGTGTACACAGAAAATTATCTGATGTCTGGCATAGCCAGAACTTGGAGCTTTTGAGCAGAGAAGATGGGAAATAAAGGTCAGGGAGGGGGTCAGCTTGAAGCGTTTCAGTGCCTTGCTAAGACGCTCAGGACTGTTTCCTATAGCGACGGTACCTCGTCTAACAATGTGAAGCAAAGAGAGACACATTCGTTCAGATTTGCACGTTATGTAGATCACTTTGCCAGCTAATCTGGTCCTCATCACCCACCTGGGACCGAGAAAAAGCCAACCATTCTGGGCTGAGAACCTCCATACTGAGTCCTATGGGCAATCCCCATTGACCTCCATGCACAGATAGGAGCAAACAGGGCAGGGAAACAGAAGGGAAAATGGGCCTGATTCCAGAGAGCAGCAGTAACAAGACAAAAAGAAACTTAACTACCTTGTTGATGGCTTTCTGGATCCTCAGATTTGGGGGTTCTGTGTGATACTCCTGGATCTTCCAATAAAGTCCTCCTACCTTCCTCCTGTTTTTGCCTAAATTAACTCAAGTTGATTCCTGTTATAATTCTGACCGAGATACTCTGTCTCCAGTTTCTCTATTCAGGCCTTCGTCACATCACCACTAAGTGTTACATTTTGTGTCTCTCCTCCCTGATGCCATGAGGTGGCCAGATGGAGAGGAGGAGGAGAGATCAGGGGAGGCCAGGGGCGGGGAGAAGAGGCAAGAGGACAGGAGGGGAGGGGAGGAGAGAAAAACGTGTCATTGCATACATACACAAAGGTACAGAAGAGTGTTCTCGAAGCACTGTTTGTAAGAGCAAAGCATGGAAAACAACCTCTATCAGTGAGACGACCAATGATCACCTGGAGAGATCACTCTGTCATTGAGATACCGGCTAAAAAATTCTCAGTTTTTGTGTATCAGAATACTATATAGCAGTTAAAAAGAATGAGCAGTTAAGGGACGCCTGGGTGGCTCAGTCGGTTAAGTGTCCCACTCTTGATTTCAACTCAGGTCATGATCTCAGGGTCACAATCTCAGGGTCATGAGATTGAGCCCCACATTGGGCTCCAGGCTGAGCATGGAGCCTGCTTAAGGTTCTCTCTCTCTCTCTTCCCCGCCCCCTGCTCACGCACTCTCTTTCTCTCTCTCTCTAAAAAAAACAAGAATGAGCATTTTTTAAAAATCTGGAAATCAGTTTAGGCATTACTGCCTTATGTATATATTTAATACTTAAATAAATATATTCTAAACATTATAAATTATAAGAAATCATAACTTATGCTTATAAATGTTTTTATAAAAATAGATAAATACATTATCATTCACTTATAAAATATATAATGAATATATTATAAGTATATTTATTATATGAATATATAAACAAAAATATTAAACTTAGAAATAAATTTATATTTATATTTATAATAGATATAGTATGCATATATATAAATACATCCTGTGTGTGTGTATGTCAAATGATCTTCAATCAAGATATAACTTTTTAAAAAAGCAAAGCAGAAATAAAAGCACACTTATGCTTAGAACGTACAGACGATTTCTGGAAAGATGAGTTCAAAGCAGTGGTGACCCTCAGGGACAGGAAAGGGGGAGGGGGATTGCTCCCCGCCCCCCATGCTTTTGCGTATTGTTTTTTTAACCATCCGTATGCTTCAACTCTTCAAGGACAGTAATTGATTAAAGTGTCTTTAAAAGCCAAGAAAAAGAGAAAGGGGACTGGATGAAGGGCAGATGAAAGAGAAAAGAGTGAGCGTCAAACAGCTCAGCCTCCCCTAGCTGAGTTCCATGCCCAGTGCCTCCATGATGCATCCTTGACCTTGACTAAATCATTTCCCTTCTTTGGGCCTTGTTTTTTTCATCTGGAAAACAGGTCAGCAGAATTCTATGCTCTCTAAGGTCCCAGCTCCCAAAACCGTCTGCAATATTCGCTGACAGAGCTAATTGCTCAAGCAGAATTTTCTTTCAAATTAAAGCTGTAATTGTCCTGGCTTCCCACAGCAGCATATGATGTTACCATCATAATATGAAATGGCTTTTTCTTTATTAGAGTTATCTTTGGAATCTGGCACCTTAAAGGATATAAAATGAATCATAAATAACATATTTGAAAATCATGTAGAATAAGGTGATTTTTTTACAAGAGGCACATTTGGGTGCCTGATCAGCCCCACACCTGGTGCAGAGAGAAGTCCTCCATCGCCCGGCCAGAGATGGACCCAGAGTCCTGATCCGGGAGGATCCAGTCAATTATCATGTTGCCCAAAGCCAGTTAGATTTCTCCTCAAGAACTTGAGCTAAGGAACACAGATGAGGGAGAAGGGTGGAGAAGGGTCCCATTACATCAATGCTTAGGGTCCAGACTGAAAGTTGCATGAGGGGAGGAACTGTGGCGGTCTTCTTCCTGCTCTATGCCCAGGGCTCACCACCGTTCTGGCACACACTAGGTACTTGAGAAAAATTAGTTGAAAGGAAAATTAATCACCAGAGAGATCATCCATAAACTCCAACAGCTATAAATCCCTGGTACCACGCAGCTCCTTTCCTTTAAGAGAACTAGATTTCTAGCATGTCTTGGGATTTTGTGCGATTCTAATCTTTCTTTAAAAACCCACTTACAAAATAAAAAATTAAAATAAAATAAAATTAATAAAAACCCTCTTACACCTAAGCTAATTTGAACAGCTTTGGTTTCATCACCCAAAAGAACCTAAGATGGGTTTCTTTTTCTTCTAGAAATACGAATCATTTTTTTCCCTGAGATTACTTTCTTTTAATTAAATACTATCAAAATTCGTAGTAACGTGTTCCATGGCTCAATTCACTTCAGCACGCATGTATTGAGATGGAAACTATGAGACAGCTCAAAGATGAATGGGGCAATGTCCCTGACATCCAGACATCACATTCAGATGGAGAAAGACAGGCATACAGTCAAACCATTCAAATAGCAGGTTCTCTGAAGGAGAAAGTGTTTTGTTTTGTTTTGTTTTGCTTTTGAGATTTATTTAGTTATTTATTTGAGAGAGAGCACAAGAGAAAGCACAAGCGGGGGGGCAGCAGAGGGAGAGGGAGAAGAAGGCTCTCTGCTGAGCAGGGAGCCCCACATAGGGCTCGATCCCAGGACCCCAGGATCATGACCTGAGCTGAAGACAGACACTTCAACTACTGAGCCCCCCAGGAGCCCCTGAAAGAGAAGGTTTAAACAATGCACTGTGGGTATAAATGGGAGAAAGCGATCAATATTGGGGAAGACCTCACAGAGGACATGACCTTAAAGAAGGGCTTTGAAGAATGAGCAGGAAGTCCTACAGAAGAGGGATTTGGGGCAGAGAGACCACTTTATTTTTTTTTCCAATCATGTTTATTTTCCTGTTGTTGAGTTGCCTATAATTTTTTGTATTATTAACATAGAATGTATTATTTGTTTCAGGGGTACAGGTCTGTGATTCATCAGTCTTACACAATACACAGCACTCACCACAACACATACCCTCCCCAATGTCCATCACCCAGCCACCCCATCCTCCCCACTCTCCTCACCTCCAGCAACCCTCAGTTTGTTGCCTGAGATTAAGAGTCTCTTATGGTTTGTCTCCCTCTCTGGTTTCATCTTGTTTCATTTCTTCCTCCCTTCCCCCATGATCTTCTGCCTTGTTTCTCAAATGCCACATATCAGCGAGATCATGTGATAACTATCTTTCTCTGATTGACTTATTTCACTTAGCGTACTACCCCCTAGTTCCATCCACATCATTGCAAATGGCAAGATTTCATTTTTTGATGGCTGCATAATATTACATTCTTCCACATGTGGGTGTCCAATTTTCCCAACACCATTTGTTGAAGAGACTGTCTTTTTGCCATTATGTATCCTTTCCTGCTTTGTCGAAGATTAGTTGACCATAGAGTTGAGGGTCTATTTCTGGGTTCTCTATTCCGTTCCATTGATCTGTGTGTCTGTTTTTGTGCCAGTACCATACTGTCTTGATGACTACAGCTTTGTCATAGAGCTTGAAGTCCGGAATTGTGATGTCACCAGCTTTGGTTTTCTTTTTCAACATTCCTTTGGCTATTCAGGGTCTTTCCTGGTTCCGTAAATATTTTAGGTTTATTTGTTCCATTTCTGTGAAAAAAGTTGATGGTATTTTGATAGGGATTGCATTAGATGTGTAGATTGCTCTAGGTAGCATAGACATTTTAGCATTATTTGTTCTTCCAGTCCATGAGCATGGAATGTTTTTCCATTTCTTGGTGTTTTCCTCAATTTCTTTCATGAGTATTCTATAGTTTCCTGAGTATAGATTCTTTGCCTCTTTGGTTGGGTTTATTCCTAGGTATCTTACAGTTTTGGGTGCAATTGTAAATGGGATCAACTCCTTAATTTCTCTTTCTTCTGTCTTGTTGCTGGTGTATAGAAATGCAACGATTTCTGTGCATTGATTTTATATCCCACCACTTTACTGAATTCCTGTATGAGTTCTAGCAGTCTTGGGGTGCAGTCTTTTGGGTTTTGCACATAAAGTATCATATCATCTGCAAAGAGTGAGAGTTTGACTACTTCTTTGTGGATTTGGATGCCTTTTATTTCTTTTTGTTGTCTGATTGCTGAGGCTAGGACTTCTAGTACTATGTTGAACAGCAGTGGTGATAGGACATCCCTGCTGTGTTCCTGACCTTAGGGGAAAAGCTGTCAGTTTTTCCCCCATTGAGAATGATATTCGCTGTGGGTTTTTCATAGATGGCTTTTATGATATTGAGGTATGTACCCACTATCCTTACGCTGTAAAGAGTTTTAATCAAGAAAGGAAGCTGTACTTTGCCAAATGCTTTTTCTGTATCTATTGAGCGTATCATATGGTTCTTGTCCTTTCTTTTATTAATGCAGTGTATCACATTGATTGATTTGCAGATGTTGAACCAAACATTTAAAGAAGAATTAATACCTATTCTTCTGAAACTGTTCCAAAAAATAGAAATGGAAAGAAAGCTTCCAAACTCATGTTATGGGGCCAGCATTACCTTGATCCCAAAGCCAGACAAACACCCCACCAAAAAGGAGAATTACAGACCGATATCCCTACTGAACATGGATGCAAAAATTCTCACCAAAATACTAGCCAATAGGATCAAACAGTACATTAAAAGGATTATTCACCATAACCAAGTGGGATTTATTCCTGGGCTGTAAGGTTGGTTCAACATCCAAGATCACTTTAAATAAAGGCACAGAGCCTGGGAACACTGGTCCTTGGTATGGCCGAGCAATGGGCTACGTGGTAGAAGGAAGTGGAAGACCGGCTAGCAGGACAAGATGAGAATAGGACAGTGAGCCACATTGTTCTTTTACCAAGATCCCAGCTCAGTGTTTTAAATTTTTCAGGCCAATAGGGATTTTTTTGTTTTTAAGAGGAGCACATTTGGCAAGTCTCTGAGCGCTGAAAGGAGCCCTTGATGTTCTAGAAACTCTGCAGCCGAAGAAAGATGATCAGAACACTAACCTCAGTGATGAGTACTTTTTCTTCTTGAAGTGTGTGTTGTCTCTCCCCGAAACATTCCATGAGCAGTGAATGCTTACTTGGTACAAAGGTCATTGAAAGTGATTATCTTTTTCGAGGTGATGGAAATGTTCTGGAACTACACAGGGGTGATGGTTGTACAACATTGTATATGTACTAAAAGCCATGAATTATTCAGTTTAAAGTGGCTGGGGTGAAAATGACCCAAGCCTTAGCTTGAGCAAGGTCATATTCTAATACAGATTGTACCCATGGAGATAAGGCTTGGGGGGAGGTGAGTGCCATTTTATGTGCCATTTTATATACAAGGGCCAATTCAAGAAATACAATGAGATATATATGTAATATGTATTATATATATGTAATATATATTATATATAACATTATATATATAATATATATAATCTTTTTTTCATTTAATATTAAAATAACCAAGGAAATGGACCTTAATCGTTGTTGGTGAGAGTATATATTAGTAGGACCATTTGTGGGACTGGGGTATGGGGAGAACCTTTGGCTCCATCTTTCAAAATGTTTATTGCATGAACCTTGTATCAGCAATTCTCCTTCAAGGGGTCTATCCCTGTGCACAAAATACTCATGTCCTACACAAGACTGTAGACAAAAGAAATTGTGTTGCAACGTTGTCTTAGTGAAAAATTGGAAGCAACCTAAATGTCCATAGAGCACTAGCTAAATAAAAGGAAGAGGAAGCAAACAGGATAAACCGCTAGAATGTGGTCACTTCTAGAAAGCGTTATTTAAAAGGGAGATTTTTCCATTTTATTTTTTCATTTCTTATTTAATTTCTTGGGACATGACTTACTTTTGTAATTTTAATAAATCCACAAGTTTTCTTTAATCAAACATGGCTTTATTGAGTCCCATGGAAAATATGGGTATTCTTCAACTAGAAGATTATCACTTTATTGAATGGAACACTGTTAATGAGAAAAACAAAGTCTATGCCTATTTTATGCACATTTGGGGCACAGAAAATGTTATAAGCTGAGCATTTTTGAGACATGGCAACTCGAGGGATACTTCCTAATCTTGCATTCTGAAATCACGTCGGAGCTGTGTTATAAAACTGATGTCTGCCATCCACGAGCTGCCCATTGGTGAATTCATAAAACGCATACAAATTACAAGCTTTGTTAAGTCGTCAGTAAGATTAATGTTATTGGAACAGGCGCTGTTGGTCCTCCACCCAGATTCCCTTGGATTCCTTTGACCATCTCTTGTGTCCCTGGCCTGATTTGATGTGCTTTTGCTTCTATGAGCATGCACAAGTGAGTCTTTAAAAGGGAGGAACGGTCTCAAGCCAGTGGAGCAAATTTGCTTGGATGTTCTGAGCCAGAAGCGCTTGGTGGGGGGGTGGCGGGGGTTTATGTTCCTCCAAGGAGCCTTTGGTCAATGACATATGGATACAAGAGTATGAAATTCCAGCTCCCTTGCTCAGTTCAGAACAAAGTCAGAGGCATACCTTACCCTCCACAGTTCCCTGCGAGATTAGGCTGATGTTACCAGCTCTGGAGCTTCGCCTAAATCACATTGCTTGGCTTTTGTCCTTCCCTTTGGGTCTCTGCTGCAAGAGCTTCCTTAATAAATTAATTACACACAAATCCTTATCTCATGGTCTCTGGAAGAACTCAGTCTCAGACCATGTTTTTTGCAAGTTTAAACTCAAAACCAGGAACAGAAAGCACAAATATTTTTGATCCAAGACCGGCTTCAGAAAATTCCAGGGTCGAGTTTGCACAAAACAGGACAATTCAGATTAGGGCTGATGTAAAGACAGTCTCTTAAAGCTTCAGCTCTAATATTTACTACTCAGACTCTGTAACAGGCTAAGGATTCTGTCTGTTGAAAGATGCACTATCTTCTCGTGCCCCTGTGTACAAGACCAGCAGGTTTTATTTAAGAAATTAATTAACTTCTCCTAATTACATATATCCTTGGTATTATTAACATCTGGAAAATCAATGAAAATCTCCGTGGCTTCTTTTATTATTTTGCATCTCTCTGTCTGGCTTAAAAGGGTGAAATTGCTGTTGGTCTCCTATGCAAAGTCATTTTGCAAATCTAGAAGGAGAGATTTTACTTCTCTTTTTTGGGACCTCACTAGGTTGTTCTGGAGATGAAAGGAGGTAAGTAGAGAACCTAGCCCAGGTGTATGGCTGGCTCATGGTAGGCATCCAGTCAGTCACCTTCCTCCACTCGAAAGCTGTGGCACGTGAGGATATTCTAATTTTTTAATTCTCCAAGTGTGGTCCTAGGTCAGAAACACCTGGAGTGCTCGCCAAATGCAGATTCCTGGGCTGCATCTTTGGAATCTCTGGGGAAGACCCAGAAATTAGCATTTTTTAAAAGCCCTCTGTTTGAGTTTTATGCATTCCAAAGTTTAAATATCAGTATCTCTGACTCAATGGTTTCCAACTAGAGAGATCATGAGAATGTGAATGTGTTCGTAGGTATAGTTTTATCTGAAAATGACAGAGACTCAAGGGAAACTAATATTAGCTAAGGAAAAAAGAAGTGGGCAGATTTATTAGTTCAGAAAACTAGAAAGTCCAGGATTAGATTTAGACCTTGCTAGATCTATGGACTCAAATGCTCCCTTCAAGGTTCTCTTTTTTCCTCCATCTCCTGGCTCTTATCATCCCATTTGGTTTCACTCATGAGCGCCTCAGGTGATAAAATGATAGTCACCAACAGCTCTGTGCGGACCATCTTTCTGCTAATGACCCTCAAAGACAGGAGGGCATCTCTTTCCTGATAGTTTCCGCGAAAGTCCCTGGGAGATATCTGATTGGTCTAGCTTAGGTCACATGCCCATCTTTGAACCAATCACTAGCCAGAAGGATGGAGTGCTCTGATAGGCGAGGCCTGAGTCACGTGTCCATCCCTGGGGCAGAGTTATCAGCGTCAACGCCGCCTACATCAGATAAATGGGTTTCCTCTGAGAAATTAGTATCCTGTTGCCAGAAGTCTTGCCAGAGAACTGATCTCATGTTCACTAAAACCAGAATCTATGTTCTTCTCTCTCTCTCTCTCTCTCTCTCTCTCTCTCTCTCTCTCTATTTGAGAGAGAGTGCAGATGTGCTCGAAGTTGGGGGGGGGGGCAGAGGGAGAAGCAGGCTTCCCCCTGAGCAGGGAGCCCAATGTGGGGCTCAGTCCCAGGACCGTGAGATCATGTCCTGAGTCAAAGGCATACTCTTAACCAACCGAGCCGCACTGGCACCCCAGAATCTGTGTTCTGTTTTTTTTAAATTAATATNCTGAGTAATATTCCATTGTATATATGGACCACAGCTTCTTAATCCAGTCATCTGTTGAAGGGCATCTCGGCTCCAAAGGCATACTCTTAACCAACCGAGCCGCACTGGCACCCCAGAATCTGTGTTCTGTTTTTTTTTAATTAATACATAATGTATTATTTGTTTCAGGGATACAGGTCTGTGATTCATCAGCCTTACACAATACACAGCACTCACCACAACACATACCCTCCCCANACCCCAGAATCTGTGTTCTGTTTTTTTTTAATTAATACATAATGTATTATTTGTTTCAGGGATACAGGTCTGTGATTCATCAGCCTTACACAATACACAGCACTCACCACAACGCATACCCTCCCCAATATCCATCACCCAGCCACCCCATCCTCCCCACTGTCCTCCCCTCCAGCAACCCTGTTTGTTTCCTGAGATGAAGAGTCTCTTATGGTTTGTCTCCCTCTCTGGTTTCATCTTGTTTCATTTCTTCCTCTCTTCCCCCATGATCCTCTGCCTTGTTTCTCAAATTCCATATATCAGTAAGATCATATGATAACTGTCTTTCTCTGATGGACTTATTTCGCTTAGTGTAATACCCTTTAGCTCCATCCACCTCATTGCAAATGGCAAGATTTCATTTTTGGGGGTGGCTGAGTAATATTCCATTGTGTGCATATATACCACATCTTCTTTATCCATTCATCTGTCGATGGACATCTGGGCTCTTTCCATAGTTTGGCTATTGTGGACATTGCTGCTATAAACACTGGGGTGCAGGTGCCCCTTCAGATCACTCCATTTGTATCTTTGGGGTAAATACCCAGTAGGGCAATTGCTAGGTCGTAGGGTAGCTCTATTTTCAACTTTTTGAGGAACCTCCCTACTGTTTTCCGGAGTGGCTGGACTAGAATTTGTGTTCTTTAAAACTCTTCCAAATGATTCCACTGATCACCCACATTTGGTGGTGGTGAACCTTGGGGATGCATTTACCTTAAAATGACTTGGAAAGTCTCAACACCACTGATCTGTCCTCACTGGGGAGTTCGAGTCTTGCCTCTCCCTGCCTAGGGAGATTCAAAAGTGAGGGACTAGGGTGGAAGCTGGTCCCTCTGCTTCAGCTGGGGGTTAATCTTCTGTAAGCCATGTTAGCCAGAGAGTGCAAGCCCAGACTGTCACCATTTAGGAGAGAGCAAAAAGGTTGGCATTAGCAGGAGCTTTCGGAAAGTTGTCTCCTGCTTATCCTCCAGGGAGACAACAGGTTCGTGTAACATCTACCAAGCAGATGTGCTGACAGGAGCAGGGACCAAATGGCAAACTTGTTGAAAAGGGAAAATCCAATTGTAATATAGATGGTTTCTTGATGAGAAAGTTGTATACTTCAGTTAGTACAGTCCGATTTCTCCCTTGATATCTGTCAACAGGGGAGAATCTTCTTCTTGAGCTGAAAAAAAGAAAATCTAGTCCATCTGTATGAGCTTGTTTATATCAATGCCAGGGAGGGATGGCAGGAAGATAAATCCATGAAATATACTCGGTGTCATCTTGCACAACTAGCTTGCCCAGAATCGTGATGCTCCTATTGCTGGAGGGGAAAAAAAAAATTAAGGCAAGACCCAAAAGGACTTGGAGTCTAATTTGAAAAGTACATCAAGATGTTGGGAGAAGATGGGGGGAAAGTTGCTGAGAGAAGGTCCTGGTTGTGTCTTTCGTGGCCAGTTTGCTCGCATCAGCATGTCATATGTAAAGAGCAAAACACCATCCTGTTTTAATAACACACTTAACTGCCTCCACATACACAGGAGATCACGGTGTTCACCAACTAAGAAAATTCCATCTCAAGCACAAGTACAACAAGCCAATATTTTTCAGGCCAGACGGTTAGAAGAAATCTGTAGTTCTTAATTCAGTATGTGAACTGTTAAAATAGTGTTGCAACAGAGATGACAATGATTTGGAATTTGAAATCGCGTTTCTGGGAGGGGTGTGACAGGGGAGGATGCTTAAAAGGGGACAACTCAGCATCCTATTGGGAAGTGCACGAGACAGCAGGAAATCAGTGCCTGTGTGTGTGTGTGTGAGTGAGTGAGTTCCACCCACACACTTCCTCCACTTAACAGCAAACTGGCCTCTTTACTGGTGGTTTTATGAATTCCATCTTGTGGAAGATTTAAACTCTCACCAGATGGGATTTTATTTTTCCGACTTGCTTTGGTTTGCCCTTACTACTCTTAAAGTGTCCCACTCCATAGAAGAATGCCCTTCCATGATGGATGTAAACACAACTTCTATTATTTCACATAATATATATATATCTATCTGTAGATAGATATACCTATACATATATATGTAGATAGATATGATATATGATACGATAGATACATAAATAGATATATAGATACATAGATATAGATAGATAATATATAATGATATATGAGAGATTCATATGTATAGATAGATAGATGTAGGTCAAGTCATTCATTATGCTGTCCACGTCAATCTTATAGTGTTGTATGTCAATTACACCTCACTGAGGTGAAAAAAAAACTGAACTGAAAAAAAAAA
>NC_048227.1:28390572-28401284 GCF_002007445.2 Ailuropoda melanoleuca
TCTCTATCTCTGTCAAATAAATAAATAAAATCTTTAAAAAAAGAAAAAAGAGTGGAAAGTTCATCAATTTTTTATATTGATTACATACTGAAATGCTAATATTTTGGATATTGAGTCAAGTAAAATATATTTCACCTGTTTCTCTTTATTTATTTATTTTTTTTAGTGTAGCTACAAGAAAATTTAAAATTATATCTGTGGCTTGAAGTCTATTTCTATTGACTAGCACTGTTCTAGAGCAGTGGTTCTGAAGCAGGGGTGATTTTGCACCTGCTCCCAAGACATGGAGCAAACAAAAACGAGTCTTCCTTTCAGAGCTCTGAATCTATCATCATTTCAGAAGTTCGAACCTTCTGGACCAACCTTTGAGAGGCTCTTAGGCCTATCACACCATGGAATTTATGGAGCTTCACTCAGGTGGTGTCTAGATTTCTCTGCATAGTTGACATAGCTGAGATGCTGTTGGAGGAGATCGTGGAGAGGACATGACCTCCAGTTGACCCATGAGCTAGATGCAGGAATTAGAGGTTACCCCCCTACACACACACACACACACACTCCCCCTTCTTGATATGAATGCTCCAGCCACCACTCCGGAGCTAGCATCCCGTCCAAGGACAGAGCCTTGAGAGAGTAAGGGGTTGTGGAGACCCTCTAGGTAATATATACAAATGAATTGCATTAAAGCCTCTATATAAGCTGTTAAGATTCTGGCAGGCAGCTGCGGAGATCGTCTCATCTTGCAGCCGCGCCTAAGTCCCCTTGCTTATTAACCCCACCACCTACCCATCTGGAATGGTCTGCCTCTTCCCTTCTCCTTGCCCTCGCTGTGTGGGGCCAGTTTGCCAACCAACACTCCCCCAGGATTTTGAAGTAAGCATTTCTGGCCTTCTTTGGTAGTTTTACAATGTATAGCTATGTCCCTTAACAATATAGTTTCCTTCTGCCTANAATAAATAAATAAAATCTTTAAAAAAAGAAAAAAGAGTGGAAAGTTCATCAATTTTTTATATTGATTACATACTGAAATGCTAATATTTTGGATATTGAGTCAAGTAAAATATATTTCACCTGTTTCTCTTTATTTATTTATTTTTTTTAGTGTAGCTACAAGAAAATTTAAAATTATATCTGTGGCTTGAAGTCTATTTCTATTGACTAGCACTGTTCTAGAGCAGTGGTTCTGAAGCAGGGGTGATTTTGCACCTGCTCCCAAGACATGGAGCAAACAAAAACGAGTCTTCCTTTCAGAGCTCTGAATCTATCATCATTTCAGAAGTTCGAACCTTCTGGACCAACCTTTGAGAGGCTCTTAGGCCTATCACACCATGGAATTTATGGAGCTTCACTCAGGTGGTGTCTAGATTTCTCTGCATAGTTGACATAGCTGAGATGCTGTTGGAGGAGATCGTGGAGAGGACATGACCTCCAGTTGACCCATGAGCTAGATGCAGGAATTAGAGGTTACCCCCCTACACACACACACACACACACTCTCCCTTCTTGAAATGAATGCTTCAGCCACCATTCCGGAGCTAGCATCCCGTCCAAGGACACTTGATATGAATGCTCCAGCCACCACTCCGGAGCTAGCATCCCGTCCAAGGACAGAGCCTTGAGAGAGTAAGGGGTTGTGGAGACCCTCTAGGTAATATATACAAATGAATTGCATTAAAGCCTCTATATAAGCTGTTAAGATTCTGGCAGGCAGCTGCGGAGATCGTCTCATCTTGCAGCCGCGCCTAAGTCCCCTTGCTTATTAACCCCACCACCTACCCATCTGGAATGGTCTGCCTCTTCCCTTCTCCTTGCCCTCGCTGTGTGGGGCCAGTTTGCCAACCAACACTCCCCCAGGATTTTGAAGTAAGCATTTCTGGCCTTCTTTGGTAGTTTTACAATGTATAGCTATGTCCCTTAACAATATAGTTTCCTTCTGCCTAATTTTGAGCCCTATGTAAATGGAATCATGTGTGTTATTCTTTGTATCTTCTTTTGTTCAGTATTATGTTCTTTAGATTCATCCTTATGGTTTCATTAGCTCTCTTATGTTTATTTGCACTGCTATATTCACGTATAATACTATATTCCTGTAACATGGTCATATAACATAGTATATACTATATTATTCCATGAATATACAATGTATTTATCCAGTCTGCAAATGAGGCACATTTAGGCTGTTTCCACCTTGGGGCTATCTTGAACAGTGTGCTTATGAACATCCAAGAACATGAATGTTGAGCTCACATGTATAGGTTTCTCTAGGGTCAGTTCTCACCAAATTTTATTTTATTTTTTTATTTTTATTTTATTATTATGTTAGTCACCATACAGTACATCCTCAGTTTCCGATGTAAAGTTTGATGATTCATTAGTTGCGTATAACACCCAGTGCACCATGCAATACGTGCCCTCCTTACTACCCATCACCAGTCTATCCCATTCCCCCACCCCCCTCCCCTCTGAAGTCTTCAGTTTGCTTCTGACAGTCCATAGTCTCTCATGTTTCATTCCCCCTTCTGATTACCCCCCCTTTCTTTATCCCTTTCTTCCCCTACCAATCATCCTAGTTCTTATGTTCCATAGATGAGAGAAATCATATGATAATTGTCTTTCTCTGCTTGACTTATTTCACTTAGCATTATCTCCTCCAGTGCCGTCCATGTTGCAGCAAATGTTGAGAATTCGTTCTTTCTGATAGCTGAGTAATATTCCATTGTATATATGGACCACAGCTTCTTAATCCAGTCATCTGTTGAAGGGCATCTCGGCTCCTTCCATGATTTGGCTATTGTGGACAATGCAGCTATGAACATTGGGGTGCATATGGCCCTTCTCTTTACTACGTCTGTATCTTTGGGGTAAACACCCAGTAGTGCAATGGCTGGGTCATAGGGTAGTTCAATTTTTAACTTTTTAAGGGACCTCCACACTGTTTTCCAGAGTGGCTGTACCAACTTGCATTCCCACCAACAATGTAGGAGGGATCCCCTTTCTCCACATCCTCTCCAGCAATTGTTGTTTCTTGCCTTGTCTATTTTTGCCATTCTAACTGGCATAAGGTGGTATCTCAGTGTCTCACCAAATTTTAATTCAAAAATCTCTGCAGAATCTAACTCTCTATGCCTGAGGTTGAGTAAAAGCAATTCTTCTGAATCTCTCACTAGAATGTTAAAAGAACAAAATTCAGCTGGGTAAATTCGAAGATCTAATTGACTTTATTAAGCAACTCATGAATTGGGCAGCATCCCACCTAGCAAGAAGAGAGGAGCTCCAAGGAGTTGTAGAAAACAGAATGTTTTTTTAATAGGAAAGAGGGTGGAACAAGGAAGTTATTGAGAGAGAAAGAAAGAGAAAGAGAAAAGAAAAAGGAAAGGAAAAGAAAGGATTTGTCCAGTCAAGGTCACCTTTCCTTAGGGGGAAAGGCAGGGGGTCTTATTAGGTGGATTGCTTCATCTTCCTTTGGGGGAGCAGATAGAGAGAGTCCCTGTGACAGATTACGTCCTTGGGGCTGACCAGAAAATTCCCGAGGCTTCCCGGGCGAGGTTGGAACTGCAGTTAGGTTGGGTATTAAGCCCAGGTTTGGTGACTTAGCCTAGGTGGCTCCATTTTCATCCTGTGGTTTCCAAAAAGACTCTCAAAGGTACCTAAACCGCATTCGAGCTCCAAGTTTTAGCATTCGGTGCTAGTTGAGATCAAAGCCCTAGGGACTCTCTGCTGAACTTTTTCCATTCTTCCCCATCTCCTTATGCAAAGGAGGAAAGAGGTCTTTGTTTCATGTCTGTTCTTGCATTTCCTTCACACTGTTCACCAGGGTGATTTAGCTAAAAGGAAAATCTGACCCCTGTTTGAAACTTTTCACTGACTCCCTGGTACCCTCAGTGAAAAGTCCCAAATGCTTAGTATAGTGTCAGAGTCCTCTCTGAGCTGCCTGTCTGATTGCCAGCCACACACAATCCTACATTTCCCTTTGGGAGCTATACCAAATGGTTTCGTGTTCCCACTACACCGTGTGATTGTTCACATGCCCATGCCTTCGGCCACACTCTTTTTGTCTCTGCCTGGAGCAACTTTCCCAAATCCTGTTTTCCACATAAGCTCAACTCAAACATCATCTCCTCCAGGAAGCCCTGCTCCTTGCTGCTTCCTTATCCTTGGCCAGGCTGGGTGCCCTTTGCCTGTACCCCCGTATCACCAGGCACTTCTCTCTGTACTAATGTTCATTACACTGTCTTGTAATTGTCAGCCCTCCTCCCCACTGTGCTGAGAGCCCCTCCAGATGAGGGACTCTTCCTTATCGACCTCTGTGTCTTCNATGCTTGGTATAGTGTCAGAGTCCTCTCTGAGCTGCCTGTCTGATTGCCAGCCACACACAATCCTACATTTCCCTTTGGGAGCTATACCAAATGGTTTCGTGTTCCCACTACACCGTGTGATTGTTCACATGCCCATGCCTTCGGCCACACTCTTTTTGTCTCTGCCTGGAGCAACTTTCCCAAATCCTGTTTTCCACATAAGCTCAACTCAAACATCATCTCCTCCAGGAAGCCCTGCTCCTTGCTGCTTCCTTATCCTTGGCCAGGCTGGGTGCCCTTTGCCTGTACCCCCGTATCACCAGGCACTTCTCTCTGTACTAATGTTCATTACACTGTCTTGTAATTGTCAGCCCTCCTCCCCACTGTGCTGAGAGCCCCTCCAGATGAGGGACTCTTCCTTATCGACCTCTGTGTCTTCAGAGTTAAACACAGCGGCGGGTTGGTTAATATTATGTATCAACCTGACCAGATCACAGGTGCTCAGATATTTGACTAAACGTTATTTTTCAGTGTGTCTGTGAGGGTGTTTCTGGATGAGATTAGCATCTGAGTAGAACATACTCCTCTCCCNGCTCTGAATCTATCATCATTTCAGAAGTTCGAACCTTCTGGACCAACCTTTGAGAGGCTCTTAGGCCTATCACACCATGGAATTTATGGAGCTTCACTCAGGTGGTGTCTAGATTTCTCTGCATAGTTGACATAGCTGAGATGCTGTTGGAGGAGATCGTGGAGAGGACATGACCTCCAGTTGACCCATGAGCTAGATGCAGGAATTAGAGGTTACCCCCCTACACACACACACACACACACTCCCCCTTCTTGATATGAATGCTCCAGCCACCACTCCGGAGCTAGCATCCCGTCCAAGGACAGAGCCTTGAGAGAGTAAGGGGTTGTGGAGACCCTCTAGGTAATATATACAAATGAATTGCATTAAAGCCTCTATATAAGCTGTTAAGATTCTGGCAGGCAGCTGCGGAGATCGTCTCATCTTGCAGCCGCGCCTAAGTCCCCTTGCTTATTAACCCCACCACCTACCCATCTGGAATGGTCTGCCTCTTCCCTTCTCCTTGCCCTCGCTGTGTGGGGCCAGTTTGCCAACCAACACTCCCCCAGGATTTTGAAGTAAGCATTTCTGGCCTTCTTTGGTAGTTTTACAATGTATAGCTATGTCCCTTAACAATATAGTTTCCTTCTGCCTAATTTTGAGCCCTATGTAAATGGAATCATGTGTGTTATTCTTTGTATCTTCTTTTGTTCAGTATTATGTTCTTTAGATTCATCCTTATGGTTTCATTAGCTCTCTTATGTTTATTTGCACTGCTATATTCACGTATAATACTATATTCCTGTAACATGGTCATATAACATAGTATATACTATATTATTCCATGAATATACAATGTATTTATCCAGTCTGCAAATGAGGCACATTTAGGCTGTTTCCACCTTGGGGCTATCTTGAACAGTGTGCTTATGAACATCCAAGAACATGAATGTTGAGCTCACATGTATAGGTTTCTCTAGGGTCAGTTCTCACCAAATTTTATTTTATTTTTTTATTTTTATTTTATTATTATGTTAGTCACCATACAGTACATCCTCAGTTTCCGATGTAAAGTTTGATGATTCATTAGTTGCGTATAACACCCAGTGCACCATGCAATACGTGCCCTCCTTACTACCCATCACCAGTCTATCCCATTCCCCCACCCCCCTCCCCTCTGAAGTCTTCAGTTTGCTTCTGACAGTCCATAGTCTCTCATGTTTCATTCCCCCTTCTGATTACCCCCCCTTTCTTTATCCCTTTCTTCCCCTACCAATCATCCTAGTTCTTATGTTCCATAGATGAGATAAACCATATGATAATTGTCTTTCTCTGCTTGACTTATTTCGCTTAGCATTATCTCCTCCAGTGCCGTCCATGTTGCAGCAAATGTTGAGAATTCGTTCTTTCTGATAGCTGAGTAATATTCCATTGTATATATGGACCACAGCTTCTTAATCCAGTCATCTGTTGAAGGGCATCTCGGCTCCTTCCATGATTTGGCTATTGTGGACAATGCAGCTATGAACATTGGGGTGCATATGGCCCTTCTCTTTACTACGTCTGTATCTTTGGGGTAAACACCCAGTAGTGCAATGGCTGGGTCATAGGGTAGTTCAATTTTTAACTTTTTAAGGGACCTCCACACTGTTTTCCAGAGTGGCTGTACCAACTTGCATTCCCACCAACAATGTAGGAGGGATCCCCTTTCTCCACATCCTCTCCAACAATTGTTGTTTCTTGCCTTGTCTATCTTTGCCATTCTAACTGGCGTAAGGTGGTATCTCAGTGTGGTTTTGATTTGAATTTCCCTGATGGCTAATGATTTTGAACATTTTTTCATGTGTCTGTTAGCCATTTGTATGTCTTCATTGGAAAAGTGTCTGTTCATATCTTCTGCCCATTTTATGATTTGTTTATTTGTTTCTCGTGTATTGAGTTTGAGAAGTTCTTTGTAGATCTTGGATACCAGTCCTTTATCTGTGGTGTCCTTTGCAAATATATTCTCCCATTCCGTGGGCTGTCTCTTAGTTTTTTTGACTGTTTCCTTGGCTGTGCAGAAGCTCTTTATCCTGATAAAGTCCCATAAGTTCATTTTATCTTTTATTTCTCTTGCCTTTGGAGATGTGTCG
This sequence comes from Ailuropoda melanoleuca, assembly GCF_002007445.2. Lineage (NCBI taxonomy): Eukaryota > Metazoa > Chordata > Mammalia > Carnivora > Ursidae > Ailuropoda > Ailuropoda melanoleuca. The sequence continues at coordinate 28,397,571 of NC_048227.1, forward strand.
TGAAAAAGGTTGCTCTGGCCGATGTCATAGAAGTTGTTGCCTATGTTCTCCTCTAGAATTTTGATGGATTCCTGTCTCACATTGAGGTCTTTCATCCATTTGGAGTTTATTTTTGTGTATGGTGTGAGAGAGTGGTCAAGTTTCATTCTTTTGCATGTAGCTGTCCAATTTTCCCAGCACCATTTATTGAAGAGACTGTCTTTTTTCCACCGGATGTTTTTTCCTGCTTTATCAAAGATTAGTTGCCCAAAGAGCCGAGGGTCCATTTCTGGGTTCTCTATTCTGTTCCATTGGTCGATGTGTCTGTTTTTGTGCCAGTACCATGCTGTCTTTGTGATCACAGCTTTGTAGTACAGCTCGAAATCCGGCATTGTGATGCCCCCAGCTTTGTTTTTCCTTTTCAACAGTTCCTTGGAGATTCGGGGCCTTTTCTGGTTCCATACAAATTTAAGGACTATTTGTTCCAGTTCTTTGAAAAATGTCCTCGGTATTTTGATCGGGATAGCATTGAAAGTGTAGATTGCTCTGGGTAGTATGGACATTTTAACTATGTTAATTCTTCCAATCCATGAGCATGGAATATTTTTCCATCTTTTTATGTCTTCCTCAATATCTTTCAAAAGTGATCTATAGTTTCTAGGATATAGGTCCTTTACGTCTCTGGTTAAGTTAATTCCAAGGTAACGCATGGTTTTTGGTGTTATTGTAAATGGGATGGATTCCCTAATTTCTCTTTCTTCAGTCTCGTTATTCGTGTATAGAAATGCAACTGATTTCTGGGCATTGATTTTGTATCCTGCCACCTTACTGAATTGTTCTATAACTTCTAATAGTTTGGGAGTGGATTCCTTTGGGTTTTCCATATAGAGTATCATGTCATCTGCAAAGAGAGACAGTTTGACTTCTTCTTTGCCGATTTGGATACCTTTGATCCCTTTTTGTCTTCTGATTGCTGTTGCAAGGACTTCTAGTACTATGTTGAATAATAGTGGCGAGAGTGGGCATCCTTGTCGTGTTCCTGATCTTAAGGGAAAGGCTTCCAGCTTTTCCCCATTGAGAATAATGCTTGCAGTAGGCTTTTCATAGATGGCTTTTATGAGATTGAGAAATGTACCCTCTATTCCTACACTCTGAAGGGTTTTAATCAGGAAAGGATGCTGTATTTTGTCAAATGCTTTTTCTGCATCAATTGAGAGGATCATATGGTTCTTGAGTCTTTTCTTGTTGATATGATGTATCACATTGATTGATTTGCGAGTGTTGAACCATGCTTGCATCCCAGGTATGAATCCCACTTGGTCATGATGGATAATCCTTTTAATGTACTGTTGGATTCTATTAGCAAGGATCTTGTTGAGGATTTTGGCATCCATATTCATTAGAGAAATCGGTCTGTAATTCTCCTTTTTGAGGGGGTCTTTGCCTGGTTTGGGGATCAAGGTAATATTAGCCTCATAGAATGAGTTTGGTAGCTTTCCTTCTGTTTCTATTTTTTGAAATAGCTTTAGGAGAATAGGTATTATTTCTTCTTTGAATGTTTGGTAGAATTCCCCAGGAAAACCGTCTGGGCCTGGAGTTTTATTATTTGGAAGGTTGTTTATCACTGACTCAATTTCTTCATAGTTAATTGGCCTATTTAAGAAATCTATTTCTTCCTGTTTCAGTCTTGGTAGTTTATAGGTTTCCAGGAAGGCCTCCATCTCTTCCAGATTGTTTAGTTTTTTGGCATATAGCTGTTGATAAAAGTTTCTAATAATCCTTGCAATTTCAATGGTGCTGGTCGTGACCTCTCCCTTTTCAGTCATAATTTTAATAATCTCAGTCCTTTCTCTTTGTTTTTGGACAAGTTTTGCCAGTGGTCTATCAATTTTATGGATTCTCTCAAAGAACCAGCTTCTAGTCCTGTTGATCTGCTCTACTGTGGTTCTGGTCTCTAATTCATTGATTTCTGCTCTAATCTTGGTCAACTCCTTCCTTGTCAGTGGGTTAGGCCTGTCCCTCTGTTGCTGTTCCAGTTTCTTGAGGTGAGAATATAGAAACTGCATTTTAGATTTTTCTATTCTTTTGAGTGAGGCTTGGATGGCTATGTATTTCCCCCTTAGGACTGCCTTTGCAGTATCCCATAGGTTTTGGACCGTTGTGTATTCATTCTCGTTGGTCTCCATAAATTGTTTAATTTGTTTTTTGATTTCCTGGTTTATCGAGTCATTCTTGAGCAGGATGGTTCTTAGCCTCCAAGTGTTTGAGTTTCTTCCAGGTTTTTCCTTGTGGTTGAGTTCCAATTTCAGAGCGTTGTGGTCTGAGAATATGCAGGGGATAATTTCAATCTTTTGGTATTGGCTGAGACCTGTTTTGTGTCCCAGAGCATGATCTATTCTTGAGAATGTTCCATGGGCATTTGAATAGAATGAGTATTCTTTGGTTCTGGGGTGTAGTGTTCTATATATATCTATGAGGTCCAACTCGTCGAGTATGGCATTCAAAGCCTTTGATTCTTTGCTTAGTTTTTGCCAGGGTGTTCTGTCTATTTCTGATAGTGGGGTGTTGAGGTCCCCTACTATTACTGTGTTCTTATCTATATGTCTCTTTATTTTGGTTAAGAGTTGGCTTGTGTATCTTGCTGCTCCCCTGTTGGGGGCATATATATTAATAATTGTCATATCCACTTGTTGAATACTTCCTTTAAGAATAATATAGTGCCCTTCTGTATCTCTCTCTATGGCCTCTAGTTTAAAATCCAGTCTATCTGATATGAGAATTGCTACTCCAGCTTTCTTTTGAGGTCCATTTGCGTGGAAGATGGTACTCCATCCCCTTACTCTAAGTCTGAATGCATCTTTGGGTTCAAAATGAGTCTCTTGTAGACAGCAAATGGATGGGTCATGTCTTTTTATCCAATCTGCAACCCTGTGGCGTTTTATGGGAGAGTTTAAGCCATTTAGATTGATAGAGATTATTGACAGATATGATTTTAATGATGCCATTTCTCTTTAAAGTCTTTGTATCGGTTGTGACTTGCTGCTCTGTATCACTCTTGGGGCCTTTTTACCTTTATAGAGCCCCCCTTAATATCTCCTGTAGGGCTGGTTTCGTGGTTACGAAATTGGTTAATGATTGGCGATTTTGGAACGTCTTTATTTCTCCATCAATTCTGAATGACAGCTTTGCTGGATAAAGGATCCTTGGCTGCATGTTTTTCTCTGAAAGAGCTTTAAAAATGCCCCCCCAAGCCTTTCTCTCATTCCAGGTCTCTGTAGACAGGTCTGACGTAATCCTGATACCTTTGCCTTGGTACGTGAGAAATTTCTTTGCCCTGGCCGCTTTCAATACTGTATCCTTGGATCTAATATTTGCGAATTGCACTATGACATGCCGTGGCGTAGGTTTGTCCTGGTTGAGCTTGGATGGGGTCCTCTCTGCCTCTTGGACACGAATGCTTGTTTCCCTTGCTAGATTAGGGAAGTTTTCAGCTACAATTTGTTCAAATATCTCTTCTAGACCTCTGTTTTTCTCCACCCCTTCAGGGATGCCGATGATTCTGACATTGGATCGTTTCATAGAGTCAGTAATCTCCCGTAATCTACATTCGTGGGCGTGGATTTTTTTAAGACCAGCTTCTATTTTCGTTTTTTCTTCTACTAACCCATCCTCCAATTCGCTAACGCGTTCCTCTGCCTCGGTGACCCTGGCCGTCAGAGCCTCTAGTTTTGACTG
>NC_048227.1:28402108-28477258 GCF_002007445.2 Ailuropoda melanoleuca
TCCTAGTTCTTATGTTCCATAGATGAGAGAAATCATATGATAATTGTCTTTCTCTGCTTGACTTATTTCACTTAGCATTATCTCCTCCAGTGCCGTCCATGTTGCAGCAAATGTTGAGAATTCGTTCTTTCTGATAGCTGAGTAATATTCCATTGTATATATGGACCACAGCTTCTTAATCCAGTCATCTGTTGAAGGGCATTTAGGCTCCTTCCACGATTTAGCTATTGTGGACAATGCTGCTATGAACATTGGGGTGCATATGGCCCTTCTCTTCACTACCTCTGTATCTTTGGGGTAAACACCCAGTAGTGCAATGGTTGGGTCATAGGGTAGTTCAATTTTTAACTTTTTAAGGGACCTCCACACTGTTTTCCAGAGTGGCTGTACCAACTTGCATTCCCACCAACAATGTAGGAGGGATCCCCTTTCTCCACATCCTCTCCAGCAATTGTTGTTTCTTGCCTTGTCTATTTTTGCCATTCTAACTGGCATAAGGTGGTATCTCAGTGTCTCACCAAATTTTAATTCAAAAATCTCTGCAGAATCTAACTCTCTATGCCTGAGGTTGAGTAAAAGCAATTCTTCTGAATCTCTCACTAGAATGTTAAAAGAACAAAATTCAGCTGGGTAAATTCGAAGATCTAATTGACTTTATTAAGCAACTCATGAATTGGGCAGCATCCCACCTAGCAAGAAGAGAGGAGCTCCAAGGAGTTGTAGAAAACAGAATGTTTTTTTAATAGGAAAGAGGGTGGAACAAGGAAGTTATTGAGAGAGAAAGAAAGAGAAAGAGAAAAGAAAAAGGAAAGGAAAAGAAAGAATTTGTCCAGTCAAGGTCACCTTTCCTTAGGGGGAAAGGCAGGGGGTCTTATTAGGTGGATTGCTTCATCTTCCTTTGGGGGAGCAGATAGAGAGAGTCCCTGTGACAGATTACGTCCTTGGGGCTGACCAGAAAATTCCCGATGCTTCCCGGGCGAGGTTGGAACTGCAGTTAGGTTAGGTATTAAGCCCAGGTTTGGTGACTTAGCCTAGGTGGCTCCATTTTCATCCTGTGGTTTCCAAAAAGACTCTCAAGGTACCTAAACCGCATTCGAGCTCCAAGTTTTAGCATTCGGTGCTAGTTAAGATCAAAGCCCAAGGGACTCTCTGCTGAACTTTTTCCATTCTTCCCCATCTCCTTATGCAAAGGAGGAAAGAGGTCTTTGTTTCATGTCTGCTCTTGCATTTCCTTCACACTGTTCACCAGGGTGATTTAGCTAAAAGGAAATTCTGACTCCTGTTTGAAACTTTTCACTGACTCCCTGGTACCCTTAGTGAAAAGTCCCAGATGCTTGGTATAGTGTCAGAGTCCTCTCTGAGCTGCCTGTCTGATTGCCAGCCACACACAATCCTACATTTCCCTTTGGGAGCTATACCAAATGGTTTCGTGTTCCCACTACACCGTGTGATTGTTCACATGCCCATGCCTTCGGCCACACTCTTTTTGTCTCTGCCTGGAGCAACTTTCCCAAATCCTGTTTTCCACATAAGCTCAACTCAAACATCATCTCCTCCAGGAAGCCCTGCTCCTTGCTGCTTCCTTATCCTTGGCCAGGCTGGGTGCCCTTTGCCTGTACTCCCGTATCACCAGGCACTTCTCTCTGTACTAATGTTCATTACACTGTCTTGTAATTGTCAGCCCTCCTCCCCACTGTGCTGAGAGCCCCTCCAGATGAGGGACTCTTCCTTATCGACCTCTGTGTCTTCAGAGTTAAACACAGCGGCGGGTTGGTTAATATTATGTATCAACCTGACCAGATCACAGGTGCTCAGATATTTGACTAAACGTTATTTTTCAGTGTGTCTGTGAGGGTGTTTCTGGATGAGATTAGCATCTGAGTAGAACATACTCCTCTCCCTAAAGTGGGTGGGCATCACCCAATCCACTGAAGGCCTGAATAGATCAAAAGGCAGAAGAAGAGAGAATTTGCTATCTCTGCCTGACTCCTGGACCCAAGACATTGATCTTCTCCTGAGCTTGGACCAGGCCTTCAGACTGGAACTATATTCATGGCTTTCTTGGGTTTCTCCCTGGCTCAACCTCCAAAATCAAGCGCATCAGTTCTTCTTAATCTGCATATATAAATATATATATCTCCTATATCTCCTATTGGTTCTCTTTCTTTGGAGAACCCTGACTAATATACTCGGTAAATGCTAAATATTTGTTGAGCTGAACTGAAATTGGCATTTGAACTTGAACTTGGCTTAGATGGAATGCCAGGAAGTCCCTCTGGCTGTGTTGCAGATAACGGTGTTAACAAATGGCTTCTCCCAGAGTTGTGTAGTACAGAGCCCTACCAACCTCCACCCCATTCCTCTTGCTATTGTTGTTGTCTAATCAAGAAGATATTGCCTCCTTGTGACCCACCGCTCTTCCTGATTTCTATCCTCAAAACACAGAGTTGCTATCTAGCATTAATTAGAACCAAACACTTTCAGAATCACCTAATACCACTGTGGCAAGTAACTACATCCTTAAATGAGTGTTTCTTAATGCAAATAGACTTCCATCTAAGAACACATGTTGTCAACAGACCATAGCTTAGTGTTTATACAAATATACAGTTTATCCTTAATAATCCAGGAGTTTTTTGTACCTCACGGTCATCTCTCAGAATATAAAGGATTCAGCTTATAATACTCTAAAGTACAGGGTATCAGTTTAAAATGTAACTAGCTGAACAGAAATGTACGGTAGATTCTCTTCAAATATCTGATATGTTTAATTTTTCTTCTGTGCCTCTGTCCTAAAAGTCCAAAGCAAGACATGAAGTCCAGGTAGTTAAAGAATGCAGCTCATTGGGTCCATGAAAACAGTTATGTTTTATTCTAATACACAGAGAAAAGTGTGGGAGAGAGAAGTCATATATCTAGAAAGTTCTCCCTGGCTTCTTCCACACCTGTGGCAGACATCACCAATTGATTCCAGCACTCCTTGCCACTGAGGCTGGCAGACTCAAAATCCTTTACAATATAGCCTTCCAAGCAGAACAGATCCAAGAGGTGAAACACATTTTCTACTTCAGACTGAAAAAGTGCCAAGAAATTTTTAGGCAAAGTGTTATCTCTCGTTTTTCTAAATTGGATAAGAGTATTTTCTAACTGATACTAAGGATGTCCCTCACACACTGAATATTGTACTGAAATTTCCTTCTGCATCAGTACTGACTTCTCCCGGAAGGGCTTCCTGGGTTCTCCAGCCTACACTGATTTTTCTCTGTTCTCATTGTTCATGGTCCTTAGGATTTGTGCTGAACAGTTTAGTGTCCAATTAGATTTCTAAATTCTTGCGAGCAGGGGCAGCGTCTTCGCTGGCGGGGAAGATGACAGAATGCTGATCACAATAGTAGCTGCTCACTTAGGCATTCCTGCTTTTGACTGTCGATATGTAAAGACAGGACAGCAGAAAGAGAGTGGTCTTACTCTCCCAATAAGTTTCAAGGAGAAAATATCTCTATAAAAAAATCTTCGTGAGAGATCAGACTAAAACAAGAACAAAATATTTTTCCTACCCTTTCAAGTCCAACACCTTCAAACCATGGATAGTCCAACGGTGGAGGGAAACCAGTTCAGAGACCACACTACCCAGAATTCAGAAGACATTCAGTTAGTGCTGAGTTTAATAATTTAATATTTCAAATAACCTTTCCACACCTCGTGTCCAACAAGATTATTAATGCTGGATCTTTGTAACTCTCTGAATTTAAAATTCTGCCGCAGTCCTTCTCTGGAACACTCTCTTCTGTCAATGAAATGACTGTGTCTTCATAAGGCTTGCTTGTTCCCTCACCTTTGCCCAAGCTGGTCCCCTGTCTGAAATTCTTCTTCTCTTCTGTCTTTACAAGTCTGGCCTTTGAAGTCAACCCAGGGACTCCCTCTGCCATAAATCCCCTTCTGACTCCCCTCTCCCTCCCCATGGAATGGGAATGTTCTCCCTCTGAATGTTCCCAGCGTGCTTTGTGCTTTCTGCATTGCACTTGGGGTTTGGCTCCTAAGATACCCAGGGCCATGGACTTAAGGGTCTGGCACACACCTAGGTTAGAATCCTTTTCTTCCACTGGCTGGTTAAGTGACCTTGGGCAAAGTGCTTATCTTCTTTAGGCCTCAATCTGTTTATCAATAAAATGGACGGAAGCATAGCACCGACCTCAAAGAGTTCCTATGAGGATTTTGTAAAATAATGAATGCAAAGCACTTCACAGCCAGGCACATAGTAAACATTCATTTAAATATTAGTTCTCAGGGGTGCCTGGCTGGCTCAGTCAGTGGAGCTTGCAACGCCTGATCTCAGGGTTGTGAGTTCGAGCCCCACGTTGGGTGTAGAGATCGCTTAAAAATAAAAAAGGAAAGCTTAAAAATAAATAAATATTAGTTCTCATTAGGATCATGCAATCTGATACTGTTTATAATTTTAACATCTGACCTCATACATTGCAGACTTTTTATGTTTAAGAGTATGTTTTCTTCCCTAATGACATCTAAGAATCTCAAGGGCACGGGTGAGTTCATCTTCTACACCCGTATCAGCGTCTTTAAACTTAGTGGCTTAAACCACATAGTTTAGTGTGTCTTTAATTTTTAGCTTGCTCCACAATCACCCGGAGGGCTTTTTTTAAACAAAAAGATCGTCAGCTCTACTCCCAGAGTGTATGATGCAGTAGTTCTAAGGTGAGTTATTTAGTTATTCAGAAAATCTGCACCTCTGACAGGTGCCCGGGTGATGCCGATGCGGCTGGGCTGGAGGATACACTTTGAGGGATGCTCGGTGTGCTCAGGATCACGTGGTTGGCATGGGCTGGGTTCACGTCGGCAGTTCTTCTGCTCTCATCTGCCCTCCCTTCATGCATGCAAGGTCGGTCAGTTGCTGGTCAGCCACGCCGCTGTTCCTGGGGGGTGGCTGGGCTGCCAGGTGAGGCGGCCTGTAGAACCGAGGAGGTCGGTTCTCTCTCCCAGGGGCAAGAGGTGGGGCCTTAGACTCCGCCCCCTGATGGGGAGAGGGCAATCACATTGCAAAGGGGCGTGGCTAAAGGGAAGCTGTGAGTCCGTATTTGCGTTCTGCTGCACCGCAGTGAGTCTAATACCCACTTACTGTGCGGGAAACCCTCCCTGCAAGAGTAAATGTTTCTTCTAGCAACTGAATTTTAAAATTTTGCAAATGGTATTAGTTTATTTGGGCACTGCGACCTAGCCTACAATGCACGCGGGACTGCTGCTGAGCCCTGCCCCGGGTTTCCTACTTAACCTGCTGTGGGATCTTGACCCGGAGCCTCAAGGTTTTCATGAATAAAATGGAGATTAGAATTCTCGCCTCACAGAGTTGTAATTCGAGAAGCAGTCTAACTCAAGCCCTTTACACCTCAGTTTTCTCATCTGAAAAATGGGCACAAATCACCCCCATCTCACGAGGGCTTCCGGGAGCATTCCCTTGAGATGGTGTGTGCGGAGTGCTTGCCTTATGAAGTGATCATGGTTACTCCTACTTGGATCACATTGCTTAGCGCAGTGGTGGTAGCACTCAGTAAATGTGGGGTCCAACATAGCACTCTGGCTATAGAAACCCCAGCTTCTGTTCAACTTGCTGCCCAAAGAGGTGCCTTGAAATGTTCCAGGTGAAGAACTCCAGGTACATGAATGCTGCCCAAGGGGCCAGGCTTTGAAAATCTGCTCCCCGCAAGCAGCCTCCACCAGCCCCGCCAGATAACCTGTAGGGCCTGGGGTTCCTGCCTGCTGGACCCCTCTGCCCATTGCACATTCATCTAGCCACAGCTGCATGGCCTCCACCTACAAAGCCAAAGTAGGTCACCTGGATATTTCAGATTTTTAGGCAGACCAGATGCAGGAGAAAGGGGTGGAGAGGGTGGAGCCAATTGCCAGGGATCAGAGGAAGAAAGAGGGGAATTCAGAGAATCTTTGTAAAGTTCTTAGGGCAGGGGGCGAAGAAGGGAGGGAAGGTCGGAAGGCTGGAAGGAGAGGGAGAGGGAGGAAAGGAGGGAAGAGAAGGGGGTGGAGGAGGAAAGGAGAAGAAAAAGGAGGAAGGAAGGGAGGAAGGAAGAAAAGAAGGAAGGGAAAGAGGAGGGAGAAGAGGAAGGGGATGTGGAAGGCAGGAAGGAAGGGGAGAAGGAAGGGAGGAGGAGAGATGGAGGGAGCCTGGGAGGCAGATAGTTGATTTCCAGGCGACCAGGCAGACCATTCCAGGTCGGTCTCTGAGCCTGGAGGCTGAGGATGCTAAGTGAGCAATCCTGTCTGCGGCCCATTTGATTGCCTGGGGGAAGCCACAGCGACAGAGGCCTGCTAAGGCTTTCAGAGCAGTCCCTGGGGCTTCACTCCCCCTAGGTGACTCCCATTTAGTCCACTGTTAATGGGTCCCCTGCCGAGAAACCCTTGGATTGCACAGTTAAAAATGCCTCATTCAAATAATCACCATCAGAACCAAAAAGGCCTCTGGGCTGGAAAGGTGAGCTCACGCTGCCGTTCTGGGCAAGCCTGGAGCAAGGCAGCTTCTCGGCCTCCCTTCTCCAGGCAGAGGGCAGGGCTGTGCACACTCTGGGCTTGCCCTGTGAATAATGCTCACCAGAGGGGCAGGGTGCTTCGTACAAACCCAGAATCAGATTTCAGATCAGGTCCTGATAGCAGAAGGGGGGAGGAATTGCAAGGCATCTGGAATTTCCCCCCAGGGAGGCATGAGACCAGTAGGTAGGGTTCACCTCCCAGGTACCAGCCACTGCTGCAGGCTCTGGGAATGCTGTGGTGAGCCTAAGGGGCAAGGCCCTGCTTCCAGGGAAGGCAGGTTCCCCGGAAGGGACAGAGAGGCGACAGAAACCAGTGAGTAATTCAAATGACTTTAGAAAGTGAAGGGAATACATAGGAGGAGGTACTAATGCTTGGCCTGGAGTGTAAACCACGGAGTAGGGCATCATTAGACAAAGTGGCCAGGGAAGGCCTCTCTAAGGGTAAGACCCTCCAGCCAAACCCTGAATGTTGTAACCAAACCCAAGAGGTTCACTGGTTGGCAGATATCAAATTGGACACAACCCATGTAACAGTTGAAAGCAAAGAACTTTTCATTACTTGTTACAAGGCAGGAGACAGGGAGAGAGCTCACAAGGTGCTGTCTCCCCCTGGGGTTAGTACAGGGAACTTTTATCCAGTGCCTCAGGGGGCTGGGAGAGGCATTTTTGGTTCAATGGCACATGCCTTGCGTGCCAGCATTCTAAGGGCATACATCATATGTTCAAAAAATGGTGGAAAACACTACCCATAGGAAGAGATCTTAGTATTATAATGAGCTGAAGGTAACTTCAGGTGCTGGGGGAGGGGTTCTGTGCGGGCTCTCAGCTGCTGGCTGGCCCAAACTGGCTCAGATAAGGAGCGATCAGGTGAGACACCTAGTTGGGCATCTCCTTGGCTGCAACCATTGGTTTGTTGGTTCTGCAAAACAAAACATTCCTTCCCTGCTTCTGTCCCTTTCCCTCCTCCCTTCTGCCATAGCATTCAGCCCCCTTATTTGAGTGACTTGCCCTGGTATCCTCACTAACTGTGACGATGAAATTAAGATCCAAGGACAGGGTATCTGGAGGGAGGGAAGAGCAGGCAAAGGGCCCGAGTTCGGAACCAGCTTGTCATGTCAGAACAAACAGAGGGCCAGCGTGATGAGACCAGATTTCTCAAACTTGGAAGTAGCCGTACTTGGTACATCACTGCCCTGTTCGTGAATCTTGAGATCCTCATTTAGTCTGCCAAATAAAAATTCACATATCGGGCAGCATCCCAGCTAACAGGTAGAGGGGCACTCCAAAGGGCTACAGAAAAGAAAAGGGCCTTTTAAAAGGAGAGAGGCAGCAGAAAAAAGGGAAATTATTAGCTAAGAATCCATCGTTTTAGGCAAGGTCGCCCTCCTAAAGGGAATGGAAGGGGTCTATCAGTAAACTTCCTACAGCTGCCCAGGAAATTCCCACATGGACTGGTTAAAGCATACATTCACGGGGGATTGAAACTATAGTTCGCTTAGGCATTACGTTCTTGGTTTACTGACTTGGGGTCCTGACCGAGATAGCACCATGTTGGGCCAGTGGTTTTCCTTCTAACAGTACTGAAAAGGAGATTCTGTGTTCTTAGTGTTCATGGACCATGCCGACTTCCTGGACGTCCAAGAATTTTCTGCATATTTGTGATTATTGAACTACATAGTCTGATGCCCCTGCACCCCCTCCATTTATGTGCTAAGGAAAACTGTTCACATGAGTCACACTTGAATCCAGGTCTCACCTTCGCTGCATTTTCCAGTGAGCTCCCAGGAGGCTCCTAGGGACTGTTCTTTCTGGTGGGGCTCAGTCTGCGGCTGAATGGAGGACCTGTGCCTTGTACTCCTTAAAGAAGGGGTCAGGCTGCCCCCAAATAGGGTCCGGGTCATCCCCAGGTGTTGACGACTCGCCCGACAGTGCTAGCACGAGTTATGAGGACAGAGCATGCAGGATAGCTCAAGGGACCCAGCACAGACGCAGACAGACCAGGGTCCAAACCCAGCTGAACCCTTAAAGACTGTGTGATTTGAGGCGAGTCAGTTGACTCTCAGAGCCTCTGACTCTTCAGCCATAAAATTTGTTTCATGCATTTCACTTTCTAAGTAAAGTGAAGGGGATAAAATGATGCATTGAGTTAATGCATCTCAGAATATCAGCAGCAGTACGTCGTGGTTACCAGTGACGGCTGTAGAGCCTGACCACCTGGTCCACATCGTGGGTCTTCTCTCTGCCACCTGTATGCCCCTTCATCAAGGACATGGCCACTGTGTGCCTCAGTTTTCTGTATGATGGAAGTATTAACAGCACCTGCCTCATTAGATTGTTTTCAGGATTCAATGAGGTGGTAAAAGAAAGCCCTTAGAACAGTGTTCGGAATAGATTCAATAAATGTGCTAGCTCTTGTTATTTCAATGTGCTACAGTACTTCTGCCATCCTCGCAGAAACAACCAACCCACAAACGGGAAAGTTCAACCATAACAGTTTCTGGCGAGTTCTCTAGTGTTGCCTCCACACTGAACCCTGAGGCAGGGATTGAATGCAGCTATTCTTAAACTTCCGCAAATGCTTTACCCTCACCTGAAGTTTGTGACAACACAGGTTACTTGGCAAAGCTCACCAGTTCAGGCAAAGCTGGTTCCAGGAACATGGATGTCATGGTCTAATTCTCAAGGAGCCATCTTGTTTCCAAGTTCTGGCTCCACGAGCCGTCCATTAAATTAACCAAGGCCCCACCTCAGTGCTCCGCACAGCCTTCTCAAGATAGCAGTCTACCTAGAAAGAGGCTGCCGGAATTCCTCCTCCCATCCTCTCTTTTGATGCTTACTACTAACTTGTCAGCTTGCAAGCCATCACCTGAGAGCCAGGGGATTAATCTAAAAAGACCAAGGCCTTCCCTCTATCCATGAGCCTACAAATAGGCTTTCCCAGTAAAACTTCAGCAGCTGTTCAGCCTCTGGCCAGTTCTGGTTCAGAAAGGGTTACTGATGTTTTGTTTTGATGGACCCCCAAATGTAAAGGGGAAGCGTCTCCTCTGGTTCCTACCCTACAATTAAATCAGTCTTTCTAGGGAATGGTAGGACTAGAAAGATTAAGAGCTATGTTTTGTTATTCATTAAAAAAAATTCCCTTCATTCTGAATTTCACTAGCTTTGTGTTAATATTGTGACCAAAATTAATTTTAGACCGAAGTCAAAATCATTATTCTACATTTTCCTTAAAATATATTTTACCTTCAGAAATTTGGCAAGTGGAAAAATGCAATTCACTATTAAAATGGGCCTTGCTAATTTGCAGTATTCAGAGAATTGTGGAGGAAAACAAGAAATAACACACAGAATGATAGGAAGAATTCGAAAAAGAAAACATGAGACTAGCACAAAAGAAAAAATCGCACCTCAGACCTGAAGGAACAGTGGGATCCCATATCTTGGCTGTTGTAACTAATGCTGCAATCAGCACGGAGTGCATATGTCTTTTCAAATTAGTGCTTTCGTTTTCTTTGGGTAAATTTTACCCAGTAGCGCAATTGCTGGATCATAGGGTAGTTCTATTTTTAATTTTTTTAGGAAACTCCATACTGTTTTTCAGTGTGGCTGCACCAGTTTGCATTCTCCCCAACAGTGTAAGAGGGTTCCCCTTTCTCTGCATCCTTGCCAACACCTGTTGTTCTTGCAGTTTTGATTTTAACCTTTCTAGCAGGTGCGAGGTGGTATCTCGTTGTGGATTTGATTTGCATTTCCCTGATGGTAAGGGATGATGAGCTCTTTTCATGTGTCTGTTGGCCATCTGAATGTCTTCTTTGGTAAAATGTTTTTTCAGGTCCTCTGCTCATCTTTTTAATTTTATTTATTTACTTTAGAAAGATAGCATGCAAGCAGGACGAGGGACAGAGGGAGAAGAAGAGAGAGAATCCCAAGCAGACTCTGCTCAGGGCGCAATCCCAGGACCCCAAAATCATGATCTGAGCTGAAATCAAGACTGATTTCAACCCAACTGAGCCACCCAGGTACCCCTGACCATTTTTAATTGGATTATATGTTTTGGGAGCCTTGAGTGTCCATCCATAGATGAATGGATAAAGATGTGAGATACACACACACACAATGGAATATTACTCAGCCATAAAAAATGAAATCGTGCCATTCACAACCCTGTGGATGGATCTAGATGGTGTAATGAGTCAGAGAAAGACAAATACCGTGTGCTTTCATTCATATATAGAATTCAAGAAACAACACAAATGAACAAAGAGAAAAGTGACAAACCAAGAAATAGACTCAACTATAGAGAACACACTGGTAGTGACCAGAAGGGGGAGGGGAGGAGGCGTGGGTGAACAGGTGAAGGGATGAAGAGCACACTTATCGTGATGAGCACTGAGAAACGTAGAGAATTGTTGAGTCACATGGTACATCTAGAACTAATACAGCACAGTAAGTTCATTAGACTTTAATACAAAATAAAGGAAGGAACGGTGAGAAAATGTTTTCTGCAAAAGGCCAGATAGTAAATATGCTTAATGTTTTGGGCCATACAGTTTTTGTGGCAGCTGCCCCACTCCACCCTTGTTTGGTGAAGAATGGCCCCTGGCAACCTGTGAACCAGAGTGTGTCTGGGTCCTGGTAAAACTCTGCTTATGGGCATGCAGTTTAATGTCATACCATTTTTCTGCATCACCGATATTCCTTGTCTTTTTTCCCCCTGCACCTACTGAAAATCGTTAAAACCATTCTTAGCTCACGGACAGTGCAGAAAGGGATGGAAGCTAGGTTTGGCCCATAGGTCATAGCTTGCTCGCCGCTGACCTAAAGCAAACAGTCTGCTTGAAGCATCATCTCTGCTTCCGAAAACACTTCCAGTATGTTAGGGAAATATTAGTCAGGCTTGTTTTTCTCTTGCCTACCTAAGAGGGGTCTTTCAGGGGTAAAACATCCCTGCTAAGCTGCTGGGGGAAAGAGGTATGAGGAGGTGTGGGCATTGAACACGTGAAGGAATCTATATCTGTGCCCAGTTGCGGAGTTTCTTTTCGGTCCAGACGCCAATCAGGGAATGGCAAAGAAAAGATGTCTAAATGGCTTCTTCTGGCATTATGTCATTCTGTGGTCCTCTGTCAAATGAGCAGATCCTGAGGCCAGATGACCTAATTTCCAGGACTTCCCCCCACGGGTGTAAGCAAAAATATTTGCACAAGGATATTCCTGGCAACACTGTTCGTCATAGAGAAAAACCAGACACAGCTGGAACATTGGCATTAGGGCACTACTTGAGACATGTATGACACAGCCACACTGTGGAGTACTATGCAGCTGTTAAAAAGAATGGGGTCAGCTTTTAGACAGTGGTGTGGATCAGTGTCTAAGACATCCTGTTAAGGACAAAAGGAAGTTGCAGAATCATGTGTTTAGTATTCTCCCTATGTTGTTTTGAATACGGATAGTAAAAAGGTCAGGAAGGAAAAATCCTATACGATACACAGCAGTTATCTTGGGGAATGAAGACAATGATGGGCTTTTTATTTTAACCCTCTCTGTGCTCTGGATTGTTTGCAACCCATTTTTTTTTTTTGTTGCTTTATATGATGGTTAACTTTAGGTGTCCAGTTGACTGGGATGGGGGGGGGTCCAGATATCTGGTTGGACATTATTTCTGGGTGTGTCTGCAAGAGTGTTTCCAAAGGAGGTTAGCATTTGAACTGGTGAACTGAGCCAAGTGGGTAGCCCTCCTTAATATGGGTGGCATCATCCAACCCATTCCCGGCCCAAATAGAATTCAAAAGCAGAGGAAGGGGGAATTCACTCCCTGCCTGCCTGTTCTCCTGCCCTGGGGACTCTTGGTTCTCAGGTCTTCAGACTCAGGATGGATTCTGCACACACCATTCTGACTCTCCTGACCTCAGGTCTTTGAACTCTTCCACTGGTTTTCGTGGGTCTGTAGCTTGCAGATGGCAAATTGTGGGATTTCTCAGTCTTCGTAATCTCATGAGCCAATTCCTTATCATAAATTTAAGTTTAGATATAGGTATAGATGTAAACATTAAGATTCATGTATCTATATAGAGAGACATGTTTGAATCTTTATCTGTCATCTATCTATCTATCATCTATCTATCATCTATCTATCTATCATCTATCTATCATCTATCTATCTATCTATCTATCTATCTATCTATCTATCTATCTATCTCGTATTGGTTCTCTTCTTAGGAAAGCTCTAACCAATACACTCTCATAATAAAAACTTAATTTTAAAAAAGTCCCTCTCTTCACAATAGGGGTCTAATCAGGGAAGGGCTACCCCAAAGTCTGCATTATTTTACTTAAAATTATTGTTGAAGTAAAGAAACAAAGAATCTGACTAGTTCATTTTTTTCTTTCACTTTTCATTCAGTCAATATTTATTATCCAGTTGTGTAATGGGGTTCATGGGAGTATTCTTCAAATGTACTTATTCTTTCAGTCTACATTTGCTGTACAAACACTCTGTGTTAAGCAGTGGATTCTAATTTAATGAGATTTATGTGACTTTGAAGGATGTTTTTCAAACAGTTGTTTCCAAAGATGATTGACTGTGTTGGAAGAGACGGTGTAAGGTTCACATATCAGGGGTCAGAGTATTATTACTTTAGAGATATACTTCATGGAAATTAGGAGAGCAGGACATTATAACCATACGAGCAGGTGATATCAGCCTTGTCTTGGGTTTTAAAATAGAGGCTTAATTGTATCACTTTCACAAGGTCACACAATTAAGAAGTGTTGGATTGACAATCTAGATGTGTCTGACTTCAAAGACCATGATCTTTCTTCCAGTGTCAGAGACCAAGATCCCTTCCCCCTTTTGTCATTATTATAAAATCTCAAATTCTGAACTAGGCCATGTAGCCACCCAGACTCCCCTGTAATTAGGTATGGACATATAACTAAATTCCAAGTGGGAGAGGAAGTAATCTGTTTTGTCTTCCAGGAAAACCTTCCTAAGAGGTAGCCACCATATACCTTTGGCCTCTTCTTTCGTCCTTTGTTCTTCCTCCTGGCTGGACCTCCAGCAGCCATCTTGGACAATGAGGTCAAAATCATGTATTGAGTAGAGAAAGAACATGAATCCCTAAGAACTATGGTGCTTCCTTATAGTTTCAGACTGCCTGCCTCTAGATGTCATTTATATGAAAAAGAAATACATTTCTATCAAGTCAACGTCATTAGGATTTTATTGCAGTTGGACCTAACCCTATTCAACTTTTGGAACATAATACCTTCCAACTTATCACCATTTTTGGGGAAGAAGCCCTAAAACTACTATCAATAGCCATTTCATCTCAAAAAGTCTTGAGGGAATCAGGTTGCATAAGGCAAGACCCATAAATATATAGCTTATTCAAAGGGAATGCATGATGGGGGTGCCTGGGTGGCTCAGTGAGTTAAGTGTCTGACTCTTGATTTCAGCTCAGGTCGTGATCTTGGAGTTGTGAGATCGAGCCCTGCCTTGGCTCTGCTCTGGACATGGAGACTGCTTGAGATTCTCTCTCTCTCCCTTTCCCTCGGCATCCCCCCCCCTTAAAAAAAATGGGGCAGGGGGGATGCATGATGGAATTCTTCCTGAAGCCATTGGTGATGGAGATTCAGTGCTCCCCAAATCATATGTTGACTTCTCCTTCACTTTCCTCCACATTCATGCTCAAAGCAATAAACTAAAATGGAATGTGAGGAAGAGAGGTCAAGAGAAAGTGCTCTACCTACTTCTCCCTAAGTACAGTGTGCGGGCTAGTTCTTAATAAACCTATTTAAAAATATTAGAATTGAAGCCGAGTAAATAGTTTCGGATTATAAATGTATTGAGGACACACATGAAACATCTGCTATAAACATTATTTCAAGTGTATTAGATTTATATAATATTTGCTTAAAACTGTGTTTTCTCCTCTTGAACTGTCAAGGGACTTTACCAAAAATATGCTTTTGTCCATTTTTGATAAAGCTAAACTCATTCCCAGGAATTTTTCAAGTAAGACTGACTCAGAGAAATAACAAGAGAAAAGCTGAGACTTACAGCCTCTCTACCTCATTCAGAATCCCGAAAAAGTACCCGACATGGCATTTAGGAAATAGAAATATAATACTGTAACATAAATGGACAGTTCCTACTAAAATGTTTTAAAGAAAGATACAGAATTTCATCATTTTTGCCTTTGTGCTGACTTTTAAAAATTATATTTTCATTATCATGTTTTTGTGCTGTAGGAAATAGTACCCCAAAATACAGAATTAACCTTTAAGTTTGAAATTTCCTTTTTAAAAATTTAAATAAAAAGATTTACCAAAGCCAATAACTATCTGCTTTCAGCTCTACGTTCATTTTTTAAGCATGGTTCATCCAGCAATTCCTAATTAGTGGTAACCTCCAAATGGGTCATTTTGGTTTAAATGTAATCTCATTTTTTTTCCCTTTATGATACTTGACTTGTTCATTTTCATTGTAACTATGGGGGGAAAAAGAGTGATTTTTCCAAGAGCAGGTAATAAATATAAACCAGCTATAGGCCTATGTATTTCAGAGGGTCCCTAAACCATGTACCCTTGGACGAGATCTAAATAGTACATGACCTGATACCTGTTCAATCCATTTCTGCCATAATGGCTCTTGAAAAGTATGCTACTTTTTGGACAGCCACCTTTTTTTTTTTTAGTATAAATACTCAATGTTTTTTTCCCCCCAAACATATTGAATACATATGCTGTAAGAAGTGATAGTTTGACATTATGGTTTCAGGCAAAGACACACTCTCCAATTTACCCAACACAACAGTTTCAAGTCAGAAAATACCAAGTGGAACAAATTTGCATTGCAAGCCCTATTTGGATGGACCCAAAGGATTTTCCCTGCTTGTGCCCACCAGCATCAAGGGATAAGGAGGCAGTGTCTTCTAGAGCCCTCGGTATGTTCTGCACATGTACTGTTTCTATGAGTGCTCTCATATTTAGGCTTGTTTTGTCCTAAAGGTGGTTATGTGAGCTGTACTGTTATTTTCTCAAGCACTTTGAGTGCAAGATAACCTACCCACCAGCCCCAAAAATGGTTCAGAAATTACTGAAGAAAATGGCATAGAAAGAAAAATGCACCTTTCAAAGAAAAAATTACCTTGTGTACCTCCCTAATTAAGTCTTATCTTCCTTCTTTGCCAAGTACAATAAGCTTTCTTTGCATGATAGTTTATGTACGTGAGGTATTGATTTACTTTCTATTTTTTCCTTAGTTCTTAAGTAAACTTGTTTTCATTGTTCAATTGTTGTATTTTTCCATCTTTGAAAATTGTGAGGCTGGTTTGGTTCCCATGGAAGGCATCATAAGTTTCCCACTAAAAGTAATAGAGTTTTTTCCCCATTCAATGGCTTTTTATTTAGCAGCAAAGTTTTTAGGAGTGAGTTAAAGTCACTGAGCTAGAGATAGGTGTATATTCTTCCCCATACAAAAATAGACCAACAAAGAGTCTTACTCACTTGTTATGTGTTAGATAGAATCTTAATGTAGACCCCCAGAGGGGCACCTGGGTGGCACAGTCAGTTAAGTGTTGGATTCTTGGTTTTGGGATCCAGACCCATGTTGGGTTCCAGCCCCATGTTGGCTCTGTGCTCAGCGTTCAGTCTGCTTGAGATTCTCTCTCCCTTTCCTTCTGCCCCTCTTGCTTGTGCTCTCTCTCTCTCAATCTCTCTCTGGTAAATAAATAAATCTTAAAAAAAAATACAGACCCCAAGATTTTCTTCTCCTCTGGTGTAAATTGTCCGGCATAATCCCCAGGACTATAAAGATGATGGATTTTATTCTCATGATGAGCTTATGTGATGGGCCACAGTTGACCTTAAGATAAGGAGATTATCCCAATGGGGATGATCTAATTACAAGAGGCTCTAAAAACCAGAGAGTTTTCTCTGACTGGTCATAGAAAGGGACATCAGAGACCCAAAGCATGAGAAGGATTCAGCTTCAGGGAGATTCCTTGCTGATGAAGAAGGGGCCATATGGTAAGAACCTGAGATCAGCCTCTAGAAACTAAGAACGGACCCAGGCCAACAAACAGCAAGACAATGAAAACCTCAGTCTTACAACCCCAAGGACATGAATTGTGCCAACAACCCAAGGTTGCTCAGAAATAGAACTTTCCTTTGTTGAACCTCTAGATTATGAAGTAGATAAATGGATACCCTGATCTCAGCCTTGAGGCATCTTTAGCAGAGAATCTAGCCACACCGTGCCAGAGTCTGGACCCACAGAACTTTGGACAAATAGAAGAGCATTATTTTAAGTTGCTAAATTCATGATAACCTGTAGCACAGCAATAGACATTGAATATACCCCCATATTAGGGTAAACCAAGTTATACTACAGTTAACAATTATTTTATTAACCACAGACTCGGGGCACCCGGGTGGCTCAGTTGGTGAAACATCTGCCTGCAGCTCAGGTCATGCTCCCAGGGTCCTGGGATGGAGCCCCACATCGGGCTCCCAGTTCTGCAGGGAGTCTGCTTCTCCCTTTTCCTCTGCCTGCTGCTCCCCCTGCTTGTGTGCTCTCACTCTCTCTCCCTCTCTCTCTGTCCAACAAATAAATAAAATCTTTTTTTAAAAAAAGTACATCTTTAGGATGTACTTCCATGATTGCTGGGGGGAAGAGCAAAGCAGGAGTGTTTCTTAGCAGCCTGGCAGTGACTTGCATCCCTTCAGCGTACAACCCATTGACCATAACTAGTTGTCTGGCTTTGCCTCATGTCAAGAAGGCTGAGAAGTATGATTCCCTTATACTGACGAACATATGCATCTCAGCCATGACCACCTGAGTCTGCTGTCCTCCTTTACCCCTGTGCTTCCAGACCTTAGCACATTCTACGAACACCATGGCCGTGGGGCTGGATTGAAGAGCACCTCCCTTTAGATGTCTCCGACTAGCCATTTATAGGATGAATCAAGCCCACAGGTGTACTCAGTGAAGACGTCATGCTCTTCTTTACNTGACGAACATATGCATCTCAGCCATGACCACCTGAGTCTGCTGTCCTCCTTTACCCCTGTGCTTCCAGACCTTAGCACGTTCTACGAACACCATGGCCATGGGGCTGGATTGAAGAGCGCCTCCCTTTAGATGTCTCCGACTAGCCATTTATAGGATGAATCAAGCCCACAGGTGTACTCAGTGAAGACGTCACGCTCTTCTTTACATTTTTAGATTAGCTGCCCACATTTAAAAAATTGGGACTTTTCCCATANAACGCCGGGATCACGCCCTGAGCCGAAGGCAGACGCTTAACCGCTGTGCCACCCAGGCGCCCCTCTTCTTTACATTTTTAGATTGGTTGCCCACATTTAAAAAATTGGGACTTTTCCCATAAAAAATCTCAATCTATGGCTTCTCTCAAGACATTTGGAAGATCTTGCAGTGATCTACTTCAAAGAACAGGGTGGAATTACATGGCCTGATGGACAGTGTTTTCTTTCTTTTTTTTTTAAGATTTATTTATTTATTTGAGAGAGAGAGAGAGCAGGGGGCAGGGGGAAGGGGGAGAGAGAATCCTCAAGCAGACTCCCTGCTGAGCGCGGAGCCATTACCGCCACCGCCAATCGCAGGGCTGGATCTCAGGACCCTGAGATCATGACCTGAGCTGAAATCAAGAGTTGGATGCGTAACTGACTGAGCCACCCAGGCACCCCTAGCCTGACCTACAGTGTTTTCTAAAGAGCACTGTTACTTGAGAAGAAAATCAAATAAAACTTCTGTATAATATGTTTCTGTGTAGAATGTACATAAAAAGAACTAGAAGAATATAGACACCAAAATATAAATCATAGTTCCCTATCAGAAATAGAGTAAGATGGGGGGTATTCCACAGCCATCCAGAATTTAAATGAAGTGTTTTATGTGACCATGAAAATTCACCAAGTTAGGGTTCCATCTTAATAGGGATGAGAATAAGTGTACGCCTAAAATTGAGAAAAGGTCTTACTAACCATTTGTTTTTAAGTTATTTTCGTAACACAGCAGAACGAGATTTCAATGCCCAGGTGCCCTCACACAATCATTTTCACGAATTCTACATTTCACTTTTATAAGAAAAGGACAAACAACAGCAAAACAACGTAGGTATGAATTTTATAAAAAGAAAGCAAAACTTCAGAATACTTTACAAGGCAGTACAAATCCACCTTCACTTCTATTTCCTGTGTAACTCAGTGTCCAATTGGTGGTAGTCATAAGACTGATCTTAAGACGTTGAGAAAGCATGAATCATCCAAGAAGGATTTATTTGCAGTGTTGCTTTGTAGTAAACAACTACAGTTGAGACCACTCAGCACCCCCTCTGTTTTCTGAAATGACTGAGCTCTCCATCGGTTGAGGACTTCTGTCACTTTTGGCCACTTGCAAATTATCCCCTCCCCATTCCAATATCCCAACTTCCCTTTGAAAATTCATCTCTCACCCACGGTGTTCAGAGTTGCTGATTGGTAAATCCAGGTGTATGCCCTTTAATGGTAGGCAGAATAATGATTGTCCCCCAAAGATGTCCATGTTCTAATCCTCAGAACCCATGACTGTATTATGGAATATGGCAAAGGAGAATCAAAGTTTTATTTTATTTTTAAAAAGATTTTATTTATTTATTTGAGAGAGAGAAATAGAGCACAAGCAAGGGGGAGAGGCAGAGGAGAGGGAGAAGCAGGCTTCCCACTGAGCAGGAAGCCTGATGCGGGGCTCAATCCCAGGACCCTGGGATCATGACTTGAGCCGAAGGCAGATGCTTAACCAACTGAGCCACCCAGGCACCCCAAGAATCAAGGTTTTAGATGGAATTAATGTTGCTCATTATATGACCTTAAAATACAGAGATTATCCAGGATTGTGGAGGAGGGAGCAGTGTAACATAAGGATGCTTAAGGAATGGAGGAAGGGAGGCAGGGATGGAGAGGCAGAGGGAGATGTGAGAAACAGAATTTTCAGGGAGAGATGCAGCATTGCAGGTTTTGTAGACAGATGGAGGGTCTGTGAGCCAAGGAATGAAGGCAGTTTCTGGACACTGGGAAACACAAGGAAATGGATTCTCCCTCAGACCTTCTAGAAAGGAGTGCAGCCCTGTGAACATTTCTATTTCAGCCCAGTGAGCCTGATGTCAGACTTCTGACCTCCAGAACTGTAAGACAATAGATTTATGTGGTTTTAAGCCACTAAGTTTGTGGTCATGTGCTACAGCAGCAATAGGACCCTAATAGAGTCCCTTGCTGCCAGAGAAGCCACTCCTTCTAGAAGATTCCGGTCCTTGTCATCCTCACATGGGAGCTCTGCTTTCTCCCGGTTTGATTCAATCTTTGCCTTCTTTGTGTGACTTCCAAGTGTCCTTTTAATAAGTGCATTCTTTTGTTTAAGCTGGTTGGAATTGTGCTCCTGGTCATTGCAATGAAGTGTCCGATCATATTTGCTCAATCAGGCAGAGGACCATTTTTCAGTAGGTTTTTTTTCATTCCAGGGATGATAATGAAAAGAATTAAAGTACTTATTAACCCATAGTTAACCCATTAGTGACAGTACTTAGAATCCCCTGCAGGTAACCAAGATTTGAATGGATGAAACTTGTTTTTGTAGGGTGTCCTTGTTATCCCATTATTTCTCTCAAAGAGAGGAAGACTAAGGATAGGACAGTGTGCTGGATAAAATTCTGGGCTTTGGAGCCACGCAGAATAGAGTTCAAATCCCACCTCTGCTTACAAGCTGTGTGAGTTTGGACACGTGACATTTCGGGGAGGGGATTTTCATTCACTTGGCCTCTGGTCTTCCACACGGTGTTTCGATCTTTGTGTTTCTGACTCCTGTCTCTTGTTTCTCAGTCTGTTCCAAGGAAACTTATCGATGACTCTCTTAAGACTGTACAAGTTTGAACAGTTTCTAGTCTCAGTTTCTTTCTCTGAGAAAGATTGTTGATGCCATAGCGATTTTGAAGATTAAATGAAAGTAAGCAAATGTTACAGATCCTGGCTCAAAATGAGTACTCAGAACATGCTAGTTGACAATGGAAAACCAAGGGCAAATGAGCCTCTTTGAAATTCAGGTCCCTCGTTCATAAAACGGGATTGGTGTCTTTCTCACAATGTACAGTTAGGATTAAAAAAGATGAAGGATTTCAAGGGCTTGTTTAGCACAAAAATCTTGGTTTCCTTTAGCTTTCCTCAGAGAAAGATAGGCGAGGTCGCGTCAACGTGAACTGGTTCTTTTCTTCCCTGTGAGCTGGCATCTATTCTATTTCTGAGGATATGGTGAGACCTGAGGGAGGTCTGTGCTCATTTCTGAAGCTATTTGCCAAATACTGAATTGAGTAATCGTGGTTAACCCTGTCTGTCTACAGTTGAGGAAGCAGAGGCAATGAGTACTTTCTGATCTTTCCAGAAAATCACCTCCTCAGACCTGTTCTCTTAACGCAGCCTTCAAAAAAATAGATCACAGGTCTGTATGACTAGATCGATATCTCATCTGAGTAGAGGGTAATGGGATAATTAACATGTTTACCAGTCAACTTTTTTTTTAATTTTTAAAAATACCTTATTTATTTGAGAGAAAGAGTGAGCGTGCGAGAGAGGGAACAGAAGCAGGGGGAGTGTCAGAGGGAGAAGCAGGCTCCCCGCTGAGCAGGGAGCCCCATGCGGGTCTGAATCCCAGGACCCTGGAATCATGACCTGAACCGAAGGCAGAAGCTTAACCCACTGAACCACCCAGGCACCCCAACCAGTTAATGTTTTCCTGAAATTCATGTAAACACTGACTCGGAAATGAAGGGTAAGATGACTTAAAAGAAAATCGGGGCGCCTGGGTGGCACAGCGGTTAAGCGTCTGCCTTTGGCTCAGGGCGTGATCCCAGCGTTATGGGATCGAGCCGCATCAGGCTCCTCTGCTGGGAGCCTGCTTCTTCCTCTCCCACTCCCCCTGCTTGTGTTCCCTCTCTCGCTGGCTGTCTCTATCTCTGTTAAATAAATAAATAAAATCTTAAAAAAAAAAAAAAAGAAAAGAAAATAAATAAGAGATTCCCCAGCGAGACATAAATACGAAAAACCCAGTTTTTCTGTGTTACTACCACTTTTTCTGGCACATAACCTGTGTGGATATATAAAATATACCCCAACTCTACATTATGCTTTTGGATGGACAAAATAGAAATATTTTTTTCATCGTACATGTATTGAAAGTGATTTTAAAGTAACTTTTTGTTGGAGGGAACACATTAATTTTTGGTTGCTTTAAGCACATTTTACTATGTATTCAAATTCAGTAGAAAATTATTAGCTCCAGATGTGCTCTAGATACTGTACTAATCTAGAAAAAAAAGATATAAAGTCATCTAAGAGAAATATTTTGGTATCAGTGATTAACGTTCCATAGCAAAGTCAGTGTAATCATGAACGTAAATCTAATATGTTAAGGAATTAACCTTACTTTACCTCTGATAAGCTGTGTGGTCTGCGGTTATCTATGCTAAGGAATCTACTTGCGACAAATATCTGGAGGCGAGAGTTTCATTGCAGAGTTCTGCCACTAGGGGCAGCATCATCTATCATTTTAGGTTGATCACTGGGTAATTTGGGGTGTACATTTTCTGTGCGTGTTGGGGGGGATACTGTAGCTTGCTTTGTGACTTTGGGGAACCATTTCCTGTTGGGCCTCAGGCTCCTCAACAAGGCTTTGGACTAGATGAGCTCTGAGACCTTGACAGAATTCTGGGGCTCAGTGATGATTATTTTGGTTGTGATTGGGATGGAGAGGAGGGGGGAGGACTGAGTTATAATTCCGTTACTTTCACTCTGTGATTTAGAGCAAGTCAATTCCTCTCACTGGTTCTTAGTTTTTCTCATTGCGAGATGAGGTGATGTAGTATTCCCCAAACGCTCGTTCCTCTGTCTTTGTGCAAATGCTAGTTTCTGGTCACTTTGGAAATAGGGGGCAAAGAAAGTCGAATGGGCTCCTTTCTACAGAACTTCACAGAGTCTTCTAAATGAGAATATGATAGATGCTGAGATACTGGACATAAAACAGTTGACCAGGGATGATGACGGTTATATAGTTTCCTAGGGCGCCATGACAAATTACCACAGACTAAGTGGCTTTAAGACACAGACGTTTGTCATCTCAGAATCCTAGACACAAGAAGCCCGAAACCAAGATGTCGGGAGGGCCATGCTCCCTCTGAAAGCCCTAGGGAAGAATCCTTGCTTGCCTCTGCTAGCTTCTCGTGGTTGCTGGTGACCTTGGGTATTCCTTCGCTTGCGTCAACACCATTCCCCATCTCTGTCTCCATCTTCAGGTGGCCTTCTTCCCCATGTGACACCAGTGTCTCTATTTCCAGATCTCCCTCTTTCTCTCATAAAGACACAAGTCACTGGATCAGGGTCCATCCCATTCCAGCATGACCTCCTCTTAACTCGATTACATCAGCAAAGACCCCATTGCCAAATCAGGTCACATTCATAGGTACCAGACGTTAGGATTTGAACACATCATTTGGGGGAGGGGGGTTTACAATTCAATCCACTATGATGATGATGATGATGATGATAGGAAGATGAGAAAGAAGAGATAAGACAAGAGAAATAAATAACTACCAAGCATTTATTAAATGCTTTCCTACATGCCTCAGTCTCTCAAGGGCTTCAAAGTCTGATAAACGCAGCTTCTTAGATTTCACCTCCACAAAATGATAAGCCAATTTTGGCCCGAAGTGGGGCGCACCTGTGGATTTAGGCGACACACACACACACACAGGCCATATAAGGGAGGGGGTCCTCCTTTTTTAAAAAAAAATTTTTATTTTTTTTAGCCCAGACATTGACAGTGATACAATGTCGTCAACCAGACTACAGACCCCATTCACATTTCACCAGTTTTTGCGTGTGTGTGTGTGTGTGTGTGTGTGTGTGTCTATGCAGTTGGATCCCGTGTACAGCTTCATTGCTACCATGGTCACGATGCTGGTACAGAAAACATCCCCACAAAGAAGCTCCCCGGTCTGGGTTCTCCTTCATGTCCCTTCACAACTTCAAGGAGAATGGTCCCCGTTTGTGGTCTCTGTGTCTTTAACACCAAACCCTTTCTCCTCTCCCTCTTCGTCCGACACCTCGCCGGTCCCATCCTCAGGGTCCTCCATGGACAGCTGAAGCTGTCTTTCTTGTATTACTATTATTGTATTTTCCCCTCTAATTTTATACATGTCTGTTTGTGGCAAGAGATGCTGGCTTCCCAGAATCATGAGGCATGAGATTTAAAAAAAAAAAAAATGTTTCTATAGAGCAAAGCTATTTAAGTAGCAAAGGTGAGTTACAGTCAAGAAAACCAGGAGGTGGTCTGCAGATGGGGCAATGAGAGTGAGAGGAACGGTGGGAGAAATGCTTGACATTTACAGAACACTGCGTTAAGAAAGAACTTTGAAACTCACTTGGATTCCGAGGGGTTTTATGATAGCTAACGGGAGGAAGAAAATGCAGGCGCTGTCTCTGGGCATGCGTAATATGCCCGTTAAAAGTGGAAATTAAAGGACTGTGTTTTATTCCTGCATTTCAAGGCCTTTTTGTTAAAGGAGATTTCAATTTGGCTGGTCACTCCCAACAGTGACTCATCCTGCCAGGCACTGTAGTCCTTGTGTTGTTAAATATTGCTCCCGCAGGGGTGGGTGGCCCACCAGGGGCAGCACGGAGGCAGCAGTGGCTTTATTCGGAGGGTCTGGCGCTCCCCGCCCCCCAAGGCTCTTGATCTGAAAGGAGGTGATGTCACCAAAGGGCATGTCTGCAGTTTTCCCCAAGGAGCTGGAAGGGAAGACTTGCTGAATCTGTCCCCCAAAAGAACCAAGCGGGCTTTGAAGCCGGCACTGCAGAGATGATGTGGAGACCAGTGAGCGCAAGGAGCTAATAGAGATAGCTCAGCTAAGTGTTTAACTCATTAGTTCAGCTTTTGTGTCTCTTACTGTTAGACTAATTCAAAGAATATATTACGGCACTTTCAGATAAATGGTTTAAACCCACACTAAGTGAGTCAGAAAAATCAATTAATTTGTAAAACCTCACTGCTGGAAATAATGTCAGGTCCGTCCTTTTCCAGGCTGCAGATTTTTCAAGGTGATTCGGGCTTATGGTCCTTGAAGTTTCACCTTGTATATGAAATAGTGGAGTTGGTTTGTTTGCCGACATCATTCATTCATCTCCTAATTTATTCCATGCGTATTTACTGGGCCCTTACAGTGCACCAGACTCAGTTCTAGGCACTAGAGCTACAGGGAGTGAATGAATGCAAGGACTAACCTTCTCGGAGCTTACGCTTCCTGGGAGAGGTGGAGAGTCAACAGATGAACACATCCCTGCATGCTACGTAGTGATATGCACTATGGACAGAAACAAATGTATTTTGAACAGGGACAGAAATGAGGATAGCCCAAGTGGTGAATCAGTTCACGTTTACTGACCACCTACTATGTGCTAGGCGTTTCATGGGTGGTTGTGGAAGGAGTAGAAGGTGTTGGAAGGTTTACTGGGCACGCACCTGATGGGTAAGGCATCAGTCACAAAAATCATCATTATCAGGGATCAGGCAACATTTCCCCCAACAGCCCTCCCAGATGGGTGTTACCCTCATTGTGCAGTGAAGATTGGAGGATTCTGAAAATTTCAGTTACTCTTCACAGCAGAAAAGTTCCAGCTCTAAGATGTCACTCAGATATTTGTTCTAAAGGTGTTGCACTCATGCCCCCTTCCCTTCTGTACGGACAGCACTGGAGAAAGGAGTCAGGAAAGAACAGTCTTGGTGGTACACAACCATGCGTGCTGCGAGGAGATATCAACCGTCAAGTGTAAACTAAACCCAAAGGTCCTCTCCCCTTGATTTTATTTTTCCACTGATGAATCGGAAGGTATGTGAGGGTCTTACGGGTCTTGGGTTCAGCATTCGGAACATCAAATATTATCGATGATAGATTCCTGGAAGTGCCGACAAACCAAAACAAAAAAGTGGTTAATAATGATTTTGCATAACAGAAATTTTGACTCCTAAAAAATAGACCCAAAAAAAAGGTGAGCCCTTGGGGTGCCCGGGTGGCTCAGTTGGTTGAGTATCCAACTCTTGATCTCGACTCAGGTCTTTTTTTTTTTTTTTAAAGATTTTTATTTATTTATTTGACAGAGATAGAGACAGCCAGCAAGAGAGGGAACACAAGCAGGGAGTGGGAGAGGAAGAAGCAGGCTCATAGCGGAGGAGCCTGATGTGGGGCTCGATCCCATAACGCCGGGATCACGCCCTGAGCCAAAGGCAGACGCCTAACCGCTGTGCCACCCAGGTGCCCCATCGACTCAGGTCTTGATCTCAGTTGTGGGTTCAAGCCCCGTGTTGGGTGTAGAGCCTACTTAAAATAAAAGAAAAAAAAAGGTTGAGCACTTGCCAGCATCAAACCCAGACTTTGCCCCTATATTCTAGAAGCGTCTATCCAACTGCCTACTAACATCTACACTTGGATATCTAGCAGGCACCTCAAACCCAACATGCCCCAAAATGAACTCCTGATTCCCCACCCCCTGAAATCTGTTTCTCCCACCAATGCTCCCAGACAATGCCCTGACAATTCCATCCTTCGGGACAAAATCCAAGCCTTCTCTTCTCACTCAAGCCCTCAGAAAATCAGGCTGACTTTATTCTCAAAATGCATTCAGAGTCCAGCCACTGCTCTCTGTCTCCTCCTCTAGCATCTGGTCCTGATGTCGACCCTGGCCTGGATAGGACCCCTGGCTTCTCTCTTTCCCTCTGCTCAATTCTCAACATAGCAGACAGAGTGATCTTTTAAAAACGTAAGTCGGATCATGTCACGCCTCCGCTCACAATCTTGCAGGGGCTCCCATCTCACTCAAAGCTCTTCCCGTGATAAAAAGGACTTTGCGTGATGTGCTCCCTCCCCTCCCGGATTGCTCCTTCTACTCTAGTCCTCTGGTTCATCTACTCCTGGCACCGTGAGGTCCTCGCTGCACCTTGATGCTCCAGGCAACCCCTCCCACCTCCTTGAGAATTTGCTCTAGCTTTTTTCTCAACTGGGACACTCTTCCCCCAGATACTGGCTTGGTTAACTCCCTTACCTCCTTCAGATCTTTGCTGAAATTTTATCTTCTTCGAGAGCGCCACCCTACCCACTCTACGTGGTGATGCAAACTGCCTTCTCTCCTCCCCTGGCATGCTCAGACTTCTGTTATATATATATAATCTTCTAGCACATTCTGTCATCTGTCTGTTATATGTATCATCTGAACTTCCCTCCTAGAATATAAGCTTCATGAGGACTGATATCTTTGTTTTATTTACTCATATATCCTAAGCCCCCAAAGCAGTGCCTGGCACAAAGGAGACATGCAATACATATTTGCAGAACAAATGAATGGAAGTCCCAAAGATGGGCCACTCCCGCTGCCCATCAGCCTAACCCGGACTTCTGCTTATTTATTTAATTGGGAAAGCCTATAACCGTATTAGATAAAGAGCAAGGCAATAGGATTTCATTTCTTCCACTTAGTCTGCTCTGCTGATCTCATGCATGCTAAGTTTCCTGAATGTCAGTCCACCAACAGCTCTGGGGGCTGGAAATACAGTAGCCCTGAGCAGTTAAAAATTCACAGCTTGTCCGGGACAATCTGCAATGTGGGCAGCAGCTGGTTTGTCCCACAGGCAAATCCTTCAGGATAGGACAGTTGCAGCCCACATCATTTGCAGAGGACTTCTGATGTGGTTAGAAAACCTGATAAGATGTTGCCCTTTGCATCTTGTTTTTTTATTCCCTGTCCAGAGAGGAAGGGCGGGCGATTTCGTGGCTAGCCTTGTCCTGTAACAAAAATCCATGCACCATTCTGCGCTCAAGTGAATGATAAAGTAGCAAAAGGGAGCATTACTATCTCCTGGGCAGGTAAGAGGGACTAGAATGCTATGCACAAGATAAGGGGTGTCTTTTGTGGGCATCACGGTCTGTCCCTACGTGATCATTGGAAGCAGGGAGGTGGGAACGTGGTACAGCCACAGGCAGGGGGTAGGTGTGATAGTGGGAAGATAAAGTGAAAAGATATGAGTCATTGTCTTGGAGAGTAGAAAAGTGAACTCACGGTCCAGGCGAAGAGGTGCGCCCTACTGGGCTCAAGGTCGATGCAGGTGTGAAGTCATCTGTGTAGAGTGTCTATTAGAGCAACTTTGTTTAAAAAAACAAAGAAATACATTAATGCCTAGAAAAGAAAATCAAGTAAAATGCTAAGGGCTTAAAAAATAGTCTTAATAAAGTCTGTCCACCCATATACCCGAGTTTTTCATTCCTGGCTTTATTTTTCGTGGTGGTTCAGATGGTCTTAGGAAGGAATGGTTACATCCTCTTACCTCCTGTGTGCAAAACAACCCCAGATGCCAGGATTCCTGCTGAAGTAGGAAGTCTGAAAAGAGAATCATGCCAACATGTGCGAACAGCTGGGAGAGTGCCCAGACTCTTTGATCCAGTCCTACTGCCCCCAAATCTTCAAAGGAACAGGTGTTAACTCTAAAACCACTGCATGGACACTAACCAAAAATTGAAAATGTTCCCATGTCCAATTGTGAAAGAACAGTGAAGTGAACTAAGGTGGATTCACAAGGGCAGCGGTCACACACAGGTGTGTGTGTGTGACACACATGCCTGTGGATATTTACAGTACCCTTGCTTTCCAGGAATAGACAAATTGGGAATATTCAGAAGTAGGAGTATGGCTAATGAATCTGGTACATCCCTACAATAGAATAATACACAACTGTTAAGAATAATAAGGTCAGTATACATGTACAAACATGGAAAGATATCCATGTACGTAAAGGCCATGGAGGGTAGGCTTTTTTTTTTCTTGTTTTGTTCACTGATATGGCGTCAACATCTAGCATAGTAGCAAGACATAGTAGATGTTCAGTGAACAACTTCTGAATAATAAATCTATTTCTTAGCAAAAAAAGAGCAGACTACAAAAGAATGCATACATTACAGTCAATTTCTGTGTGTGTGTGTGTGTGTGTGCGTGCATGTGTGTATGTGTATATGTATAAACACTACCACTCTATTAGTGAGGATAGAGTGGCTATACGGCTCTATGCTGTTACACTGCCGTTAACAGACAACCCCTCAAAGAAACGATGTGTGTTATTTCTCACTTACCTTACCTGCCCCTGCTGAGTTGTCTGGGAGCTCTGCTCTGTGTCACCTTCTCTCGGGTACTTGGCTGATAAAGCATCTACTAACTGGAACATTGGTAGTTGAGAGGGCGGAGGGAATAAAGTCCCTGGAGGATCTTACCAGTAGTAATTAAATACTCACAACTCATTGGCTAGAACCAGTCACGTGGTCTAACCAAACCATACACTAGTCGGCAGGTGCGCTCATGCTATGTGCCTGGGAAAATGGCTGGAACTCTTTGGCAGACACCACGAACAGCATATTGGAAAAACACATGGAATTGTTAAAAATAGTTACAACTGAAGAAAAAGAGTTGGAGGAGGATCGAGGGGTTAATTTTTAATTTTCATTTGGTATACTGTATTTTTTTGACATTTTGCAACGAATTCATTTTATAATGAAATATTTTTACAAGTGGGTAATAAATTTTTAAAGTATATGTTAATATAATGAAATATGCTACAGCCCTAGAAATGTTTAGAACGTATTTTTATAACGTGCAGAAGTTTTTATGCTGTGATGTTAAGTGGGAAAGGTAATATAAAACTTCTTTATGTGGTTTCATTTCAAGTGTCTAAAAAAAAAAGCTTGGAGAAGGAATGCTAGGAAGAAGTATGCCAAAATATTAGTAGTACTTTGTTTGGGTATATTTGGGTGATGAGATTATGCCTGTTTTCTTTTTCTCCTCCTTCTCTATAATACTTGTTTAGACTCTGCAAGTTTGCCATTATACAAAGAAAAAAGCATATGCTGAAAAAAGGCTGATCTCTAGGGAAGGGATGACCTGATATGTCAACTTTAACTCCTAAGACATAAATGGACAAGTATGCCCATAACCATAACTTTTCAGAAAAAAAAATTAGTAATAAGTGGACATTTCCTGTCTCAGGAAACCTTGAGTTTTTTTAAAAGCCCTGCAAATAGGCATGGAATTATAGCACAAATAGTTTCTCTCCAGGGCTGTTCTTTTAATATAAAATGGGGAGAAAAACAGTTTTTATAAGGACTGCTTTCCACTTTTGTTCTAAAGTCAGATTTCTACAAGACTTCGAATATTGAAAAGGTGAATTTTCCATTTTGCCAACATAGATCATTGTTTTCGGCTGGTCTTCACAAGAACACTCAGAAACAAGGTTCGTGTCCTACTGGTCTCGTACGTGTGGGTATAGCTACTTCACAGATGTTGAATCAGAGAGTTTTAAAACTGACAGGGCTCCCAGAAACAACGCTTTGATTGAAATGGGAGCTCAAAGAGATAGGAAATTATACTAGCTAGCATCGACTGGGCACTCGCTCTTCCTGATGTGCCCACCCAACGGGATGTATCACCCTTGAAACTATTGGTATTGGAGTCCAGATGGTTCTTTGTCGTGGGGGGCTGTCCTCTGCACAATACCGTGTTTGGTAGCATCCCAGGCTTGTACCCAGCAGATGCCGGTTGTATCCCCCCTTCAGTCATGACATCCAAAATGTCTCCAGACACAGCCAAATGTCTGTTTGATGACATCTGACAACCAGTGCCAGCCGACCCTTTAAGAAAATCCCTGACGACAAAGGAGATATTATGATGCCCATTTTACAGAGAGGTTAAGTCCATGCTTCTAGACGCTGAGCAAATAAGTGCCAGAACCAGGGTTTAAATCCAGATCCCCACAACTCCATGTGGTAGTAACCGCCCACGAGTAAACATTTACCCATGTCAGGCACGGTGCAAAGCTCTTTACTTGTACAAATAGTCCCTGACTTAGCATGGTTCGACTTCACACTTGTTTGACTTTGCAATGATGTGAGAGTGAGTGGCATTTAGTAGAAAGTGTACTTGGAGTTTTGAATTTGGATCTTTTCCCCGGGTAGGGACATGCTGTAGGATCCCCTCTTGTGGTCCTGGGCAGTGGTAGCAGCCACAGCCCCCAGGCAGTCACGCAATCAGGAGGGTACACGACCAATACGCTGACCATCATTCTGTCTGCACCCCCATGACCATTCTGTTTCTCACTTCCGGTACTACGTTCAATACATCGCGTGTGATATCGAACACTTGATTATAAAATAGGCTTTGTGTTAGATGATTTTGCCCAACTGTAGGCTAATGTATGTGTTCTAAGCATGTGTAAGGTGGCGGCGAGGCTAAGCTATGATGTTCCGTGGGTTAGATGCATCAAATGCATTTTTGACTTAATGATGTGTTCACCTTATGATGGGTTTATCCAGATGTCACCCCATCGTAAGTTGAGGAAGATCTATACATCCTTGAGATACAGATATTGACTGTAAGAAGCGGGTGCATGTAGGATTCCTGTTTTTTCATAGGAGCAAGCTAGGCTCAGTAAGTTTATACAATTTGGCTGAGATCACTTAGCTAAAAAGCTGCAAGTCTGAATTGGAGTAAAGCACTGTTTGACGTCACAGTGCACTCTGTACCTTCTGCGGGAGCTTCTGTTACAGAACACGTGTTGCCAAGGGAGGGTGGGGAGTTGAGAAAATTTAAAAAATTAAAAAATTTTTTGAAGATTTATGTATTTATTTTAGAGAGAGAAAGAGAGAGAGAGAGAACAGGGGGAGGGGCAGAGGGAGGGGGAGAGAATCTCAAGCAGACTCCCCACTGAGCACAGAGCCCCCAGTGGGGGCTCCATCTCATGACCCTGAAATCATGACCTGAGCTGAAACCAAGACTGGGATGCTTAACTGAGTGAGCCACCCAGACGCCCTGAGAAAATATGATTTTTAAAGTAAGGTTTGCTGTAATTAAGCTCATTGGTCGTTCGTTCGTTCGTTCATTCATTCATTCATTCATTCATTCATTCATTCATTCATTCATTGTATATGCCCAAACCCTGGGATGGCAGTGTAGCGTAGTTCTAAAGAACACGGTCTCAAATCCTGCTCTACCAATTCCTAACTCTGTGGCCTTGGGCATTTTGCTAAAGTTCTCTGAGCGGCAAACCTCATTTTCCTCATCTGTAAAATTAGGATAAGTGCCTACTTTTTAGGATTATTATGGAGAGAGAATGAAGCAATGTGTGGAAAATGCAGAGCATGGTACGAAACACTATAATTGATGGATATAATTTTTTAATAAACATTATTACTGTTGTTGTTACAGCCCAGAAGGGATTGAGCTGGCTAAGTTCTAAATGCGTGCAGGGTTGAATAATATGAAAACAGCTAAAGAAAAATCATCACGTGAGGGAAAGGCATTTGAAATGCCAAAGCAGTCCTGAAGCAATCTAATATAATAGCTTTTACCTGCTGTTGTGTAAGTTAGCTTTTGAAGAAAAAAAATCCATGTTAACCCAAGTTTGGCATTAAAATTTAAAAAAAGGGGGCGCCTGGGTGGCACGGCGGTTGGGCATCTGCCTTCGGCTCAGGGCGTGATCCTGGCGTTAAGGGATCGAGCCCCATATCAGGCTCCTCCGCTATGAGCCTGCTTCTTCCTCTCCCACTCCCCCTGCTTGTGTTCCCTCTCTTGCTGGCTGTCTCTATCTCTGTCGCATAAATAAATAAAATCTTTAAAAATAAATAAATAAAATTAAAAAAAAAGATTTTGACTTTCTGTTAGCAAATGCAACGAGATATCCTTATAACACAATTACACTCTAAAGAAACTAAAATAAATCTATAATTTTCTAAATTTCTTATCATCATTTTGCCTGTTTCTAGTTTGAGAATTTGGGGGCGAAAAAGAAAACAAACTTCTGTTGCTAGGAACATTTCAATAAATGAAGATATTTCTCTGCCCACATAGATGCCCCCATGAACCAGTTCTCCTGTTCTCCCCAAACCAAATTACACACAGATGTATGGTTATGTCTGAAGATGTTTATTAAACCTAGTCATTTCGATTCTGAATTTGGTTACAGATTCAAGATACCAAATGGGAGGGGAGAAAGGAATGGAAAAGTAATATATTTCTCTCAAAGAAGCTGTGCTCTATCTGCTTTGAATCTAATTGTCTGCCTATTTGTATTTTATCCTTAGTAAATTGGTTGGATGATCTAAAAATCATATGAGAAGGCTAAATTTAATATCTAGGAGTCAGGATTTAACATGGGAAGTCTTGTGGTCATTAGTCTTTCTAAAGTTACCCCTAACTAAAATCCGTGGAACTAGTTAATTCACCCACCCTGGATGGATCTTTGTGCTTCCCACTTGGGAGATTAAATTTAAAAGGATAATACAAATTCTAAAAAACTGCTAGAGTCCATGTTAGAATAACCAGATTAATCTTTCTGAGATGTAATTGGGTTAATTTGTCTGGGAAGGCAGTAAACATAGTGGTTAACTATGGGGACCTTCAGAGTTTGAAAAGACCGACTTCAGATCCTAGTTCTGCTATTTAATTGTTTTTTTTTAAAGATTTTATTTATTTATTTGACAGAGATAGAGACAGCCAGTGAGAGAGGGAACACAATCAGGGGGAGTGGGAGAGGAAGAAGCAGGCTTCTAGCGGAGGAGCCTGATGTGGGGCTCCATCCCAGAACTCCAGGATCACGCCCTGAGCTGAAGGCAGACGCTTAATGACTGAGCCGCCCAGGCGCCCCTGCTATTTAATTGCTTTGACAGGCAGGGTCTATAATGTCCTACAAGGAGTCTTACCACCTGGTATTCATGTCCTTATGTAACTCTCTTCCTCTGCGTGTGGACTGGTCTGGTGACTTGCTTCTAACCAATAGCATATAGCAAAAGTGACAGGGTGCCACTTCTGTGATGAGGCTATGAACAGTGAATTCTGTCTCACTAGAAGGTTCTCTCCTTTACTGGCTTTGATATTATGAGCTGCTGTGTTGGAAAGGACATGTGCCAAAGGACTGAGGGCAGCCTCCAGCCAAATGCCAGCAGGGAACTGAGGCCCTGAGACCAACAAGCAACCACGTAAGAATTTGGCAGCAGAACTTCCCCAGTCAAGTCTTCAGATGAGACCCCAGTCCTGCTGGCACCCGGTGGCAGTCTGTGACAGCCCACGTGCAGAGTTCCTAGCCAAGCTATGCTCAGACTTCTGACCTTCAGCAATTGTAAAAAATAGTTGTTGTTTTAAGCTGCTAAGCATGTGGTAATTTGTTATGTAGCAATAGATAACTAATACGGGGGGTGTGCCACCTTGGGTGAGCTACAAAACCTGTAAATTGGGGATGCCAATACCTATTTCTCAGGTTGGCTGTGAAGATTCCATAAGCTAAATGCTTAATATGATACCTGGCACCTTGTGAGCTTACTTTAAAATGTACTTTTATTTTATTGACAACATTTTACTTTTTAAAGATTTTACTTATTTATTTATTTATAAAGAGAGACAGAGTGCGAGTTGGGGGAGGAGCAGAAGGAGAGGGAGAGAGAGAATCTCAAGCCACTCTGTGCTGAGCAAGTAGCCTGATAGGGGTCTTGATCTCATGACTCGAGCTGAAATCAAGAATCAGATGCTCAACTGACTGAGCCACCCAGGTTCCCCTATTAAAACATTTTATATTCACCATGCACACCAATTTCAGAAATTAATTAATGCAATGTACAGGAGATTAAAATAGATAAGACAATTATTTCATAGACATCACACTTGAACTTCTGTTACAGTTGACATGGAAAAAAGCATAGTTCAGATTTCTTCCTCCTGATTCTTGGGCAGTGAGGGGTGGGGGAGGCAGTTGGGTATCGGTATGCCAGAGGAAAGAAGACCCCAAAGATAGGCAACCAGAAACAAAAGTTCCACAGAAAAATCTAACAAAGAGGAGTGCATACTTACTTGATATGAGTGAATTGGCTTTGTTTGGCAGTTGTCAGGGGAGCTGGGGAGTCTCATACATGTTGGTGGAACAGAAGGCAGTCTGAGAAACTCCATCAACATTTCACATGTGTATACACTTTAGTCTAATGGCTCCATTTATAGGAATTTATCCTGGAGAAGTTATTGGAAAAGTGTACCAATATATTGAAACTGTTCATTGCACATTGCTTATAAATATTAAGTTGAAACATATAAAATTGCTGATATTTAACCATTTTGATGTATGAAAACAGCAATTTCACATAGTTCTGTTGAGAAGAAGAAAATCTGAACCCCAGAATAGAACCCAAATGGAATTGTGTGAGTTTTATACACACACAAACACACATTCTGTGTATAAATGGCATCAACATATTAAGTGAAGAAAGCAGCTTACAAAACAGCAGATCTCCCCTTTGTACTCCTGAGCGTTTTCATGGAGCTCTGAGGGTAGTGAAAAAGGCTCAGAAACAAGCATACGAATTCTAATATTTTGTGCTCTCACCACCCCGCCCCATCGTGTTTCCCTGTTAAGGGACTTCCTGATTCTTCTCCATCCCACCCCTTATAACATGTCAGGGGAGGAGGGAGGGCTTCTCTGATTGGTCACTTGTCAAGGATGAACTGGGCATGCGCACTTCCTCTTCTTGGGTCAGCCTGGTTCCAGAGTTGGCCCCCTGTTATCTGCTCCCCACTAACCCAGGCAAGTTTAGAGAAGTCAGTTCTGCCCCTGTGGGGAGATGCTGATCATTGATCAGCTGAACAATGACTGGGCGGGGAGTAAGTACATCTCTTTCGGAGGCAGAAAGCATTAGAAATCCCACTTGGTTACCTACATCAGCCATGTCCTCCAAATTTGCTTTTATTGGTGATAAGAGATATATTGATCTCCTTATAGATGCAATAAAATATCCTTACATAGCTAATAAAGAAGATATTTCTTGGATCCCCCCATCCCTAAAACGTGTGCGCTCACGCACACATGCACACACACACACACACACACACACTCGTATATGCATAAAGTTGAGCTATATCAATATCAATATCTGTATAACTAAAACTGTTTGCTGTAGCGATGTCTGGGAAGGATAGGATTACAGAAACTCTCATCTTCTCTTCACTGCTTTACCATTTTGTAAAGACCGTAGCTGTATTAGGTAGTTGGACTTTTCTTGGGAAATTTAAGAGGGGCCTTAAAACTCATGGCTTACATCTCCGTGTTCTATAACACTGGACTAACCAGGTGGCAGACAAAACGTATGATTAGAACACCAGCAAAAAAGGGTCATAAAAGGAGAAAAAAATTCCCTCAATTTCCACTTGTTCAAAAACTAATTCATCATCTCCCCAATACCCCCAAAACTGGCTCTCGCCTCCAACTAACCTGTTTTTGAAAGCAGAATCATTTTTTCTTCTATTTTCTTTGGCTAGAAAACCAAACCTTTGATTCCTGCCTTAGAGTCCCTGTATTCATCCCGTCACCGGGTTCTTTGTTTCATAGCATCTCTGTCCTACATTTTTTTCTTTTCCATTCTGACTGCCAGAACTTTCCGCCTAGCCGTTTCAGATTTCTATTGCTCTCTTCACGTCCAGTTCCTTCCAACCAAAACCATAGTCTGCCTGTCTGTCTGTCTTAAAGCAACTCATCTGCCTAGTGTTCAAGGTTTTCCCCAATTTGCTTCTACCTAACCAGTCTTTCTCCGAACTGTTCTTCGCACATACCTATTCCCTCCATTCCCTTCCTCTCCTCCCATGGTTTGTAACCCACGCTCGCCTCCAGGGGGAGCTCAAGACCCTCCTCCCTCACTTCCAGTTGATTTTGTTGCCCAAAGCCAGTAAGACCACATGAGAGGGTGAAGGTTTAGCACAAAATCAGAATTAAATTCTGATTCCTCCTCCTCTTAGAAACATGCTGGCTAGCTTCATCTACTATTAATACTGACAATATGGACAATCGTGACAGGTACCATTTTTTGGAGACCCAATTACATATCAGTCGAGGTGTTTCTCCTACAGTTTCTCATTGAATCCTCCCCCAAACTCTATGAAGTATTCCATTTTGAAAATGAGGACACTGTGGCTCGGCGGACCCTCGGGGACTTGCCTGAGGTCAGATGGCAAGTAAGTGATGGAGCTGAGATGCTACCCAGGTCAGTCTCCTCCAGAGCCCAAGCTCTCAGTCTGCATGAGGGGCTTTCCTACAACCCCTAGGACAGATTATGGTGACAGGGCCCACGTCTAACTTCTCTGTGTCCTTCATACAGCCTCTGTTTTCTCATCTGCCACATAGCAATAATACAAATCTGCATTAGTTTTCCATGGCTGTCATAGCAAATTACCACCAACTGCGTGGCTTAAAACAACAGAAATAGAGGGGTACCTGGGTGGCTCAGTCGGTTGAGCATCTAACTCTTGATTTAGGCTTAGGTCATGATCTCAGGGTCCTGGGCTCAAGCCCTGCATCGGGCTCTGCACTCAGCCTGGAGTCTGCTTGTTCCTCTCCCTTTGCTCCTCCCCCTGCTTCTGCTCTCTATCTCTAAAATAAATAAATAAAATCTTAAAAAAAACCAAAAAAACAAAACAGAAGTAGAATCTTTCTCAGCTCTGGAGTCTAGAAGTCCAGACTCAAGGTGTCAGCAGGACTGTGCTCCCCCAGGAGGCTCTAGGGAGAATCCTTCCTTGCTCTTCTCCAAGCTGCAGGTGGTTGACTGCAATCCTTGGCTTGTAGGTGGGTCACTCCAGTGTCTGCATCTCTCATCACATGACCTTCTTCTCTGGGTGTCCCTGGGCATCCTCTCCTCTTCTTATAAGGACACCAGTCCTCAGACCGGGCTCGTCCTACTCCAGCGTGATCTCACCTTAACTTATGGCATCTGCAAAGACCCTATTTCCAAATGAGGTCACATATACAGGTTCTGGGTAGACATGAATTTGTGGGGGACACTTCAACACACAAGCTCTCAAGATTGTTTTGGAACTTACATTGGACACTATATTAAAAGGCACATATCCCATTGCCCAGTGATGCAGCAAATGTCACTGCATTTCTCCTATCAGACCTGCAGCCGTAGGCTGTCATGTTCACTGGCTGCTCAGCTGAGTCAGGTAGCTGGCTTCATCTTATAGAGTGTAGACAAGCAGTCCTTCACCCCAGCT
This sequence comes from Ailuropoda melanoleuca, assembly GCF_002007445.2. Classification (NCBI taxonomy): domain Eukaryota; kingdom Metazoa; phylum Chordata; class Mammalia; order Carnivora; family Ursidae; genus Ailuropoda; species Ailuropoda melanoleuca. The sequence continues at coordinate 28,439,812 of NC_048227.1, forward strand.
GCATAGCAGAATCACCTGGGATATATTTTTTAAAGGTTTTATTTGAGAGAGAGAGAGAGAGAGTGCATGAGCATGAGCAGGGGGAGGGGCAGAGGGAAAAGCAGACTCCCCACCGCGTGCAGAGCCCAACACAGAGCTCAATCCCAGGGCCCCAAGATCATGACCCAACCCAAAATCAAGAGTCAGATGCTTAACTGACTGAGCCACTCAGGCGCCCCACCTGGGATATTTTTTTTAAAGCTGTCTTTATTTTTTTTATTTTTTTAATAATAATTTTTATTATGTTATGTTAGTCACCATACAGTACATCCCAAGTTTTTGATGTAAAGTTCCATGATTCATTACTTGCGTATAACACCCAGTGCACCATGCAATACGTGCCCACCTGGGATATTTTTAAGACCAATTCTCAGGCCTCACCCAAGACTTCTCCAGTCAGACACTCCAGGGTGAAGTCTGGGAATGTGTGCTTAAAAAGCCCCCCGGGGATTGATGCTGATGGGCAACGAGAGTTGAGAACCCTGAAACTAATGTGGTCAGAGTCCCGAGAGAGAAAATCCAGAATCGTGCTGTTGGAGCGCTTCTGTACACAGCCCTTACTTCTCTAGAACATTAGGTGAGTAAAAAATCAGGCCAGTGCTTTGGAAAAACAAAAACCAGTAAGACTTGTCAGATTCAGACTTGTGTATCGTCAGTTATTCCTTCTTGTGGGAAACAAAGCATTGTTACGACTTGAGCACACACAGGATTCAACTCACTCCAACGGTGCCCGGCAGGATGACGATGGGAAAACACAATGAAAGCAGAGGAAGGGACAGGTGTCTACAGTGTTTTCCGACGACTTTCAATTTGGTCCTGAGCCTCCAGTGGCAGAAATGTTATCCAGAGAGGGCCAGGAACCAACTTGTGGTGGCTTTGCAGGGACACTTGACAAATTAAAGGAAAGCACCAGGGGGAGAGGCAGGGGTTGAAGTAGGTAGAGCTGTGTTCTTGTGGTTGTCATTCCCTTCAAACCAACCCAATACTAAGGCACATGGAGAAATAACAGAATTTGAAATCTGCCTTCAGGACTATCAACATTCTTAAGTTTAACTGAGAAGCAAATTTGATTCAATTCAACACGTATAGATTGAGGGCTTCCTATGTGTTCGGTCCCATCCTGGACACCTGGTTTATTCCACTGGAGATACGTACATGCCTTGGGGAGTTTATAGCTCTGTGTTGCTTCACAGTCCTCTTGGGAGCTTTCCAGGTGTCATCTGAAACTGGGCCCTGTTCTCAGAGGGCAGGGAGAGATGAGGGGGAAAAATGGCAGGCCAGTCCTTGTCGGCATGTGGGGATTTCCATAAGCAAAGGGAACTTACATTCAAGGCTTGTCTTGGGTGGCAAGATGAATGGATCCCTGCACCCACCTGCCAAATCTTGAAGGCTTATATTGGGGTGTCTGGGTGGCACAGCGGTTAAGCGTCTGCCTTCGGCTCAGGGCATGATCCCGGCGTTATGGGATCGAGCCCCATAGCTCTGCTATGAGCCTGCTTCTTCCTCTCCCACTCCCCCTGCTTGTGTTCCCTCTCTCGCTGGCTGTCTCTATCTCTGTCAAATAAATAAATAAAATCTTTAAAAAAAAATCTTGAAGGCTTATAAACAAGCCCTAACTGGGGTCAGTCACATATACGGTGCAGTGTTCTCAACACTACATCACCATCTCAAGGCTATGTTCTTGGAGCAGCCTCTGAGAGCAGGAGAGGCAAGCCAACCCCACATTCCAAGGACAGGGGAGCAGGTAAGAAGACTCCAAGTGCCCGGGTCTAGCTCTATGGGTCAACTGGCAGTCACAATGTTTTGATGACATGGCCCAACACTGCAAGGAGATCAAATTGTACACTCAATATATCATACAGTCACGAGGATTGGAGCTTTCAGCAGAACACTAATTCTTTTTTTTTTAAAGATTTTATTTATTTATCTGAGCAAGAGAGAGATTGAGATAATGAGTGGGAGGAGGAGAAGAGGGAGAAGCAGACTCCCTGCAGAGCAGGGAGCCCAACGCGGGACTTGATTCCAGGACTCTGGGATCATGACATGAGCTGAAGGCAGACGCTTAACCCACTGAGCCACCCAGGTGCCCAGGAGAACACTAATTCTTGTTGAGAAAGGGAAAAAGGATTTTTCATGGTGACGAGTGATTGCAAACTATTTAAATGGGTCTGAGGCTGAGTTCACGATACACTCGAATAAAATGAAGATTGGGAAAGAAGAGTAAGCCCCTCTAACCATGCCAGAAGATTATTTACAAGAGGTGTTAAGCAATGTAGGGGAGATAAAAAAATAAATAAATAAAATGGAGGAACAAAAGCTTAAATGAGGAAATTAAATTCAAGTGTTCGGATAAAAAAAAAACTTTAGTAATTAGTATTAACTGCTTCACAGTCCAAGAACTTGATTATAGTAGTTCGGGACACTTCTGGCTCTTCATGCTCTGTGTGCCCATCATGTGCAGAACACAAGGAATGGGGTTGGATTCATTGGCTTTGAGTTGCTCATGAAGGTTCTAAAGCCATGCTGACCATTAGAAATTTCTACAAAGATGGGAACGCGCCACATCTGTGCTCTCCAGCATGGTAGCCTCAGCCAGATACGATGCCCGGTTAAATGTGAATTCAGATAAACAACGCGTGACTTTTTCTTGTAAGTACGTTGGGACGTACTTTATCGGAAATTCAGATTGAACGGTGTGTCCTGGATCCTTCTCTGTGAACTCGGGTCATCCTAGCCGCATGTGGCTACTAAGCCCTTGAAATATGCCTTGCACACCTCAAGAGCTGTCTCGGAAATGTTATTTAATTTTGATTGATGGAAGTAGTTGCATGTGGCTAGCGTAACGGTCAGCTCGATCTGAAGAAACAGGGTACATGAGAGGACCTCTGCCAGCCTGAGATTTCCCTGGGGATGGTGTTTGAACTCAAATTCTTCATTCTGGGTTCTACATGTCAGGAAGCCCCGCCTCTGCGTGCAAGACACACCGAGGGCCCTGCCATGCTGGGAAGTCTTCAGGAGCGTATCTGAGAGAGTAACGACCAGAATAAGATCAAGCTATTTACTGAGCAATTATTATGTGCGTGAGATGTACTGTAAATATGCTATGTCCCTGGGCGCCTGGGTGGCTTAGTTGTTAAGCGTCTGCCTTCGGCTCAGGGGTGGTCCCAGCGTTGTGGGATCGAGCCCCACATCAGGCTCCTCTACTGGGAGCCTGCTTCTTCCTCTCCCACTCCCCTGCTGTGTACCCTTCTCGCTGGCTGTCTCTCTGTCAAATAAATAAATAAAATCTTTAAAAAAAATGCTATGTCCCTGAATCCTGCCAACAATTCTGCAAGTGAACGTGATTACATTCACTGCACTGGTGAGGAACATGTAGCTCAGAGAGGTTAAGTGACTTGCCTAAGGTCACAGAGCTGGTAAGTAGAGTGAGCTTACATTCAGATCATGTGACTGAACTGGGTAGAAGATTGCATCCAAAGGGGACAAGTTTTCAAAGACTTAAGAAACTCTTCAAGCCAAATGGTAGACAGCAAGGAGGACTGGCACCAAACAGACATGGAAATTGACCATGATTGGCAGAAAGAGGGTGAAGAGAGGGGTGTAGGCTTGGCTATTTTGTTAAGTGGTGGGATGAGTCTAGGCACATTACTTGGCTTCCTTGGGGCTCCATTATCTCATTTTTAAAACGAGGTGAAACTTTATTTTGTTTGAGGGATAACACGAGAGACTATGTGTAAAGACCCAGCAGACACTCATAAATGACCATTATACATGGTAGCATACATAATAGTTATATTTTCTTTCTGATAATGCAAACACATCTACAAGGTATGCGACTCACCCAAGAGAGTTGCAATGACGTCTCAAAGGTCTCAAGGACATGATTTAACTTTTATGCTGGAGAACACGGGTACACCTGAAACATCTCAGAAATTCTCTAACACCTTGAAAAGGGAGAAATTGTGCAAGTCCTGTTAATACTTAGCCTGTGACAATATCAGTGAAGTCAATAAATGAAAAACAACAACAACAACACGCCGACTTTGGGGGTCTGAAGGACACATGGCATGTCGACCAGGTCCAAGCTATTTATTTTCAGTTTTTAAAAAATGATCAAGTGTATAAAATTGACATCCTCGTGGACTGCCCTTCACCTTGACCCCATCCCATCCCCTAGTCCATCATTCCTGAGTCTCGCCTGAAGAAGTGCAGGTCAGGAGGGGGTAAAGGTGAGGGGCACCTGGCGCCCACAGTGCTGAGTCATTATATTGTGTCTCACGTTTCCACGTGTCTCAAATGTACAGTATCGGGATATTCTCCTTCCTTCCAGAATGATGATACCAACCTGAATTAAAGCCTCACTCTGGGAATTTAACACTTCCAAAAAAGACCTCTGACAATCTGTATGAGTCAGGGTTCTCCAGAGGAACAGAAGCAAAAACGTGTTGATATACAGAAAGAGATTTATTTTAAGGAATTGGCTCACACAGCTATGGAGGCTGTCAAGTCCAAAATCTGGAAGGTGAGCCAGCAGGCTGGAGAACCAGGAAGAGCCAGTGCTGCAGTTGAAATCCAAAGGCCATCTGCTGGCTGAATACCCTCATGCTTGAGGAATCACTCTTTTGTTCTGTTCAGATCTTCAACTGATTTGACGAGGCCCACCCACATAGTGGAGGCCAATGCGCTCTCCTCAAAATCCACCAATTTATATGTAAACCTCATCTAAAGAACACTTTTCGCAGAAACATCCAGAATAATGTTTGACCAAATATCTTGGCACTGGGGGCCAGCCAATTTGACATAAAACCTACCATCACACAGTCCCCCCAGGAACGACTACCTCCATGAAAGTCAAGCCCAAGAAGTTACCTCTAAATGAGGCATTGAGCGCTTCTGCCAAGTCTACTGGCTCAAATCTGTAAACCAACCTGGCTCTTAATCCTAACAACTTTGTCATCTGGTTTCCCAAACCTGAGCAGACAAGAAATAAGAGAAGGAGGTAGAGTGAGGACTTGCTACAGGCAGATTCCAGAAACAGTGAGAAGTGACAGCTCACAGCCTGACAGCGAGGAGGACTTTAAAAAGTAGATGGAAGAACGATAAAAGCTCAGCAGCATAGAGCCTTTGAGTGTTAAGACAAAATGTTCCGCTTCCTTCATGGAGTGAGGCTATAATAGAGCCCAGCAGAGCAACTGGTGTTCTTAATTATATACCTGGGTCTCTAAGTAACAACACATTTGGATTAGCTGTTACAAGGGGTAAGATGGAAGAAAAAGGGCAGTTTTTAAAGGGTGCGGAGGAGGCATGGTAGTCACTGGCTGATATGCTTTCCCTCCCCTGCTCCCAACCCTCACTTGTGCATGGGGAATACAGTGGATTCTCGATGGGCTCTTAAAAAAAAAAAAAAAAAAGTAGCCATTCCCCCTTTCTCAGGGCAATCAGGGCATCCAGATCTCATTCTAAGAGAATTATGCTCTTCACCCTCAGACAGGTGGTTTGAGTGATATGGATAGCACTCCTTCTCCAGGGGTGGCCCTTCTGGCTTAAGCCAGTCTAAACATGCCATTTATCTTCTGCCCTTGCTTCAGAAAGGAGCGCATATTCAAACTGGCATTGCAGTGGTGCAAATGGGTGTTTGCCGGGGGCTTTTGAGAAAGAGACTTTTTTCCCTTTTCTTCCCTAGATGGTATCTCATGAGGGTATGGTCTAGAAATGTTGTAGCCATTCTGCTCCTGTGAAGGGGGAGCCTGGAACTGGCAAGTGATGGGAGGGAGTCCTCTACATGGAGACTGAAGATAAAGCCAAAATTACAAAAGGCAGGGAGGATAAATGGAGAAAGTTAGATTCTTATAACATCCTAAGAGCAGCTTGATCAAACCTCACCTGAAGCTGTTAGGGTTTTTAATTTATATATGCCAGTGGGTTCCTTTTTAGATTGAGCCAATTTGAACTGACTTTTGGTTATTTGCTATGACATGAGACCTGAATGATAGAACACCTAATCCTGAAAAAAGAGAACTCTGACTAGAAAAGAATGAGTAGAAGGGATAGTCTAACAACAATACAGACTCAGAAAAAAATGTATCAAGCACTTCATAAGTTCCAGAAACTGCCCAGAGCTTCATTGACTTCTCACAAAAGCAAATGAGGTTGGTACTATGATTATCTCATTTTAAATCAAGACACTAAAGCTCAGAAGGATTACGTGACTTGCTCAAGGTTGCACAGAAGGGAAATGGACTGAAGAGGCCCAGCAGCGCAGGTCCTGCTGCCCAGGAATATGCTCTTCTCATGCTGCCAGGCAGACAGCAGCACAGAAGAGGGTGTGAGCTGTAAGGGCACGGTCAGAGGAGGGTGGAACCACCAAACTGTACAATAATGAGGGGAAGCTGGGGCGGGCAAAGAGGCTAAGAGGCTGCTGGGACCCAGTGGTGGACAGGTTTGGTGGCAGCCATTATTATCATTCAGAGGTTCCTATGTAGTTCTGAGGTTACTCATCATCATTACCAATACAGCTACGCCCAATCACTGCCCAGGTTCAAATCAGCATTATATCATCACGATATTCCTAATCCATTTAATCATGCAGCAGCCATTGGAGTGTTTATGCCTCAAGCACCCTACCTGGTGAGCAAGACAGTTGAGGTAACCACCCTCGTGGACCTTCATAGTCGAGCTGGGAAAGACATCAGGGAATAAATAATGACACCTGAAACAAAGGTGTACATCTGTGAATAACGATCATGGGTGGTGATAACACCAACTGTGCAGAGGGCTATCTATCTATAAGAGACAAGAACAGAGTGTTATAAAAAGAACAAGGAGGGCTGGTTTAGATAGGAAGGGTGTATGCAAGTGTGGGGGGTAAATCTTCTCCTTGGAGTGTGATTAAGCAGAGGTCTTGATGTTTAAATGGGCACATGCAATCTAAGCTGAAGGAACCACTTGTGCAAAAAGGGAACTGGATTTGCATGTTTAAGGAACTGAAAGAGGAGAGTTACTGGGTAAGAGGTAGGCAGAGGCTGGGACTTGCCTGGTCTTGAGAACCCACTGGCACTTTTAATTCTCATTTTGTCATTCCCTCTTGAATGTTTCCGGAGAATCCTCCCCTGGGCCAGACTGTAGGCAGGGAATAGGGATATGGAGATTAATAGTGATGATGATGATAATGCCCCATAGTCATTGAGGACTTACCATTTGCTATTAGAACTCTTGTCCAAGATTGGAGGAAGAGTCTCCTGGATGTAGGCAGCTAGTTGAGAATTTCCCAATCTTGGTGGGTCAAAAGAACTCGTTACGGAGTTAAAAACACACCCTTCTCCTGGAGATTTGGATTCAGTAGGTGCAACTCCTCCTGGAATTTGTGTTTTTAACAACTTTGACAAACACTGGCCTAAAGCAGTGTAGCGCAATGGCTGTTCGTTTTTTTTTCTGGACAGATCCGAGTTTGGGTCGGTGGCAAGTTCACTGCTTTTGCAGTCATCTCGCGCAAACTGCTCCACGCCTCTGAGCATCATGTTTCCCCTTCTGACAAATGCGGCTAATGACAGCACCATCTCCTGGCGCTGGTGTGCAGATTAGGTGAGCTGTGATTCCTAGTGAGCGGTGATGACAGTAACAGGATGATGATGAACACGCCTCATGATCGGCTGTCCTAGATCACAGTTGGTGACTTGGAGGACCGTCCCGAGGCAGGGCCCAGTTCTTCTGACCTCAAACTAGGGTTGTCGACTGAAATACAGGAGCCCGGTTAAACTGGAATTTCAGATAAATAATGCAAACATTTTAGTGTAAGTATCTCCCAAATATTGCATGGGCTATACTTACACTGAACAATCATTCCTTGTTTATCTAAAATTCCAACCTAACTGGGCGTCCTGTATTTTTACTTTTGGCACCTAGCAACGCCACTTTAGGGGAAAGAAAGCCCCCCCCCCCAAGCCTGACCCCGAGAGCACCCTCCCTGCGCACGCACGCGGGCCCCAGTCCAGGCGCCTCCACTGGGCAGGCGCCCCAGTCGATCCCAGAGGGGCTCCTCACACTTCCGCCCCGCTCAGGCAGCACTAGCGGCTCCCCGAGCGGCCGAGCCCCACGCGCCGGCCCTGCCGCCCCGCCGTGAGCAGAGGGCGCCGCCCCGAGCGGGGCAGGACAGGCTCGGCGGTTGGGCCGTGTGCTGTCCTGCCGCTCCCTCCCACACTGTGTACTCAGGGGAAGCCAGAAACTCTCTCGTCATGTCGGCTGCGGAGGCGGGGGGTGTTTTCCGCCGAGCCAGGGGCAGGACCCTAGACGCGTTTCCCTCAGGTACTAACGGCCTTTCGCCCGGGGAGGGGATGACTTCAAGGCTGCGGAACGTTCCGTCGGGGGAACCGTCGTTCTGGGGGCACGCGCCTCTAGCCGGACCGCTTTGGGGGCTGCACCCCGGGGGGCTGGGGACCTCAATAGCGGCCGCACCGCCCGCGCTTAGGGCTTCGAGGGGCGCTGTCGAGAGATGGGTGTCTGGGCGGTGGGGCTTCTCTGGCCTTGACCTAACTTCCCTGAGAGTACAGGAGATAGAGTAAGGAAGCAAAGCGTGCTTCCTAGGAGCGTGGGCTGTGCAGTTAGACTTGCTTTCAGCCCTGCCTTGGACACGTTGCTCAGCAAGCAGGGCTCGGCCTCAGTTTCCCCACCTGCACACCGGGAATAACAACGGTGATCTTGTGTGTAGCGCTCGTAGGCGCTTGGTGCACGTTAGATGCGGTTATTCTTGTGGTGGATCAAGAGGATGTATTTTATACTCCACAGTCCCGCTTAGTTCCAGCGATCGGGGTCATCCGCCAAGAATGTGCGCTGTGCCCGTCGGGACAGCAGGGCGGGAGGGCAGGCCAGGGTCCGGTCAGAGTTAAGTGCTTGGGGTTTGGATTTAGTCTGCCTCTGTAAAAATGTTGTGGATTTTGTTTTTTGTTTTGTTTTTTAAAATACCTCCTGGGGAAGCGTGAACAGCTGAAAAGTATTTTTCTAACGCAGTGTTCGACACACACAGGCTAGGTGCTAAGTGAATGTTAGCCCTGGAGCCCTAAGTCAACAGGGAGGCACGTTCCTGGTTTCCTGGTCCTCTCTGGGTTTTTGCTGCTTGGAGTCAAGATTCCCTCCCACGCACTCACCAGTTTTGTAAGCCCCGGGGACGTCACCCCAGATGCCCTGCGTGATCTGGCCGGTGCTCACCTTTCTTGCTTCATGCTTGTCATCCTGCCCTTTGCCCGGCTCTCCTGCTGCACTGGTTTTCTAGAAGGCCCTTCTTTTTCTCGGCTCCCATCGCTAATAGCCGGGCTCGTAGGGCCTGGCCATTTCTCAACCTTCGAACCCTAGTTAAGGTTCGGTCACTTCCTGGGTCTGATTTTCCCTGGCTAGCCTAATTTAAAAAGGAGGTTCCTCCTCAAGGTCTCTGTCCTAAAGCCTTGTTCTTTTCTCTCTTTGCAGCTCTTGGTGGGGGAGTGGCAAGGTTCTGGAAGAGCATATGGGGGCCAGAAATAATAGCTGTGGCAGATTTTGGAAAATACAGTCTGTGGTAGTGCCCATTTAAAAAATATTTTTTTTTTAAAGATTTTATTTATTTATTTGACAGAGGTAGAGACAGCCAGCGAAAGAGGGAACACAAGCAGGGGGAGTGGGAGAGGAAGAAGCAGGCTCATAGCAGAAGAGCCTGATGTGGGACTCGATCCCATAACGCCAGGATCACGCCCTGAGCTGAAGGCAGACGCTCAACCGCTGTGCCACCCAGGCGCCCCTAAAAAATATTTTAATAGGACTTTTTTTCCCCCAACATGAGGTTTTTGAGATTTATCTGTATTGATACAGGTAGCTCTCGTTCACTCTTTCCTCCTGGGCAGTATTCTGCTGTATACATTCTCTTGCTAGATATGTAGAGTATCTTCCCTGAGGAAGGGGTCACACCCCTTATCTGATGGCAAAGAATGAGGGTGAGTTAACCGGGGCCATGAAGGGTGGAAAGAGCATTGAGGACCGTGGGTGGAACTGGTGTAAAAGTCTGTGGCCTGGAGGGATGGGGAAAGGGAAGGGTGGGGGAGGGGTGTGGTGTTCTGTGAGAATGGAGGATGGCAATGGGGGGGGGGAGTAATTGAGGACTTTTGTCTTTACCTAATACCATCAAAGAGTTTTAAGCTGCATGTATGAGTAAGCAAGGACACTGATCAGATTTCCCTTTTGGAAAGAATGGTCTAGCTGCGGCAGTGCAGTGACAGCAAAAGAATTTCTACCTCTGAGGAACTTGGGGGCAATCTGATTGCAAGCTGGAGCCCAAGAACTTGGCTTGAAGCCACATTTCCATAGCCCCGCATTGTTCGCTTTGGGTTTATTTATTCGCGGTAGCTGGAGGTGCCTGTGGTTGCGGGGAGGGCTTTTGATGGAAATGATGGGGAGGGATACAGAGGTGTCAAAACTTCTTAACCCACCGAAGTTGCCACAGGGCTGCCAGGGGGTCCGGAGAACAAGAGTCATTCACCTGGACAAGAACGGGGCAGCGGGGAGAGAGACTGAGAAGAGAAAAGGACAGGACACTTACCCTGCTGAGATAGGAAGAGGGAAAATGACCCTGGGCTTCCCTTAGCAGTGGGGCCCATGCCTGGACCCCAGCGGGCATGCGCAGTGTGGGCCATTTAGCACAGGGCTTTTAGAGACCCGGCCTCAGCGGGTTGAGCTTAGAACACCTAGTCTTGTGGGTTCCTGTCACTGGGTGCTGAAGCCCTCGTCCACCGCCAAGGGTGCCCCCCATTGCTCTCACCTAGTTTTTGCCGAGTCTTCGTCTCCTGCTGGCTTTGCTGGCACCTTTGAGAGCTGCTTGTAGAGGGTCCACTGCCAGGCCCAGCCGTGTGGGAACGTGAAGCCCCTGGAGCTGGGACGGTGGCTCTAGAGGCCGGCCCGGAAGAGAAAGGCAAGCAACTGGCGTTCCCCTGTCTCTTGCTAAAATACACACTGCCTGCCAGAGGTTTGTTTAACTCGAGCAACACTGCTCCAAATCACAGCCCTGGTAATCCGCATATGCTCGCTCCTCGAAGCTCCCTCCTGAAATAGCGAAAGTTTGGTTCTCAAGCAAAGCCGGGCAGGTGGAGGGAACAGTGCTGTCGTGCTGTTTAGGCTGTCATAAGCGAGCACCACAGACCGGGGGCTTATAAACAGCAGACGCTTCTCACGGTTGCGGAGGCTGGACGTCCAGGATCAAGGCGCCGGCGGAATGCGTGTGCCGTGCATAGATGACCATCTACTTGCCCTGCCCGCGCACGGTGGGAGCGGGGAATGAGTACTCTGGGGTCTCCTTGAGAAGGCGTTCATCTCATCACTAAGCCCCCCTGACCTCATTGCCTCCGCATATCATCACATTGGGGTTTACATTTCAACCTAAGAATTTGGGGGGCCCGCAGACGTCCAGTGTGTGGTAAGCACTGTGAGGACCCCCNGGGGCCCCCCCCCCCCCCCCCGGTGATCTAGGACTGCGAGCACTTTTTCCAGCAGTATCGCCCCCGAAGCTTGGCTTCAGTCATCCATTCCCTGTTAACAGCGTCCGCGAGGCTCCGTCCACAGATGTTTATACAAAGTAAATTGTACGTGTCTCAGTTGAGAAGGTTCACATTCCTCAGGCATGTTCAGATACTCATTTTAATTAGGCAAATTGATCATTATATTTCCTTGACACATACCCTAATCAAGACTACTTTCTCCTACCAAATAATTGTTGTTCTGAAAAGTTTACAACATCTGTTTTGAAGAAATTCTAAAAAAGGAGAAATATTAAGGTAAAATAGGTTTCAGAAATTACCTGTATTTATTTGTTTTTAGGTCCTAAACTGTTCTTTTTTCCAGTTTCATTTTACCACCAGTATATTTTCTACCTCAAGAATAGGGCTCTTTGGTGGTTTTCTTAAAAAAGATGATTTCCCCTGACATTTTAAATCTCTGCAGTTATTTCAGAGGAGTTGACCATATTCACCAATCCTGAATGTTTCTCGGTCCTCTCTGGAAAACCTCTCACATCACAGAAAATAGTCTACAAAAAAATAACTTGCCCCACCTCTTCCAGGTCTCACCTTAGAACTCTTCTAGAAATAGTAGACCTGGAAATGGGTATCCAGGTCTGAACGGGATTGAAAATACTGTAGTTTGAAAAATTCTAATAGATCAATGAGGAAAATGAAAATGAAATAAATGCTTTTAATTATGCCATACATTTCGGCCAAACCAGTTATCTCTTATTTGAGAAGGGCTCCTGTGACTAAAACAAGAATTTTGATTATTTATCCCTGCGTCATTAATATCATCATCAGTCAAAATAAGTGTGTAAAATGTTCCTGTCGTAACATTTCTAAGAGACAAATGAACTTTTATTTGTGAGTGCCTTTTTTTTGCCTTTCTAAACTTTATCGAGGTACCATAACATTCACTCATTTTAAGGTCACAGTTCAATGATTTTTAATACATTTGCAGAGTGTTACAGTGTCAGGATTTTAGACATCATCTTTTCAGGATTCTCTCATGTTGTAGCAGATAGATGCACTCTCTTCTTTTTTACTGAATGGTAGTCCATTGTATGGGAAAACACATCTGTTTATCCATTCATCCATTGTTGCACATTTGGACGTTGGCAGGTGTTCCCCAGTTTGGATACTGGCTGTTAGGAGTAAAGCTGGTATGAACATCCACATACAGATCTTTGTATGGACATATGTTTCATTTCTCTTGGGTAGATACCCAAGATTGGAATTGCTGGGTCATACAAGTAACTATGTTTGATATTTTGAGGAACTTCCAAACTGTTTTCCAAAGCAGCTGCACCATTTTACATTCCCACCACTAAGATATATGGATCCACGTTTCTCTGTATCCCGGCCAACACTTATCACTTGTCATCCTCTGCCTTTTTGATTATAACCAAATATGGGTGTGAATTGGTATCTCATTGTGATATTGATTTGCATTTTCTTAAAGGCTAATGATGTTGAACATCTTTCCATGTGCTGACCAGCCATCTTTGAAGAAATATCTTTTCAGGTCCTTTGCCCCATTTTTAATTGGGTTGTGTTTTTATTGAGTTGTTAGAGTTCTTTATATATACTGGCTACAGATCCCTTATCAAATCCATGGTTTGCAAATATTTTCTCCCATTCTGTGGATTCTCCTTTCCCTTTCTTCAAAATATCCTAGGCAGCACCAGAATTTTTAATTTTGTTTGAAGTCTAAATTATCACCTTTTTCTTTTATCACTTATGCTTTTGATGTCCTATCTAAGAAACCTTTGCCTAACCCCAAATCATGAAGATTGACTTCTGTGCTTCTTCTAAGAGTATCCTAGTTTAAGCTCCTACATTTAGGTCTAGGTCCATATTGAATTAATTTTTATGTATGGTGTGGGGTAAGGGTCTCATTATTAGGGAAAAAAATTTTTTTTTACTACAGTAGAAACCTAGTAGTTGGTCAATGAATAGAAAAACTTAGCCAAAGAGGGGAATTAAAAAAAATTACACATTCTTTTAACATGTCCTTTTAATGTAAACCATAAATGTACATTCATTTACCATTCTTTTGAGGTCGGGCCAAGGACTTGTCTTGGAGTATTGGGATTACAGATGGGCCTGCCATGGAGCCTTTCTTGCATAAACAACACCCATAATGAATCTTTTCCAGTTTGGGTTTTTTCCAGTGGAGTAGTCAGTTAAAAATCACTTGGAAAGCACTCTGAGTAAAGAATCCTAGGTTTATACTTTCTTTTTCCTCTAATCTTTTACGCTGGTCTCCACAACACCTAATTCAATAGTACTTTATTTTCACCAGCTTGCCTTTTATTGAGTGTTCCCAAAGCGTCTGTCTTAGTTTTATTAGAAGCAGCCCTTTTTACAATTCATATTTCTCCGGTTTACATGTTTAACTGACTGATTTAAAAATAAGTGCTAGCATGAACAGGTTCGGGGACAACTCCTGATGGATGCATGGTGCAGAACCCTTGGGGGACCTCGGGTCACAGCCCATGCCTTTGTGGAGGGCATGGAGAATGCTGGTAAATCTGGGGGTTTGTTAAGGGAGTGTCTCTTTCACAGAGAGGACTAACTGGCAGCTTTTTATATTTGTGAAGCATATGATTTTTAACTTTGCCAAACCCTCCCAATTAGTTGCAGATGATAGCATGGGACCCTGGCAGCTGGAGCCTCTGGGAGCCCAGGAACCACTCTCAGTCACTCTCATGACCAGGTCTGATACGTAGCCAGACAATCAGGAAATATTCGTTGACTGGAAGAATGCCCAAAGTCTCCATGTACCCCTGTTTAAAAGAAAAAGGAAAAAACACTAGTCACGCTAATGCCGGAGGTCCTTCCTTATTTGTGAAACGAAGGCAGAGTGTTGGCTTGAGCTGTCTGAGATGCTGCTGTGGTGATGGATGTGCTGGGTTCATTTACACGAGGGTGCCGAGATGCTTGGGTGATTTCAGGCCCTAAACTAGGAGGTGGGAGTGCTAAGCAGGGAGTGCAGCTCTTCTGGCTGCTGGCCCTTTGACCTTGACACCAGAACATACTGGAATAGGACAGAACTCGTCATCTCATCTCCAGTCTGCTTCTTCTCCTGTCTTCCCTCCAACTCCTATTCAGTCAGAAGCCCAGGAGTCAGTCCTGACCTCTCCTCCTCCCCTTCTCTCCGCAGCCCCATCCCTTCAACCTCCAGACCTCACCGTGGTTTTGTCCATCTGTCCCCTTCCCCAGCTCCCACCACTGTGACCCCCAGCCACCTGTCTCTCTCACCTGGACAATTCCAGGAGTTTCTGCATCCACTCTGGCCACACCGTCCATTCCCTGTACAGCATTCAGAGCCGTCTCTTTGAAACAAAAATTGGGCCTGTCATGCCTTGACATGGCTTCTTTCTGTCCCTCTCTTTCTCTCTCTATGGTCTCATTCTTCAGGTAGCATTTTATTTATTTTTTTTAAAAGATTTTATTTATTTATTCAACAAAGATAGAGACAGCCAGCGAGAGAGGGAACACAAGCAGGGGGAGTGGGAGAGGAAGAAGCAGGCTCATAGCGGAGGAGCCTGATGTGGGGCTCGATCCCAGAACGCCGGGATCACGCCCTGAGCCGAAGGCAGATGCTTAACCGCTGTGCCACCCAGGCACCCCTCAGGTAGCATTTTAGAAGAAACCTGTGTTCATTCTCCCATTTGCAGTTAGGATCCTGGTATTCCCCTTTGCTCATTCGTTTCCTTTATGACACTTATTACAACTTATAGTTGTGTATTTATTCCTGTGACTTTCATGCCTTTTCATGCCTCTAGACTATAAATTCCTGGAGTGCAGGAAGCCCAGACCTAGGACAGTATCTGGCAGTGGTGGCCACTCAGTGGCCATTTGTTGTAGAAAGAAATGAGTAAATATGATCACATTTCAGGATATGCATAACCATAATATGATCACATTTCAGGATCTGCATTATCCTGTGGACAAAACAAAACAGAAACAAGGTATTGAATCAACCAGTAGGATCCCTTAGCAAACCACCCTGGGTGGCCCTGAGGTTCATGCAGTGCTCAAAGATGTCTGTTAAAGGAGGTTCTTGTTGCTAGGTGGGTGCCCTCTCTGGGCCTCATCTGCCCTGAGGATGCCTTCTCCTCGCATCCAGGGCCTCTGTTTGCCCAGCCTTGTGTCTGCAGGGCAGCTCTCTCCAGAGAGAGCACCTTCTTCCACTTCTCCCCGAAGCACCATCTGGGCCGGCAGCCACCTGCTCTCTTGGCAGGGGAGCATGGGTAATTGTTGGAAACAAGTCATAGCAAACATCCACCCCAAAAAGGCGAACCCCAAATGGAGTTCTGCTTTGGAAAAGCAAGAGAGGTTCAGGAAATGTCTTTTTCCCCCGGTAGCTGTTGTCTAGAATAGCATCGGGCAAAGCCAGTGATGCTGAAAGCCACCTGGCCAAGGAGCCCTGGCCTGTCTGCCTTTTTACTTCTCTGAAGGGTTGCAGATAAAGATTTTGGCAGGTCCTTTATCCCGAATGGCAAGTGTGGCTGCCAAGCTATGACTCAGAACCTTTTGTGTGTCTCGCAAACCACCTTTGGATGTGTTTCGGCAAAGAGAAGAGAGGTTGCCTAAATTCACTTTGCTCCTTAGGAAGAGTAATACGGAGACTCTGAGGACATTGCTGTCACAGTTAATTATTTTGGGGGAGGAGGGGACCCCGAAGGGTACTCTTTTTTTTTTTTAACAGCTTCACATGCCATACTATTCACCCTTTTACAGTGTACAATTCAGTGGCACTTTGTTCACAGAGTTGTGCAATCATCACCACAGTCGATTTTAGGCAGAAAGAAACCCAGCACTCCCTCGCTGTCACTCCACCGCCACTCCAGCCCCGGGGAGCCGCTCACGAATGGCACTATTAAATGGGGCGTAAGTTCCGGCAGTTTTACAGTCGGGACGTTCGGATCGTTAAACCAGAAAGGGTCCCAAAGTGGTGAAGATTGTTTTGCTACTGTTGCGGTGTTGTTGTTGTTGTTGTTGTTGTTGCTGTGTTGTTGTTTTTAACCACAAAATAAGATTAGTCCCCGGAGGAGATGAGGGGTATTGCTGAAGACATTTAGACTGTGATTCACTGTGCAGATGGCTACTGGGAGAAACTGCAAAATTTGCATTTCATTGGCATTTGCTCTTTAGCCAGAAAGCCTCCAGACAGCTGTAAAGCTACCCATCTTTGCCGTTTTATAACCGAAGCAATATCCCCAGTATGTGAACGGAAGGATGTTACTGTGTATGTGTGTGTGCATGTGCGTGTATCTATATCATCAAGTATTTTCTGCGCCCCCTGTGTGCTATGGGGAATAAAGAAATGGGTAAGGTTTTGGTGGCTTTGTCTCTGCTAAGACAAGGGTAGGAGTTACCGTAAGTAACAGTCATGATCGTAGAAGCTCACACTTGACTGCTTACTGTGTGCCAAGTGCAAATGCTTTACGTGTATTCACTCAGTCCTTGTTCACAATAACCCTTCAGAGGTAGGTGTGTTACTTTTACTTTACAGACAAGGACACAGACCCTGAGAGGTTAAGAACCTGTTCTTAACCTGGTCATGTCGCATGCTTGGTAAAGGGGGGAAATGGGACTTGAGCCTGGTACGCAAGCTTCAGAGTCTAGGTGACCCTGGGACCAGGCGAGGGCTTTGGGAGGTGGAGACTTTAAGTCTTCCTCAAGCCCACATGTCCCGGCATCATCTGTCCTCTGCCCTCCATTCACATTTGCCTCTGGTGGCAGGGTCTGGTCCTTGCCGTGTGCTCTGCCTGGGGTGCGTCCCCACCGCCACCCTGTGCCTGGCTCTTATGTCGCCTTAGGGCTCCATCCAGCCCCACCTCCCACCCATCAGTCACTGTGTCCATGATCACCGTGATTCCGTCTGCAGAAGTAATGAGCGCAGCATGCGGTCAGCTTTGTTGTTGGCCTGTTCGTCATCCATCTCCCCACTGTTGTGTAAGGTCTTAAGGAATGGGACCTATGGCTTTGCTCACTGTTGAATGCCCAGCGACTAGTGTGGCACCTGTCCTGTGGCGCATACTCAGAACAAGCTTGCTGAATGAGGGAAAAGGAAGAGCTGCATATGTGGCAGAGGAGGGAGGGAGGCTCTGGGCTGGGAAGGGCAGGTGCAGTTTCAGCAGGAAGAGTTGGTAGAGTGGGGAGCATCCCCTGGAGGAAGGAGTGGGAAAGCATGGCTTGTGTTTGAGGAGCAGATAAGGGTCCCCTCCGAGGGATCGTGTGGCATGTTTGCATAGGGTTTCTCAATCTCTGCATTGACCTTATGGGCTGGACTGTTTGTTGTGGGGCTGCCTGTGGAATGTGGGGTGTTGAGCAGCATCCCTGGATCCCGGAAGCACCATTGCCCTCCCAGTGTGACATGCAAAGGTGTCTGCAGACATCAGATACCCCCTAGGGGTCAAAATCATCCCTGGTCAAGAGCCACCAGTCTAATGGGAACAGTAATCAGGATAGCTGGAAAAGTGTTGCTCTTGCGTTTTAGACCCAAGTGCCAGAATGAACGAGGATCCCTCGACGTGTTCACTTATCCCTTCATCAGATGTTTACTGAATGCCTCTCATGCCAGTGACCCAGTGATACCTGCTGACAATATACCGGAAAGGGAACGTGAACGCGGGCCTTTAACTCGTGGAGATTAGAGCACAGTGACGCTTCAGCAGGAGAGTTTGGTGATCAGGACAAGGGTCTCAGGAAGTCACAGCACTGGTGATTGCCTGCAGCGAATCAGATTGGGGAGCATTGCGTGGAGCTGTCCTGGTGGCCCTGTGTGGGAGAGGTAGAGCCCTGAGCCAGGCTGATGGGGCCGCAGAGGGGAGGGAGGTCCTGCGGAGCAGTGGGGATGTGGGTTCATCTACCTGGTAGGCTAAATGGACCCACTGACACACAGTCCCGTCATCTGTAGATGGGTGGACTGGGGACCATGGTGGCAAACTCCGGGCCATCAGAAGAGGCCAGTCTTGAAGAAAAGGTGATGAACTGGCTTGTGGGAGTGTCGTAAGGTGCTGATGGGGCAAGCTGGGAGCTTGGACATACCCAGAAAAGCAAACACACTACTCTCGACTGCCTTTTTTAGTTAATTCTGTAGCTTTCTAGTCAAATGGAGACTCGTGGCCCCTCTGGTCCCAATTCATGTATGATGTTGAGTCAGAGAAGTTAACAGGAGCCCAAACGGTGAATTTCTAAATACTATTAACAGTGTTGTGATGTGCTGTGTGGTGATAGGGGCCTGGTTCATCAGACTGCCTGCTCATCAGACTTCTAACCAGTATCTTCCAAAAAGCAGAGGAGATTAGGAAATGAGACTCTGCTTTATAAGAATGAATCTGAGAGCTATTTATCACTGTAGTCCACCTTGAACCGTTTGAGGTTGCCTGTAAAGTAACAGGTTTGGCACATCAGGAGAGCACGAATTGTTACAGTATTAGGTGTTAATTAATGGCAGGACTGATTCGTGTAGGCCTTTTCCTAGTGGTGTGATGAAATAGTGACTCAATTGCTTTTGGGGGTGCATTTATTATAATTAGTCATTGATTAACTGGTAATAGCGAAAGGATCAATGAAATTTCTAATTCTTGGTATATGTTAAAAAGTCAGCTTTTATTAAGAGTTGACAGATATGTCTGAAAGGTATCATAAAAACGAGGGAGAGGAAATGTATTGACAGAGATACATTTAAGAAAACATGTAGTTCCTGATATTAACTGCACAGAGCAGTTGCAATCTGAATATCTGTCTTTCAGGCAGGATATTGGCATGTAAACCGTCTCATAGGAAGGATTAGTGGTAAGGCACTGTGTGAGTTTTTAAAGGTTTTTAAGATTCTTCTATGTGTACAGTTGCTTTGTACCCAGTAATGCTTGAAGAAGACTCACAGGCCTTTACTGTCTATGGTTTAATACCACCCAAATCCACCGTCTTTTTATTCCTCAGTTTTGAAAGATGGTTTCTATGACAGTCTCTATCAGTTAGCTGAAATCTGGAAGTGGCCAAATCCTGATAACTCTCTATACAATGGCTGAATCGGATTCTCTCTAAGGCCAGTTTTTCTTTTATAAAGATATTTTTAAATTGATTTAAATTTTTATTTTTTTTTAGTTTTAAAAAAGATTTTATTTATTTATTTGAGAGGGAGAGAGATTGCGAGCGAGAGTGCAAGAGCAGGGGGAGGGAGAGGCAGACTCCCCGCTGAGCAGGGAGACCGAGGTGGGGCTGGCGAGGTGGGGCTGGCGGGGGGGAAGGGGATCTTGGGGCTTAACCCGGGACTCCATCCCAGGGTACTGGGATCATGACCTGATCCAAAGGCAGATGCTTAACTGACTGAGCCATGCAGGTGCACCTGATTTAAATTTTTAAAAACTAAATTTTAAAATTTGATTCAGGCTATGATTCCTATGGGACCATAATAAATAATTTATTATGATAACTCAGAGCTTGTTTTTTCTGGGTTATCATTTGGACAGACTTGATAAGTCTTCTCAACAATCTCACCTCCGTGACCACCTGCCTTGAAGTCAGGGCTCTGTGGAATAAGAGGCCTGGTTCTGCCTCTACGGCCTTATTAGACCTCGAGCAAGTTATTTAACCTTGACCTTGCTGAGTTTCTTCTTCACCTCTAAGCAAAATGGAAGAGTTACCGTAGATATAGGCTTGTCACTGCACATGTCCACAGGGTCCAGATGGTGAATGGGACCAATTGTGGACCACGGGAATTGAGACCACGCACCCCCTTTGAGGAGCAGCCACTGCTCAGCCCAGCCGGTCAGCATACTCCAATTGGGCCTGGTTTGGCTGGATTTTCCAGGAGAGTCTAGAAAACCAGGTATCTCTATGAAACTCATGAATTTAAAATGCTGGCAACAAATTCAAAATTGTGTAGCTATTATGTGGGCCAAACAAAACACACCTGCTAGCCAGACTACATCCAGAGACCTGGAGTTTGTAATTTCTGGAGAGGATCACCAGTTAGCATCCCATGGAAGATGGATGCTCTGGGCTCTAGCCTGTACCCTGAATCAGCCCTGTGCTGTTGGCAGGGACTGTGAGCATCCCAGCCTTCTGGGGAAAAGCTCTGGGCCTTGCCAGCATTATCTTTGTGTACAATCTCCTTATTTACCAAGATGTTCCATTCGAAGGAAACTTTTTGGAGATAAAAATATCTTTATGGAGGTGGACAACTTGCAGGCAGACCAAGGCACATTCCATCTCCTTTATGGCTCTCTCTCCGGGCCAGCCCAGCAGCACTGAACTTCTGAACAGTGGAAGCTGCTGCTCATTAACTGTGATTTTTAACTTGAGCATGACTGAGATCCCTAGCCAGGCTTCAGTATCCCCTTTCGGTTAAATAAGGGGTTAGTGATTCTCCAAATCCTTCTACGCTGAAAATTTCCAGTGCTGTAGTGGGAAAAGTTTGGCTTCTATAAGCCTCCAGCCTCCCTGGGATGGGCTGCAATGGAAGGGCTCACTCAGCTCAGAACAGTAGGGTCAGGTGTAAGTGGTGTGGTTAAGTATGTGAGGCTAGGGCTTGTTTAATAGTACCCTCTGCGGCAGACAAACTCTCAGATGGTCCCAGTGACCCCCCCCCCCACCTACTAGTATTCACGGCGTGTGTGATCCTCTGCTCTTGAGCGGGGGCTGGCCTAGCAGCTTGATTATAATGAATAGAACACAGCACAGTGATGGGATATCACTTCCATCACCACGGTACATAAGATTATAACTTCTGTTTGCTGGCAGACACTCTCCCTTGCTGGCTTTGAGGAAGCAGGTTTCTGTGTTCTGAGCTGCCATGTTGGAGAGGCCCACATGGCAAGGAAGTGAGGGTAGCTTCTGGACCGCAGCCAGCAAGGAACCTAGTCAACAACCCTGTAAGTGAGCTTGGAAGCAGATCCTGCCCCACGTGAGTTTTCATGTGAGACCCCAGCGCTGGCTGACACTTTTCATTGTGGCTTGTGAGAGACCATGAGCCGAGAACCCGGCTAAGCCATGGCCAGGTACCCAGCCCACAGAAACTGAGATGACACCTGTGTACTGTTCCAAGCTCCTGCATTTGTGTTCCGTTGTTACAGTAGTGAGAGAGTGCTAATACAACATCTCTGTGAATTTGTTACAAAAATTAATGTTGAAAAAATTCAGTTCACTGTGGACATTCTTATTTATAGAAGACTTAGGTGTTTTAGTTAAATAGCTGTGTGCTTTATGTTGTAATAACAGTAAGTACCCTATAGACATTACCACAAGTTTTTGTCAAATGTTTCAAAAGATTGTAGTCTTGTTTTCGTATGATGTGGGTCAGGAATGAGGTCTTAAATTAATCAACCTAACTTTATTCTTTAGTGCATTCATTCTACAAGTACTTAGTTTATCTCAGAATTTGACTTTGGCCTTATCATAGTCACCAGTTAGAGTCCCTGACTGCATTCTTTTATCAATTTTGGAAATTACCTGGGCTGGATAGAGACAGGGACCTAAAAATAAGTAGGAATATATGCAAAACAAAAATAAAACCAAACCAAAAAAGCCATCAGTAGGGAAATATGCAAAACAACAACCAATCCTCCAAGCCATTATTTCAATTTAGGGAAACAAAAATCACTTTGCACCTGTTTCTGATCAAACATGTTCAAGCAGTTCCTTGATGAGTTACAGGTCAGTGCTTTTCAAACTTGGATTTGCGTACAGATCACATGGGGATCTGTTAAAATGCAGACTGTACCTCAGTAGGTCTGGGCTGGGCTTGGGATGCTGCCTCTAGAGCAAGCTCACAGGTGGTGATGCTGGTGCTGGTGCAGAGGCCACACCTTGAGGCCTGAGGAGTAGACCCAGCCCTGTTCCTCGCGCCCAGTGCAGCATGCTTCATTGGTGCCCTCCTGTCATTCGCACCTTCTTCCTCAGCCTGCACTTCCAGCAATTCTGCTCCTTTCTGGGGGGGTTATCAGGCCTGTATCATTTAACCAAGCAGTCCCATAATTGAGTTCTTTGACTAGGAAAATTTAAAAAACCAAACAAAAAAGCTTGCTGGATGCCTAAGTGTCTTTCTTTTTTTCAGTAATAAAAAATGCTCTGATTGTATATTGGGGTGCTTCAGGAATGGACCTCAGTATTCTGAACTTCTGTGGCTTGAACAGCCAGAACACTGATTTCAAGGAGTCTAAAGAAAGCAGCAGGACTGTGCCAGGGTCGGACAGGTGCTCTGCCCTGCAGGTGATGGCATAGCAAGCTCTCCCCAGGTCTCCTAGATGTCTGCCAATACCTGTGTTCTGCCCTGGGTATGACTCTGGACTTTGGCCAAATAGTTTAAGGCAAGTGCTGTTAAGCATTCACTTTCATAATGTTTTGAGGGATGGGGAAGGCATAAATTTACAAAATATTCCTCCCTCTGCAACTAAGCATTGTAAGTCTGAAATACCCATTATTCAGCCTTGATGAATATTAAGATGAGACTGAAGACCACAAGCTTCTGTAGCAGAACTTGAAGAGGACCCAGATGCTTTTGAGAAGGCAGAGCTCCAAGTCAGCAAATTGCTCTTATTACATAGATAGGCAGGTGAAATAGTGATATGTGAGCTGTCATGTATTTCAGGTCAAATCTATTTATTTTGTACCGTGTCATTATAAAATAGGGATTCTATCTAAGATTTTACTAAGTAAACAAATAATGATGAAAGATTTATTTTAATGCCTCCAAGGACTATTGACTCTTTGAGACGATGACTATTTGTTGTAGGAAACTATATTCGTTAAAATGTCTGCTGTAAAAAACTGTTCATAAATTCTGTTTGTTATAGAAGATTGATTGATGCACCAACCTTGGGGTGACGATCACCTCCCTGATCTGGTTCTGATTAATTTACCCAGTTTAAACAGCTCTGCAAACTGCCTCAGAAACAGGAATGTCGCTAAAAACATTCAGTGTAAAAAGGTTATTATTCAAGTAAAATAAATGAGTAATGCTAACAATTAATTTTAAAACACAAATTGGACTCTCATTTTTTTTTCGTGACACCAGCCTTCAACTCTTGAAGACGTCCTGCTGATTCGGTATTTTTAGTGCCTGATCCCTCAGTATATATTATTACTTTGTAGCAGAGTACCCTGAAACTTGGCAGCTTGCAACAGCTATCTCACAGCTTCTGTGTGGATCTCAGTGCACCTGGCAGGATCCTTCTGCTGCAGGGCCTCCCACAGTGTTCAGGCACTATGTCAGCTGGGGCTGTGGTCTCATCTGATGGCCTGAACTGAGGGGGAGTCCTTTTCCAAGTCTGTTCAGTGGTTGTTGGCAGGATTCCACTCCTTTTGGGTTGTTGCATGGAGGGTCTCCACTCTTCACGGGCTGTTGCCTTCATTCCTTATCATGTTGGCCTCTCCAGTAGGTGAGTCACAGCATGGCAGCCTTTTACCTCTGGAGGAGGGGCCCTGAGAGAGAAAGAGTGAGAGAGATGAAAGTCCTGGTCTTTTCTAGCCTAATCTCTCTCTCTCTCTTTAACCATTTTATTGAGGCATGGTTTACATGTAAAAAGCTGTATATATTTTAAGTGTACAACCCCATAAGTTTGGGGATAAATAAACACCTGTGAAACCATCAGTGCCATCAAGGTCGTAAACATACCCATCTCTTCCCAAAGTTTCCCGCAACCCCTTTATTATTATTATTATTATTATTATTATTATTATTATTATTATTGTGTGTGTGGTAAGAGCACTTAACATAGATTCTACCTTCTCAGCAAATTTTAAGTATATAGTACAGTATTGTTAGCTGTGGACATTGTGCTATACAGTAACTGTCCAGAACTTATCCTGTAGATCTAAAACTTTGTACCCTCTGACCATCATATCTCCCATTTCCCCCTCCTCTCAGCCACTGGAAACCACCATGCTACTCTCTGCTTCTATGAGTTTGACTATGTTAGAACCCACGTAGAAGTGAGATCAGATAGTATTTGTCTTTCTGTGGCTGGCTTCTATCACATAGTGGAGTGCCCTATAGGTCCATCCATGTTCTTTCAAATGGCAGGGTTTCCTTCTTTTTAAGACCGGACAGTATTACATTGTACATATATACCACATTTCCATTCATCCATTGAGGTACATTAGATTGTTTCCATATCATGGTGTAGCCTAATGCCTGAAGGGATATCCTGTCGCTGTATTCTGCTTGTGAGAATAAAGTCACTAGGTGCAGCCCACACTCAAGGGGAGGGGATTGCACAATGCAGGGAACCTTGGGACCTTCTTGGAGTCTTTCTGCCATACAAAGTAAGAGCTCCATAAATACGAGTTGGAATCCGTCATCATGCTAGATCCCCGTCCTTAGCAATGAGATGTGTACTCCAGGATTTCATGTACTCCTTCAGATTGAGTTCAAGTTGGTTGTGATTTGATTAAGCAGCTAACGATCTGAGCTGTGGGTCCAGAATTGGTGGATTAACTTGCATGTGCAATTTTTCTATAGAGTATGTGCAGGTAGTTCACACGCTTGCATTTTTAGGTTCTGAAAAAGGAATTGAGAAGGAAAGGGAGTTCTAAAGCCAGAGATCCACTCTAAGATGACAGTAAGCAAGGCATGGTGAGTGGGAGGGTGGTGACAAAATTTAAAAAAGTTAGACTGGCTCCTTGCCGGTGAGATCTCCTTGCGCCGGAGAGCAGGGGCCTCGTCTGTCTAGGTCCAGCCGTGCATAGTTAGCACCACATATGGGGCCTGGCAAAGAGTAGGCTCTCAGTAAATACTTATCGAATCAATGAATGAATTGAGCACACAGACGTGAAATGACTCCAAGGAGCTTTTTGGAAATCATAATATCTTCGTGACTTCCAAAGGAAATGCCACTTACTCAGTTAACATGCAAAATATACTAATTTGTTAAAAAGAAGAAAACAGTCTCACGATTGTGGGGTAGTTTTGTCCCTGCCACTGATGGCTGGTGGCCATTGGGCCAGTCATGTCCCCTCTCTGGGCCTCCGTTCTCTCCGTGGAGAAATGCAGGGGCCATAGATCGGGGATCTTCAGATTGCTCTGACCTCAGATCCCGCTCAGGCAGAGGAGGCTCTGTTTTTCAGCATTGGTCCACCATATAAGAATTTGTTGTCACCGNCCCGGGGGGGGGGGGGGAAATGTCTGACACCCACAGGGCTTGCATGCCCACTCCTGGCCATTCCAGCTCTGCAAAAGCAGTTACTGGTTGCAGTCCTTTTGGCTAATAAGGGTAGAGACCTGTGGACCCACAGAGCTTAGGGTCAGCAGAACCAATAGGAAGGGCAAGCCTAATAATTTTGGTGCATGTTATCTAGCACCCATTCCAAGAACATAAAGAATCCCCTCTCCCTTCCTTCCCCCTGCTTCCCCCCCACCCCCTAGCCTCACACCTCGCTTAAGCCCACATCATGCAGCCTTTGAAATGTTAGCATCAATTTTTTTTTTTTTCCTCGTTGACTAACTCATTTCAAGATTTCATTTCTGGCACTGCATTTCCTACCAGATAGCCAGAGCTTCCAAGCTCCAAGTTTTATAATTAAAATTCTGTCACATCCCCCGAAACAGTGCAAATGTGCCATTAAGCCTGGCATAAAAGATTTGAAAGCACTTCACCTAGTAATTTAAATATAATACTTCTGGCAGCTTTCAATTTCTGGTATTTTTAATTCTAATTAAAAAACTATTATTGAACATTAATATCCTCTATACAGCATTGCTGGTGTGCCTCCGCGCTCCATTTTGGCCGGCTAGTTTTAAACAAACAGCTTGGCTGCGTGGCTGTTGCGGCCCACGTGGTC
Organism: Ailuropoda melanoleuca; assembly: GCF_002007445.2. Classification (NCBI taxonomy): domain Eukaryota; kingdom Metazoa; phylum Chordata; class Mammalia; order Carnivora; family Ursidae; genus Ailuropoda; species Ailuropoda melanoleuca. The sequence continues at coordinate 28,466,163 of NC_048227.1, forward strand.
TTTCCTGGCCTTTGGGAATCACCAGGTCCCAGGCATAATTAGTATAAATCAAAATCCTCTACACTATGACAGGAAAATGGTATGTTTGAACAGCAGCTTATTAAAATGACCTACTTAATTTAAGAAAAATATTGTATCCACTTGCACAATAACCTGGATGCTTTCCCTGACAGATTTTATGATATTTCTTTCCTCTCCTTTTTTTTCCCCCTCGTTTTTATAAGAAAAGGAAAGGGAATGGAAAGGCCCATTCTACTTCATCCAAGGTGCAGACCCACAGTTTGGACTAATGAAGGCCTGGTCCACTGGGGACAGTGACAGCGGTGGTGACGATTGGGGCGAGGAGATCCGTCTAACTGAGCAAGCTGTTGAGGCCATCAACAAGTTGAAGCCCAAACCCAGGTTCTTTGTTCTTTGTGGGGACCTCATCCATGCCATGCCAGGTAAGACTTGCCCTGTCGATGTGACCTTCTCTCCTCCCAGTCATGACTGCATTTGGGCAGGAAAAAAAAAAAAAGGATTTCTTTTAAAAGATGTCTTTATTTGGTAATGGCCCATTCCTTTTCTCCATGGCTGTTGGAGTATCCTTGAACATCAGAAAATGCATGCTCATTTTATATTTAGAATTTGGCGAGATTAATCACAGTAATTAGGCAGAGCTACAGTTCTGATGATCTGAACTTACTCTGAAAAATGGAACAGACTCCCACGTGCCACCTTTATTTCCAGGGGACAAACTCGAACTGCTTCCAGATACCATATCCATAAGTGTAATCTTCTCTTATTTCCTCTCTTCTTACACTTTAATTTCTCCTGTATTTGTGCTTTTTCATTTGCAAGTGACAGAAATCTGACTTAAACTGAATTACATTTTTTAATGAAAGGTGCATGTTCCTTTATGGGACTGTAAAGTCCAGGGGCAAATCTGGGCTTCAGGTATGACTGGATCCAGAGGCTCAGAGGTTGTTATCAGGACTTGGTCTCTCTTGCTCATCCCTGCTTTCCTGTGGGTTGACTTCATTCTTATGTAGGCTCTCCCTCTAGGTAGTGGCTCCTGGGAGCTCCAGATTTACATCCTTCTCACAGAAACCACAATAGAAAGAAAATGCCTTATTCTTGGTGGTCCAATCAAAGTCCCAAACCGACACCTGTCTGGCTCACGTGGCCCCTTGAAGCTAGGGTGTGGGGTCGTCTCCACTGCAGCAATGTGGTCTGAAGAGCAGGATGATTCCCCTCAAAACAAGAGAGATAGAATGTAAAAGTAACAGATGCCTTCTAGAACTCTCTTGCATTTTTTTTTCCTCCTCTGATACCTTCTCCCCCAGGCAAGAGTAAAGCCCAGGGAACAAGTATAAGCAGGTGGAACTGTGCCTGCCCATCAGAGAGGTGGAGTAGACCCCCACGGCCACCCTTAATGGATCAGCGGTCTCTGCCTTTGGAGCAGCAGTGGGCCTGAAGACCATTGCAGAAAACACCACAGTGGCCATGCAGGTTTGCTTTGGCTAATACTATCCTGTAAACCTGGGCTCTGAATCCTGTGATTCCCAGTGCCTTTGGAAGCTGAGGCACTCTGTCATAAGAGGGGGTGCATTGATTCTTTCCCCTCAAAGTTCACTTGTCTGGCAGCCTACCTCTGCAGAGAAATCCCAAAATGAAGATGTAATAATGGGAAAGGGGCTGCCCAGCATCGCTCTCCCCAAAGTCCAGTGAGTATAATGAGCCAGAGGAACCCTCAGACCTGCCCTCGTTCTCTGTTTCTATGTATTTAACACAAAGTCACGAATGTGGACATGCCCATGTCATTCATCGGGAGAACCCGGGGTGGTCATCCCCAGAGAACCTGTCCTGCTATTGGGCTTGTACAAAAGCAGCAAGGTGGGGAAGAAGGAAAATAAGGCAGTGGACAGAGACCCAGCTCCACACCTGCCACTGATGTGCTGGGTAAACTTGGACAGGCCCCTTCCCTTCTCAGAGCCTCTGTTTCTGAGCCAAGAGCCCATCGATACAGTTAGCATTCAAAACCTCAGTAGCCTGGGGCTTCACAATGAAGGGTCGGACAACTCTGTCTGTGCAGGTGGTGGACATCTCAGCAGCTTAGTAGAGAAGCACCTTCGCAGGATGGTGCTGAGTTTCGTTTTGTAGGGAGGTAAAATCTTAGCTGCGTGTGAACTGGGCCATCCTTGGTGACCCTCAACCGAGGATTTCCTGGTGCTGATACTGTACATTGCTAAAGTGACCACAAAATGCCTGGGTTTCTAAAGGAGTTAGAAATCATAGCAAGACTCGGAGTCTTGGTTTATCAGGTAAAGCCAAGCTAATATACTAGTTGACCAGGTTAATACTGCTTCCAAATGGTCTGATTTGCTGTTAGCTAGGTTCTTTGGAATCTTTGGAATCATTTGGCCTAAATGCATGGTAGCATCAGCTAGATCTCTCACTCTGGACCATCCAGCGAGCAAACTTCTGCTTTTATTGGACACTTGAAGGTCAGATTCCAGTTTTGCCATTTTTTTGTCTAGTGGCTTCTTTTCTTTGAAAACAGAAATGTAGGGGCACCTGGGTGGCTCAGTCAGTTAAGCGTTTGCCTTCGGCTCAGGGCATGATCCCAGGGTCCTGGAATCGAGCCCCTCATCGGGCTCCTTGCTCAGTGGGGAGCCTGCTTCTCCCTCTTCTGCTCCCCCTACTTGTGCACTCTTTCTGTCAAATAAATAGATAAAATCTTAAAAAAAAAAAGCAGAAATGTTATAGGACTCACTAAAATTATATAACATGTTTTTGTAGATGTTTACCGACTCATTCTGAATTATGTTAATGTATTCAGTCATATTTCAAAATAAGATTTAAAATGAAAGCTCTCTATGTAATTTCATTGCTTCTTGAATAAAATATACTGAGCATAGTAAATTAAAAGATACGGTTTTTATGATCAGCTTTTTCCATTGGTCAGAAGACCTTGTAAATGTGAACCGGCAATCTTTTGAACACATAATTTTATATTCAATGTGACCCGAGCAGAATTCACATCTGTTCTGAAGAGTTGGACTGTTTTGTGGGGTTGTAACTGAGCCAGTGGAAGGACTGTAACTATTTTGAATATTGTGGTCTGAGATTAAACAGAATGTTTTAAAGCTAGTTACCATTTTTTAATATGCAATTAGTGGCTTCCTCCTCATTTAGCTCATACGCAGGGGCAGACACTAGAAAAGTAATTATTTGCTTTGACTGTTTAGCACATTGTTAATTATCAGATGCATGTATTAATAGGCAAATAAAATCAGAAAGCATACTTTTAATTCTACCATAAATAATATCCTAGGCCAAGTAGTTTTAAGTTCAAACTGGAGAAAAAAGAACTTTATGAATAATGCTCTTTCTAGTGAAAGCCATAACGGCACTTTTCCGTTATACATATTCATCACAATATTTGTTCATCTGCAAATACTTACCGTGTGCCCACTGAGTGCCAGTTAAAGCCCTAGGTGCTGTGGATATGATGGTTGGAAATGAAAGGGCGGCCCTTCCGTGGAGCTTAGAGTCTGGTAAGGGAAGTGCAAAACCAGGGGATGGTGAGGGGCCCTCCTGGTACCACGGCCTTCAGGGAAAGCCCGGGAAATGCAGGACCAAGTCTAGTTAGTTTTGAAACACGTGTTTTCATTCTGCAGATGTCTTTTTGGTTACCTTAGTTTTGTTTTTGTTTTTTTTAATTTTATAAAGCTTCTATATGGGATAAACCACATTATAAATAGCAAGTGGAGATTTGTACAAATATTGAGACCCTTGATTTTCAGTCCTTCACGCTGAAGCACAGGGTGACTGTTCAATCGCCCTGATGTGGAGGCATTGACCCACTGGTACTGTCCTCAGGAACCTTTTGAGTTTTCAGCAGGTCACGTGAGGACTTGACAGATTGGAATGTGGTGATGCAGTTCGAGTACAAGAGTTCCTTTTAGGCCGTAGAATGGTTCATTATTAATGTGCATGTCTGGCCCGTTGATTAAAAATTGCCACAACCAAACAAAACATTGTGGAACAAATTTTTCCCTGGATATAAAGGCTCCTTGAAGAACTCTTTGTGTGTTGACCTCTTCTTAGGCAACTATTATGTGATTTCATTTCAGTTCATGATTCAGCCTCCGGAAGTCCTCCGTTATGTGAAGCGAGGCAAGCCCGAGTTAGCATTATTCCAGTGGATGGTGTATGAGTATCCCACAGCTCCTGTAACAAACTGCTACAAACCTCGTGGCTTAAGACAAACACAGATTTATTCTCCTACAGTCTTGGAGGTCAGAAGTCTGGAGTGGGTGTGCAGGGTTGCCTTCCTTCTAGAAGGTCCGGCTCCCAGAGGCTGCCCACGTTTCTTGGGCCATGGCCTCTTCCTCCCATCTTCAAAGCCAAGAGCATAGCATCTTCTCTCTCCTCTGACCTTTGATTCATCTTCTCATATTCTTTCTATCAAACCTACCCTCCTGCTTCTTTCGTATGAACACCCTTGTGATTATTGGCCCCTGCAGATAACCCAGGATAACCTCTCCATCTCAAGATCTCTAACTTTATCACATATGCAAATTCCCTTTTTACCACGTAAGATAACATAGTCACAGATTCAGGGGACTGGGGTGAGGATATCTTTGGGGGCCGTTTTCAGTCTACCGGAGACGGCATGGGATGCAGTTCAGGGGGTGTATCTGCCAGGACCGGTGCAGCTAGCTCACCCACTCCCTGGAGACGTGAAAAAAGGGTGTCGTTGTTATTTCCCTTTTAACGGATGCTGGAAACTGGCTCAGAGCAGTTACGTACTTTTCCTGGGGTCAGTCAGCTGGTAAGTGGTGGAGTCAGGATCTAACTCAGGTCCAGCTGTTTTCAAACCTCACGTACTTCACACTGCAGCCTCCCGACTCAAAGGGTGGGCCCCCCAGAGCAGCCGTGGAGAGCCCGTTCGAAATGTAGAATTTCTGCAACACCCAGATGTGATGAGACTGAATCAGCATTTTAATGAGATCCCCAGGTGAACATGGGGATAGTCGAGTGTGAGAAGCTCTTGCTAGACAAAAATGTACCAGGCCCTGTGTTTTTTGCATTAGGTACTGTTTTTGTGTGTACACTAGTAGTTTGTGGACATTCCCTTCAACTGGTAAGGATAATGGTGCTTAACAAGGGAACTGTTAATACTTTAGACTTACCATGCTCTAAAGTTAATACTTTAGACTTACCATTCTACTTACCATGCTCAGCTCACACTTACCATGTGCGCTGGGCTTATGGGTTTTATTTTGCTTTCTTTATTTTTTTTTAAAGATTTTATTTATTCATTAGAGAGAGAGAGCGTGCACGAGCAGCGGGGAGAGGCAGAGGGAGAAGCAGACTTTCTGCCAAGCTGGGAGCCCCATGTGGGGCTCAGTCCCAGGGCCTAGAGATTATGACCCGAGCCAAAGGTAGATGCTTAACCATCAGAGCCACCCAAGTGCCCCTTATTTTGCTTTCAAAACAACAGTTTGAACAACTAAACTGGAGTGACCTCTGTCATGCAGAGTCAAAACAGAACTTGTCCAGAATGTTCAAGAAAACAATCACACATGCGTGCTTTTAGGTGGAATGGTTGGGGAGAGCTAGAACTGGTTCTTTGATTTAGGTCAGGGCCATGTGCATAATCCCTCATCTGCTATTCCAAAATCCAAAAAACTCTGAAAGCTAAGTTTCTCTCAAGTTTGAAAACTAACTCAGTTGGCAGCAAAACTGGCCTGAACTGACACAAGGCTATTTATAGTCTCTCTTTATTCCTACTTAGTGAGAATATTCATCTCTTTTGCCAGTGAAATCCTACTGTGTTCCGTAATAGGATGCCGCCTGAGACCCAGCTCCGGGTGTCATTTAATATATGCTCCGAGCCCAGAGCCCAGTACTGCTGTTTTCAAGTTTGAAAAGCTCCAAGTTTCAAAGCAGATCTGGTCCCTCGGGTTTAGGATAAGAACATATGAATCTTTCAGTGTTCATAATTTTGGATTTATGGACGAAGGAGCCCTTCATCACTAGAAGCAGAAGACTTTCCTTCCTCTGATAGAACTTTCTCCTGAGGTAACATATGCATACCAGTGCACAGGAACCACACTTTACTTTCAAAGTTCGAAGGAGAGGGTATGTGTACCAAGGTGATGTTTGCTATAGATAAGTGCAGAATAATCCACTTAGGTGGAAAAGTCTTAGCTTCAGGCAGAAAAGGGCTGGGCATCTGCAGATACGGCTGTCAAGGGCTGGAAAGTAAAGGAATCAGCAGCATGGTGGTTAGGAACTGGGAGATGCTATGGGAATGTGAAGTGGAATTACTAGTAAACAAGTTTGTGGCTTTTTGAAAAGACCCGATGAACCCTGAAATGTCCAATTTCATCCAGTTTGGTAGCCCTTTGCCTTAAATTCGGTGTGAACGGCTGGGCCACTGTCCAGATAGGAGTAGCCATGGCCAAATGACCATCAAGACGCCTTCCCACTTGTTGATTTTTCGTTCTAGGATGAAGGGATAGAATTGGGAAGTGAAGCCATATCAAGCAAAGATGGAGTGCTTTGGTGCCCTGGGCTTCAGGCAAAGAATAAGCCACTTGTCCTTCCAGCAAAGTTCACATAATCCGGGAGGGCTGGTGTTCATTTTCCCCCAGCTTGGTAAGCAACAAACACTGGAACGTAATTGATGATAAGATAAAGATAAGCAAAGCCTCAGAGGAATTGAAAAACAAAGCCAGGATTAAGGCTGTGCGAGGAAAGGACCTTATCTCATCCCTGCAACCTCTACAAGTTCACCTTCCTCTGAGCTTAATTCAAGTTCCTCCAGGGCAGTGGGGAGTGTGCCTATACTGGTGTGTCTTTTCATCCAGTGCCCAACTCTGTTGGGCAGGGGAAAGGTGTTCCCTGAATGCAGGTCCGATGAATCACTCTGTGTTTCCCATGATGTGTAGCGAGTGGCCTGTGGAAGGGAGGCAACCAGCACACATTTCTGGATTCAGTGAACAACTAGTTCACTTATTTACCAGAGCTCTTACTGAGTGCTTGCTTGGTGCCTGGCCGTGTTCTGGGTGCTTGTGCTCCATCAGTGAATAAAACAGACAAAAGTCCTTGCTTGGCCTAGAAGAAAGAAACCTGGACACATGGAGCTGGGACATTGTTTTTTATGTGTCCGTGTGTGTCATCCTGATCTTTTGTAGCAGTCAAACCTCTGGTAGATAGGGATTGATTTTATTATTATTTTATTAGATTTTTAAATTACATAAATAATAAGTCAATATATTCCCTTTGTAAAGATTTAGAATCGACATCTAGAATAAACCATGTGACCTCACCCAGGTCCTTCCCTTGGGGTCACCCCATATGTGAGCAACCGTGTCTCATAAATGTCATTTTTCTGTGCACATTGTCCTGTGACTGACTTTTCCCCCTTCCATGTACCTGGAAAATCCTTTTATGTTGATACACAGAGGTTTATGCCAGGCTTTCAGTAAGTGCATTGCATTCCGCGGATTAGATCTCTTCATCGGTTAACCCTCTCCCCTGGCATAACGAGGAGTGATCATCTCCTCATGTTGGAGCTGATCTAAATAATGCTGCTATCAGACATTCTCGTGTACACCGGTCAGTTTTTCTTGAAGCCGATGGGTTGTCTGGGTTTGGAATGTGCTCTGGTCCGTTTGTTGTGTGGTTCCCGGAGCACATCTCTCAGGGATTGACCCACACTTCCATACTTTCCCTTTTGTGCCAGCAACGACTCAGTCCCTGTTGTACAAGTGAGGAGTGTCTGCACTGCCCACCACACCATAGCTACTCAGAAAGTTTCCATTGAACAGAAGCCCTCTTGTCCCTATCACAGTAGGATTTGTTGCTGGTTTTGGTTTATTTTTTTTATTTTTTTTATTATTTATTTATTTATTTATTTTAAAGATTTTATTTATTTATTTGACAGAGACAGACAGTGAGAGAGGGAACACAAGCAGGGGGAGTGGGAGAGGAAGAAGCAGGCTCCCAGTGGAGGAGCCCGATGCGGGGCTGGATCCCAGAATGCCGGGATCACTCCCTGAGCCAAAGGCAGACGCTTAACGACTGAGCCACCCAGGCGCCCCTGTTTTTTTTTTAAAAAAGCTCAGTTAGGGTGCCTGGGTGGCTCAGTGGTTGAACGTCCGCCTTTAGCTCAGGTCATGATTCCAGGGTCCTGGGATCAAGCCCCACGTTGGGCTCCCTGCTTGGCCTTTCTCTCTCCCTCTGTCTCTCCCCCTGCTCGTGCTTGCACTCAATCTCTCTCTCTCTCAAATAAATAAATACATACATACATAAAATACATAAATAAAAAGCTCAGTTAATGTGAGTTCATTTCCTCACCTGTGTGATTCATTAGCCTTGAGTTTTTTTAAGTGCTTACTCCAGGCTCCAAGAAATGCCAAGATTTGAAGGCACTTTACCATACAGCTTAACCTGCAGAAGCATGAAAGGGGTGACGTGCATGCTGGGCATTGACGTGCCTGGGCTCAGATATCACCCGGCCCTGGGATGGGCAGGGCTGTGAGCCTCAGCTCCCGGCAGCTTGCGAGTGGCTGAATGTTGAGCAGCGGTAACCCGCAGCAGCCAGCCCGCCCCATGGCTCCTTAAATCCTCCACATCCATTAGAAGCCTGTTAAAGCTTCCAGGCAATCAGCAACAATACCTTCCTTCTGCCAAGGCTGATTGAAAGTGGTTTGAACTAATTTACCCAATATTACTAATTAGGGAGCTTGGAGCATTACTTGAAAAGTTGTTTCTGATTAGGTGTGTGATCAGAAGCAGCGTTGTTGGCAGCCGTGATGGTCCCCGCCGCCCCCGCCCCCATCCCCCCAGCACTTGCCACATGGTGTCTTGGCAGAGGGGCTGTCCTCGCTGCTGGCTGTGTCAGCGCTTTGTCCCCAGTCAGGGCATCTTAACCTGCTTTGTGCCTTGGACCCCTTTGGCAGGTTGGCAGACCACCTCTTGGAATAATGTTTTTAAATGTATAAAATGAAATGCATACGATTTCAAAGGAAACCAAGCATATTGAAATAGACTTATCAAAATATTTTTAAATCATTTGATAGGGTAAAATACATACTTCTTTGTTGATCTGTTATACAACACAGCCCAACAGCAGGGCTAATCACTACCGTAATTTCAAAGTGGTGCTGGGCTTAAACAGTATCGTGAGGGATCTACAACAACTGTAATGGGATATGAAAAGTCCTTGTGGTTTTTGTTGGTGACACAGTCACAGGAGCCTTAATAATACCTCGTGATTTTCTGCTTAATAGTAGGAGGAAATGCTAAATAACAGAAGTGAGTGAGATTGTAGTGTTTCCCACGTGGGAGGTGCACAGGTCCCCATGGCCCCAGATGAAGAGCCCTTCTCCATGCGCACGTATGGACGTACTCTCGTTTGCCCTTCGGAGCTGTCCCGTCCTAGTCAACATGTGGATATTATAATTGACCAATGTATAAACTCTACAGTTATTTAGAGGCTGAAAGGCTTCTTAGTTGTGGTGAGGAAAATGTGGATGTTTGATTATTTAGGGAAAAGAAATGGCTGGAGCTGGGTATCAGAAGCTAGTGAGCAATTGCCTTAATTTTGATTAAGGAAAAAACAACAACANGGGAAAAGAAATGGCTGGAGCTGGGTATCAGAAGCTAGTGAGCAATTGCCTTAATTTTGATTAAGGAAAAAAAAACGNTTTGATTAAGGAAAAAACAACAACAACAACAACAACAAAAAAACCCTTTCTGTATTCCTTCTCTCTGGTTTCCAGTGTTTGGATCAAAAACTGATCATTTTTTGGTTCATTTGTTCCATGAAGTGTTTGAGAGGGCTTAAAATAAACAGAAGCACACAATAAAAAATCAAAGTAAGGAATGACCAATCAGGACCAAAGAAAATATAAGTTCATTTATGAAGTCAAGACCCAAGGGAGGGGCCGAAGCAAATAGGCCACTGTGCTTGATAAGATGGTAGATTAGCCAGAGAGAAAAAAGACAGTTGTCAAAGAAACAAAATCAAACCCATCTCCAAGAGGGGTTTGAAAGAAAGTTTTTATGAGGATTTCTTTCTGGGGCACTAAGTAATATAATGTCTGACAGGGGGATGTCTGGAGTCCGGTTTCTTGCCCCTGGTGTGAAGTCAGTGAATAGGCTTCGCCTAGCCACTGAGCCCTGGCAAACTGGGCAGAAGTCAGTGTATTTGCGTGGATGTCTTGGGGAGTGGAGTCGGGAGGTCTGTAGCTTTCATCAGATTCTTCCAGGACTCCATGACGCAAGAGGAGGATAAGGAACTTAGGACCTGAGTGCAACTGCTCTAGACTTCCATCTGAGGACACTTTCCCTAGTGGTCAGCCGAGATCGTAGACACCATCAGGCCCAGGCACCTTTCCCGGTCTGCTCTCAAGCCCACTTCCAACCTCTGCCCCATGCTGGGGGTTTTCCGGGGATGGCGGAGGGATGCTGCAGAAACATGCAGAATTCCCTGGCAAACTGGTATCGTAGAAACAAAACCAGTGTCTTTCTAGCTTGTGCCTAGCTGATTGGAATATTTATATCTTCCCTTTCATTGTTTTTTGCTCTAAACACTCATTTCCTGGAATTGGGACATTTCACCTCTTTGATGGGCCTATTTTCTGCAACTAAATGAAATACTAAAAAGGAACATGATCCCAAAAGAGTTCAATTATCAGGTAATTGGGCAACTGATTAGAATGTGAAATGAAAAAAATAATGAGAGACTGGAAACATGGCACGTTTCAGTGCCAGACTGCTGAGGGGACCTATTTTGTAACCCTCAGTATTTAAAAACTCACCTGCATGTCTGGAACTCTAGATTGTTGAATATTTATATTCAGCTCTAGCTCCTGAATCGTTTATTGGAAAACCGTGTTCTTTTCAATATATATTATTTCGGTTGTATAAAAAATTTACTCTTCCTTCCTTCCTTTATGTATTATTTGGATGAAATACTGCTGCCATAATCCATAAATATTCTTGTGAAGAAATTTTGTACTGATCTGTAAAGTAGCAACTTTAGAAATTTCACGTGGATAGTATACCTTACTTCATCTTTTTTTTTTTTTTTG
>NC_048227.1:28483764-28623998 GCF_002007445.2 Ailuropoda melanoleuca
TGTTTTTTTTTTAAAAAAGCTCAGTTAGGGTGCCTGGGTGGCTCAGTGGTTGAACGTCCGCCTTTAGCTCAGGTCATGATTCCAGGGTCCTGGGATCAAGCCCCACGTTGGGCTCCCTGCTTGGCCTTTCTCTCTCCCTCTGTCTCTCCCCCTGCTCGTGCTTGCACTCAATCTCTCTCTCTCTCAAATAAATAAATACATACATACATAAAATACATAAATAAAAAGCTCAGTTAATGTGAGTTCATTTCCTCACCTGTGTGATTCATTAGCCTTGATTTTTTTTAAGTGCTTACTCCAGGCTCCAAGAAATGCCAAGATTTGAAGGCACTTTACCATACAGCTTAACCTGCAGAAGCATGAAAGGGGTGACGTGCATGCTGGGCATTGACGTGCCTGGGCTCAGATATCACCCGGCCCTGGGATGGGCAGGGCTGTGAGCCTCAGCTCCCGGCAGCTTGCGAGTGGCTGAATGTTGAGCAGCGGTAACCCGCAGCAGCCAGCCCGCCCCATGGCTCCTTAAATCCTCCACATCCATTAGAAGCCTGTTAAAGCTTCCAGGCAATCAGCAACAATACCTTCCTTCTGCCAAGGCTGATTGAAAGTGGTTTGAACTAATTTACCCAATATTACTAATTAGGGAGCTTGGAGCATTACTTGAAAAGTTGTTTCTGATTAGGTGTGTGATCAGAAGCAGCGTTGTTGGCAGCCGTGATGGTCCCCGCCGCCCCCGCCCCCATCCCCCCAGCACTTGCCACATGGTGTCTTGGCAGAGGGGCTGTCCTCGCTGCTGGCTGTGTCAGCGCTTTGTCCCCAGTCAGGGCATCTTAACCTGCTTTGTGCCTTGGACCCCTTTGGCAGGTTGGCAGACCACCTCTTGGAATAATGTTTTTAAATGTATAAAATGAAATGCATACGATTTCAAAGGAAACCAAGCATATTGAAATAGACTTATCAAAATATTTTTAAATCATTTGATAGGGTAAAATACATACTTCTTTGTTGATCTGTTATACAACACAGCCCAACAGCAGGGCTAATCACTACCGTAATTTCAAAGTGGTGCTGGGCTTAAACAGTATCGTGAGGGATCTACAACAACTGTAATGGGATATGAAAAGTCCTTGTGGTTTTTGTTGGTGACACAGTCACAGGAGCCTTAATAATACCTCGTGATTTTCTGCTTAATAGTAGGAGGAAATGCTAAATAACAGAGGTGAGTGAGATTGTAGTGTTTCCCACGTGGGAGGTGCACAGGTCCCCATGGCCCCAGATGAAGAGCCCTTCTCCATGCGCACGTATGGACGTACTCTCGTTTGCCCTTCGGAGCTGTCCCGTCCTAGTCAACATGTGGATATTATAATTGACCAATGTATAAACTCTGCAGTTATTTAGAGGCTGAAAGGCTTCTTAGTTGTGGTGAGGAAAATGTGGATGTTTGATTATTTAGGGAAAAGAAATGGCTGGAGCTGGGTATCAGAAGCTAGTGAGCAATTGCCTTAATTTTGATTAAGGAAAAAACAACAACAACAACAACAACAAAAAAACCCTTTCTGTATTCCTTCTCTCTGGTTTCCAGTGTTTGGATCAAAAACTGATCATTTTTTGGTTCATTTGTTCCATGAAGTGTTTGAGAGGGCTTAAAATAAACAGAAGCACACAATAAAAAATCAAAGTAAGGAATGACCAATCAGGACCAAAGAAAATATAAGTTCATTTATGAAGTCAAGACCCAAGGGAGGGGCCGAAGCAAATAGGCCACTGTGCTTGATAAGATGGTAGATTAGCCAGAGAGAAAAAAGACAGTTGTCAAAGAAACAAAATCAAACCCATCTCCAAGAGGGGTTTGAAAGAAAGTTTTTATGAGGATTTCTTTCTGGGGCACTAAGTAATATAATGTCTGACAGGGGGATGTCTGGAGTCCGGTTTCTTGCCCCTGGTGTGAAGTCAGTGAATAGGCTTCGCCTAGCCACTGAGCCCTGGCAAACTGGGCAGAAGTCAGTGTATTTGCGTGGATGTCTTGGGGAGTGGAGTCGGGAGGTCTGTAGCTTTCATCAGATTCTTCCAGGACTCCATGACGCAAGAGGAGGATAAGGAACTTAGGACCTGAGTGCAACTGCTCTAGACTTCCATCTGAGGACACTTTCCCTAGTGGTCAGCCGAGATCGTAGACACCATCAGGCCCAGGCACCTTTCCCGGTCTGCTCTCAAGCCCACTTCCAACCTCTGCCCCATGCTGGGGGTTTTCCGGGGATGGCGGAGGGATGCTGCAGAAACATGCAGAATTCCCTGGCAAACTGGTATCGTAGAAACAAAACCAGTGTCTTTCTAGCTTGTGCCTAGCTGATTGGAATATTTATATCTTCCCTTTCATTGTTTTTTGCTCTAAACACTCATTTCCTGGAATTGGGACATTTCACCTCTTTGATGGGCCTATTTTCTGCAACTAAATGAAATACTAAAAAGGAACATGATCCCAAAAGAGTTCAATTATCAGGTAATTGGGCAACTGATTAGAATGTGAAATGAAAAAAATAATGAGAGACTGGAAACATGGCACGTTTCAGTGCCAGACTGCTGAGGGGACCTATTTTGTAACCCTCAGTATTTAAAAACTCACCTGCATGTCTGGAACTCTAGATTGTTGAATATTTATATTCAGCTCTAGCTCCTGAATCGTTTATTGGAAAACCGTGTTCTTTTCAATATATATTATTTCGGTTGTATAAAAAATTTACTCTTCCTTCCTTCCTTTATGTATTATTTGGATGAAATACTGCTGCCATAATCCATAAATATTCTTGTGAAGAAATTTTGTACTGATCTGTAAAGTAGCAACTTTAGAAATTTCACGTGGATAGTATACCTTACTTCATCTTTTTTTTTTTTTTTGGTCAAAAACACATTAAGGCGTGTTCCATATCCTACCAAAGCCGTCAATTATGTCAAACGTTTTATTAATTGCATCCTACGTTGGCTTAGAGTACATATTCAACAGTGAGTTGCCGTGAATGTCTGGGAACAGCCAGTGTAGTAAGCCGTAGCTGTTAGATGCAAAATTAAATGAATTTTGTCTAATCACGTGTATAATTTAAAAAGCAGTGGAACCTGATTAAGCTTGATCTGTTGGCAGTGTGGTGCCGGATCACTACCTGAGTAATGCTTAGGCTTGCAAAGTTGTAGATCAATGAATTTACATACCTCCATTAATTAGGAAAAGATAATGGAAAGGATTCGAGATGGAAAGGATTATGGCTCTATAAATTCTCTGGTACTAGATGAAACTAAATGTTTTTAATTGAAGGAATAAATCATTTTCTTTAAGTCCCACTCAAGGCTCCTGTGCCATGGAGTCCCCAGTCCTGGTACGTCCAGGGGGTCCCGAAGCAGCATCCTGCTGCTCCTCCGGTCTGTTCCGGCCTGGACTGTCAGCTGTCGAAGTCAGGACATTCGACTGTAGTTCGTGGACCCATTTGTCCCATCAGTCACAGTGGAGGAGTATGGAGGCCTGTGTATGTGCCCAGTGCAGCTTAGCAAGAAACAGGCCCAGTGCCTGTCCTTGGGAGGCATCCAGGCTGGTCAAAGTGAGAGGCCATACGAAAGGAACCATCTGGGGGCCTTAGTGAGTGAAGCTGTTCTGTGAGGGAGGGCGGTGCGCAGCCCTGGGCTGGCGTGCGGGGTCAGAGCAGCTTCTTCAAAATTGGAGGGGGCTGGGGTGGCCCCACCATGCACATGGTCCCAACAATCAGATCAAATCCAACAGTGTCAGAAGGTATACAGAAAAAAGCCTGCCTTCCTGCCCCACTGATGGTACTTCTCCTCAGAGAAAACCAGTCATCAGTTTTTCATGAAAAATGATAGAACATTGTCATGCTTTGTACGCTTGCACGTGTAGCATTTTGTGAAAAAGCAGAACGGGAGTCAAAAAGACCCAACACTTATTTCTGTCCTTTCTGGTGTCTTCCACAGCAGCACGTATAGGCACCCGTCACTGTTGTTCACTTACGAGATAGCAGAGTGCATGTCACCGGTCATCTGTCCCCAGCCAGTGGACATTTTGTCGTGTCCCCCGTTCTGTCACGACCAGTACTTAGGGCCCCTGCTTGAACCCGCACCTCTGTGCACGTGTGCTGCTGTGAGGAGTATGGCTGTGAAGTCAGCTTGCTGAAACTCACGTCCCGGGTCCCGTGTCTCCCGGCCAGATAACCGTGGGCGAGTTACCTCTCTGTGCGGCTGAGTTTCCAGATAATCATGGTACTTCTCATAAAACTTTAAAAAGTGCTTAGACGGCTGTCTGGAATTTAATACCGTACAATAATCACAATTACTTCTACTCGTTGGGTTTTTTAAATGAGAGCTTTTTATTGAGATGTAACTCGCATACCATATAACTCACCCATTAAAAGTGGACAGTTCGGTGGTTTCATTATGTCCACAGAGTTGTGCAGCCATCACCACCAGCCGTTTCAGAGCATTTCTGTCCCCCCCCCCCCAAGAAGAAGCTTTGTACCCATGAGCAGTCATTTCCTGTTCCTTTCCAACCCCTCCTCACCCCCAGCCCTGTGCAACCCACCAGCGCACTTTGTGTCTCCACAGGTTTGTCTGTTCTGGATGTTTCCTGTGAATGGCGGCTTTCACTGAGCATCGTGCTTTCAGGGTTCCCTCACATCATAGCAGGTGTCAGCGCTCCATTCCTTTTCACGTCCAGGTCATGTTCCACGGCGTGGATCTACCACATTCTATTTATCTACTCTTTGTTGTTTGTCTGTGAGATAAGTTCCTAGCAGTAGGTTGTTGAATCAAATGGTAATACTAAGAAAAGTGGGAATTGGGCCTTTGTCCTAGTATATGGTATAACTAGTCCATTTTGGTATTTTTTATCCTCTTACTAAATAATATTCCTAGTGGCCGAAAAGATCAAGTTTACTGTCGTCTGTGTCTGAGCCCCACCCCACCTCCCAAAAAAGTAAAAATAAAAGAGAGGGTGTTTGTAATGTGGAAATGAAAGTCCAGGGCACTCAACACAAGGGAGACAGTGGAGAGTGGCCCAGCTCCCTGACTCAGGTCAGCCCGTTTGCCATGTGGAATGGATAAGAATTGATCTGTTTATTGTAAGACTCTGACTCTTCTCCACAGTTTTCATTAAGGAAATTTTGGTCTGGAAACGAAACCCAAACTTTTAGAAACTAAATAGCAAGTTCGCTAAGTTGATTGAGTTGCTGGTATCTGTAGCTTTNGGTTTTCATTAAGGAAATTTTGGTCTGGAAACGAAACCCAAACTTTTAGAAACTAAATAGCAAGTTCGCTAAGCTGATTGAGTTGCTGGTATCTGTAGCTTTCTTTTTTCTTTTTTCTTTTTTCTTTTCTCTTCTCTTCTCTTCTCTTCTCTTCTCTTCTCTTCTCTTCTCTTCTCTTCTCTTTTTTAAGTAGTCATTTCAAAAACGGTCTTTCCTGATTTATTCCGTGTCATTAGGTAAACCAAAGTGGCCACAGAAATTGGGAAGTGCTCGTACTCAGGGTGGTGGGGAGCCACAAGGTGGCTGTGTTATTATGGGATCATGTGTTCTTATCCCCTCTTCCAGATGAGCAGACCGTCAGGTCTGACAGCTTTCGCAGCACCGCCCAGCTGCTATGGGATGCTGTGGCTGAGCCCAGCTCTCAAACTCAAGGGCAGGCTCCTTTTCCTGGACCCTCGCAGGACACAGCCGTCCTAGAGTCAGTCCTTCTATCTGCCGCCCTCCAATGGGCCAAGGCTGCAGAAAAACTCGGGGAAAAGGGTGAAGGTGGGTGGGGTTCAAGTGTTCCCGACTTGAGTTTGATAACAGCCACGCCTATGTGCTCTTTTGGATCTAAACCTGCAAAATACAAAACCATCTGTCTCTACATCCATATAAGCAGGAGGCCCTGCAGGTGTTTGCAGACAGAAACTGGTGTGGTCTAGTTGCCTTTTAGGCCATCCTGCCAGCCCTGGGCTACATCAACATTACCAGCTTTAGGTTAATAGGATGATACTGTCATGGGAATTGCTTTTCTTTGTTTAATAGACCAGGGCAGCGGTACTCAAAGATGTCACATTTTAAAATTTCACTTATCGGTAAATTAAAAATGGTCCCCAGAGTCCATAACCCAGGGACCTCCAAACCCTTGGCACATGCTGTGGGAGATTTGCAGTAATTCTGAACAGAAGACAGCTTGCTTATTCCCAGTGACCGGGCCTGCTGGCAGCCCGCTCCGGGACCACTGGGCCCCCAGCAGCAGAAAAAAATCGACCATATCATTAGAGCAGCCCCTAGACTCACCAAAGATGAATGTGACCATCTTCTTCAAAATCTTAGCATCACCACGTTAAACTCTCTGTTCTGAGACATGTAAAGGTTTTTCTACCTGTGAAGGGCAAACTTAACAATCCGTTATTTAGAAAAGACAGAACCAGGTGCTTTCAGTGGGTGTTTAGGCTTGGCCTCCCAGTACCTTTGAGGGACGTAGAAACAACCTGCTGGGATTGAAGCCAGATGCCCAGAAGCCCTGATGCTCTTTCCAGCTTCCCATGCAGCTAGGACTCAGGCATGTGACCCGGTTTCAACCACTCAGACTCCCCTCAAGTGGATTTTGGACCTTCACCCGTAGACACAGAAGAGGCAGGATCTGTCCTGGTGAGGGGTTGGCAGCCACACCCACTTCCCAGGAGCAACAGTGGTCAGGGCCCTAATGTGACTAGCATCCAGCATGGCCATCGGCAGTGTCACCGGGCAGGCCGGGGTTGAGGGATGGTGCACCCAGGCCAGTGTTTCTCCCTGGAAGCATTTTACATGTGATTTGAGGTGCTGCTTCTACTGTCTTAGCCTTGAAACCCGGGTCTCCAGCTTTCTTTGATTCGTAGCAACCTGATACCCTTTAGTAAATTGCTTCTCTGCTTAAACTAACCAGAATCACTTGTTTGTATCAAAGAGCCTGACCAATGGAAGCTTGCACATCACTTCTTTTCTGTGCTTCCCAATGACTCACCCGTCCCCAGGCCAATTTCACTCTGTGCTTCTCCCCGGGTATCTGCCTAGTTGTGCCACTCACACCTCACTTTCGTCATGGGAAAACCAAACTCGCTGTCCTTAGAGCTTCCTTTCCATTTGGTGGTATCTCATTGTTCCTTCAGTCATAAGGATGTGAACTTTTTGGATTCATTCTTGAACCATCTTTCCTCCCCACCCAACTCCTACCCAGTGTGGCCCATTCTCCCTATAGCCTCGACTCACCTCTGTTTTATTAGCCCCAGATGCTCATGCCAGGACTTTTGCAGCTGCCTGATTGAACTCCCTAGAACAGTGTGGCCCCTCATCACATTGTCCCTTCCACTGGCCACCTGGTCTCCTTGTCTACCTCCACCATGTCATGGGCTTAGCCCATCACCCGTGTGCTGTACTTACTACACATGGCCTCCATTCTGCACTCCTCCGTGCATCCCATCCTGCAGTGTGACTTTGCAGCTCTTCCCCTTGGGAGATGGAGTGTGTTTCTTGTGTTCCTTTCACCTCTGGTTGCAGAGGGGCCGTCTGATGCAGTGATTAAGAGCGCAGGCCACAGCATCCATCTTCCCTGCCTGGGTACCAGCCCCAGCTATGTCCTGTCATGGCCATGTGACCTTGGGCCTCCTCTGGAAAATGAAGCTAATAATGGTACCTACTTTCAGAGGCTTGTTATGGGGACGAGGCAAGATAAAGAACCTAAAAGGGCTGGCACGAAATATGCGTTGAATAAATGATGGCTGAGCCATCCACCTCCTCCGTCCTCTTCCATCTTATTACCATTGTCGTTGTCCTTGCCGTCGTCATCATCAGTACGTCTTCCTTTGAAGTTCTGCTCCACTTCTGGTCTTCTCAAAGACTTCTCCAGAAGTACCAGTTTCTAGTGATTCCTTCTACTTCTAAACCCAGTAGTCAGTCTGTTTCAGTAACGCAGCGCCGAGCTGAGCCTGTCATCCGCTGCATTTGTCCAACACACATGGTCTAGTTAGGAGTCTGGATTTTGGAGTCAGAGGAACATGACTAACTAACCCTGTGACTTTGGTCTAGGTACTTGACGTCTGTAAGCCTCAGACTCTGAATGACTGTGGAAAATGATAAAAATGGAAAGAAAGCAATAGCTGTGTCAGGACTGGCTGAGGTAATGACTGGGGAACATTTCTCACAATCTCTGGCACCTTGTGAGACCTCAGTCAGTGTCCCACCTGCTACAACATGGCTGCTTGTATTCCCTCCTAGTTCGGGAACCTCTCGTGGATAGGTTCCCTGCTAGTGACCCATTTGCATCCCAGCACCTACCACAGTATTGGACAGTAGTAGGTGTTCAAAGCATATGTGGTTTTTGGAGAGACAGACCTTAGTTTAAAACTGAGTCGCTTGGGAGCTGTTCGTGGGCAAGTTCCTAGACCTCGCTGAGCATCTGCTTCCTTATCTGGAAGCTGAGGGTGGTGACTTCTATGTTCTTGGGTTGTCTGGAGGATTAAATAAGATCATAAGTTACAGGGCCTGTGATGGACCTTGGTCGTGGCAGTGATGGAGTGATGTCCTTGCTGGTTTTCCTTTATCCTCACTTGACACCATGCTGGACCAAAGTGACGAGATCCTGCTCTGCCTTTCATTGCCAGATATTGTGCTCTTTGAACAACCCTAGCGTTCTACCAAATTTATTTGGAAACACGGTATTTTCAGCCAAATGCTCTGACACACCATCATTTCCTATAATTGTACAGTGTTTTGATCTGGTATCATTTGAGAGCATGCTGGAAATACCTTTTATCCTAGGTTGCCATTACGATTATTTTGGTAGATCATCTGGAAGAAACGAAGCCCGTCATGGATGCAAACTGTTATCTACTCACCGTATCTCTGCTTCTAAGACCCCTGTGTGGAATATCAATGCCTAGGGTCTGAGGTTCTGTCTATAAAATACCAAATGCTCAAAGGGAGACCAGTCAAGGCATTCAGTTTTGTGGGTTTTATTTGCAGGCGTGTTAAGGCCTCTCTGTTCAGTTCGGGTAGGCACCCCCTTTAGGTGCACTGTGTCACATGGGGCTCTTCACATCTGCGGTAGTGTTCATAGCTAGACTTTGGAGTTCTGTGTTACTCCAGATTAGGGCAGCCGCCCAGCCTGCTTTGCCGGGGACTGTCCTGGTTACAGCACTAACAAGGCTCACATCCTGGAAGCCCCTTAGTTCTGGGCTGACAAAGATGGTTGGTCCCCCTCAACGTGCTATAATACAGTCTTCCTGTACCCAGGTTGTCGTTTGTGAAGATAGACACTTTTCGGGGCATTGTAACTACAAATGATCGAAATGAAACATGGGAAATTGTTGATCCATGCATTTCATAGAAATGCTCACCAGTCCGTAGGAAGAAATAACCCATCAGGAACGTATTTTGGGAGAGCGTTGTAGTCAAGGGTTACAGCTTTGGTCTCGGGGGTTCAAGTTGTACCCTGACTTGGCTAAGCAGCCTTGAATTGCTTGCTTTTGTCTGATTTGTTATTTGCTGCCTGGCTTTCGTGGTGTCGCTGAGGAGAATCACTCACTGTTGCGAAATACGTACATGCCTGCGGCTCCTTAGCCTGGAGCGGTTTGCAAGGGGCTGCCGTGCGGTGCCACTCTGTTGCAGATCACCCCCCTCGCTTGCGGTCTCTGCCCTTGGGACTTCCCGTGTGGGGGCTCCTATTTAAAACCACCGCTGTCTGTGTTCACAGATTGTCGGTATGGACAGCACGCTCTCCCAGTCGCCCGTCCCGTGGACGGAGCATTGTACCTATTTCAGAGACTCGGCGGCTGAACCAACTTCTGCTTCTTTGAGGCCCCTGCAGAGCCTGCAATGCAGTGTGAATATGTCACTTAACCAGGATTTTATGTCACACTGCCCCAAACAGATCTCCCAAATTTGCTGAATGCGTCGAGCTATTTTCATATGAGGAGGCGACAGAGAATGAATTAATAGCATTATATGGATATGAGCCTTCCCGAAGGTATTGATACCTATCTCAAGAATGATCTAACATCCGAGCTAGTAGACGCATAGAGAGAGAGACTGAAATGCTTGGAAAGGGTCACCCTGAAGGAATTTCAGTGGTTAGCCCACGAGGGTCGCTGTGACAGTCCTAGAAATGATGCCATTCCTTTGCCCGGAGACCCCCCTCAGAGACATTTGGCCCCGTTCTTTGCTGCCTCCCACCTGAGAGAGAGAAAATGGTCACTTGCCCTGCAGTTTCCTGGGCTCAGGACTTTTATCATGAGTCTGACCCTCCCCCACTTTTCCTGCTGTATGTTAACATTGTCTCTAATTTGGTCCACTGTAAGGTCCAAGAAAAGCTGGTCTTCTCCCTGTTGGCCTCTTCCTCCCAGCAGTAGAGAAGGTCCTGTGCAAATTAGATTTTTATAAATAGACTGTGTGCAGAGGGTCTCGGAGGTCTCTACGGTTTCTCCTTTTGCAGGGCGCGGAATCCGCGGGTACGTGCGCTCGTCCCCACCGTTTTTTTCATCAGATGCCTGTGGATCAGACTGAGAAAGTGTGGCCCCCCCCCACCCCCCGCCGCAGTGTGTCGAGAACAGTGGGTGTTAGTGTGTGGGGCCCTTTTCTCGGGAGGAGGAGCGGCCCCGGTGCGTGCCTGCATAGCGGATCCAAAACCAGCAAGCAGCTGCTTGTAAAGGTGGCCTTGAACGACGAGGGCTGCCTCTGGTTTGGGTTTGGCTTGAAAACATCCCGTCAAAATGATCGAGGACAGAGCCAGTTTTAAGACCCATCTTTATTGGTTCATTTGTCCTCCTCCAGACACTGCGTAACCTCACGTGGGTGGGTTGGGAGGCCACGGAGCACCTGGGTGTGGCTCTTTGTTACCGATGCACTTTGCAGACCAGATACTCTCTGTCTTCTACCTGACAAACCTGCCGCCCAAGGAAATAGGTTGGAGCCGGACTGACAGGCAGCCGGGGAGGAAGCAGGAAAGGACCCCAGGGAGGTTGCACGCATTGTAGGGAAGTGAGCCTGATGAACTTCTCAGTAACCCAGAGCCTCATTCATGGCCATCTTGGTTCATCCTTGCCCAGCCTCTTGCGGGAAATTGTTGTGGGTTTTATTGGGAGGAACGACTACAGTTCCTCTTTTCCTGGGTCAGTCACCAAATACGGTTGGATCTCCGGAAGGCTAGACTCTGCAGGAGTAACCACCGGTGGGTGGGCGGCTCCCACTGGGAGTGTGGTCCAAGGAAAAGGAACTTCTTGTGAAAAATAGGAAGTGTGTTCAAATCAGCCTGTACAGTGGGGGAGGGGCTTCTGGAGGAAAGGGGGGATTTATGAGGATCTTGAAGAAAGGTGATTCTCTTGTGATTCTTCTTAAGGAAGAAAAAAAAGTGTATGTCAGGGGTGAGGGGCAGGAGGATTTCAGTGAATGGGAGGGCAGGAGTGCCCTGAGAGCCAAGGAGCGGGGAGACTTGTGGGCACAGAGCCGGGAAAGGCAGCGGTCACTGACCTCTGCCTTTTCTGGGTCCCCATGGCCTTTTCTGCTTCGTTTCCACCCTGTCTGAAGACCAGCTTTCTCAGTTTGGGCACGCATACAGGATGATGCCCGCCCTGCCTTCATGTCGTCTCATAGCTCCTCTCCTCAGATGCTCAGATATCAAAGGGTCCAATTTCCAGTGCCGAGAAGAGAGCATGGGATTGGCTCAGGTGGGATCGGCTGTCTCCCGAGACCAGCCAGCCATTGCCAGGGGCTGGGGTCACACTGTACAAACATGGCTGCTGGTGCTCATCCCTGTCCGTGTATGTGGGGGGGGGAGGTGGGGCAGGAATCTTCTAGATAGATCTCCCCTGGAGGGGAGAACAGGGTGTTTTGGATGCAAGCAACAGAAACCAGTGGCCGATTTAAGGGGAAAAAAAGGATTAATTGGAAAGATTAGAGGTGGTTCAAGGATTGAAGTGAGAAGCTGAAAACCAGGCATCTGGAGAGGAGAGAGCCCGGACCCGCCCTGGGGGCTTGAGAAGCAGAGCTTAATGCGAGATCTTTCCACAGCACTGCTGTCCTCGTGCATCTGCTGCTGCCATGCTTCATCCTCCCGTTGCTCTGCCCGAGCATCAGTGCCAGGGAGGGGGCGTGTGAGTGGCCCAGTTGATGTACACACTCACGCCTCTGCCAGGACTCATCGCCCTGAATGACCGTCCCAGCGGAGTCTGTGAACAGCTGGCAGAGGTAGTTCTGCAGATCACAATGTGGTGCAGTTGTCAGAAAAAGGAGAGACTGAATGCGGGGCGGGTAGAATCGACAGGTTCCACCACAAAGACGCAGGGGCAGGACAGCCCTGAGGTTTGTCGGGGGACATGGGAAGACCCGCGTGGCTGGGTCAGAAGGGAGGGGCAGGGGTGGAAGGTGCATGAACGTCATGTCTGCCCTTCCCAGGCAGTGACACACCTCTACGTCCTGAAACCAGTTTCCCACCACCCAGAGTGAAGGCAGGGAGTCCAGCAGCTCAGGGAAGACGCTCGGAAGCCATGGCTCTGTCCTGGCTGGTGCTCCCACTTCCACTCCCCCCACCTCCCGAGCTCCCCCTGTGCCGAGCACCCGCACTCCCATGGCTGCTGGCCCCGGGGCCGTTGTGCACACATGGGCTGGGGAGCAGCAGTCCTTCTGGTCTGACTCAGTGGATCAGCGGTAAGCAGAGGCATCGAGGGGGGAAAACCCTGAACAAAATGGAAATAAATGCTGTCCTACAGAGGTAGATTTCAGTAGGTAATTCTCACCAGATCCAAATGTTTTCCTTTGTTGGATTCTTAATTCTAGTGGAGTTTTTGAAAGTGCTGCATTTGTAACGTGTGTATGAGTCTGCTCAGGCCGCTGTAGCAGATTGCCGCAGACTGGACAGCTTTAACAACACGCATGGATTTCTCATGGGAAGTCTGAGGTCAAGGTGCCGGCAGATCTAGTGTCTGGTGACAGGCTCTTCCTGGTGTGCAGATGGCCGCCTTCTCACTGTGTGCTCACACGGAGGAGAGCAGAGAAAGGAAGCAAGCTCGCTTGGAAGTCTGAAGGGCAAGAGAGGCTGAAGCTGATATTGCCACACGGGCAGAATGAGATAGATAGATAGATAGATAGATAGATAGATAGATAGATAGATAGATAAATTTTTCTTACTGTTACGTTCACTCTCTATTTATTCATTTATTACCTACCAGCATAGCCCTTGAGTGACCAATTTTCAGAGTTTAATAAATTTGATCTACTTGAAACTGACAAAATTGATTTATTCCCACCCATGCGAAGACCACTGTGGTTGACCAGAAGGCGGTTAGGGAGAGTTAAGCGAGGGCTGCCAGGATTGAACAAAGCTTCGCTGTGTGTGTGGTAGAGTAATAGGTAACGTGAGAGTCTCTCGCCCAACACGGCAGCCTCTTCACACCCAAGCAGCGAGCGATTCAGGTGCGCATCTGTGTTATATTAAGATTTTTTTTTATTATATTATGTTAGTCACCATACAGTACATCCCCGGATTCCGATGCAAAGTTCGATGCTTCATTAGGCGTATAACACCCAGTGCACCATGCAATACGTGCCCTCCTTACTACCCATCACCAGTCTATCCCATTCCCCCACCCCCTCCCCTCTGAAGTCTTCAGTTTGTTTCTCATAGTCCATAGTCTCTCATGTTTCATTCCCCCTTCTGATTACCCCCCTTTTCTTTATCCCTTTCTTCCCCTACCGATCATCCTAGTTCTTATGTTCCATAGATGAGAGAAATCATATGATAATTGTCTTTCTCTGCTTGACTTATTTCACTTAGCATTATCTCCTCCAGTGCCGTCCATGTTGCAGCAAATGTTGAGAATTCATTCTTTTCTGATAGCTGAGTAATATTCCATTGTATATATGGACCACAGCTTCTTAATCCAGTCATCAGTTGAAGGGCATCTTGGCTCCTTCCATGATTTAGCTATTGTGGACAAGCGCATCTGTGTTATAAATGAACATCAGCTAGGCCTTTTAAGACCTGCAGGGCGCTTCTAACCCAAAATCCAGGTCCGCCCCATGACCTTCTTCTAGTAGGGTTTTCTTAAAGAGAGAGCCTTTTCATAATAGCACTTTACCTCTGCTCTGCTGTTGCCTTTGATTTCATGAACCAGAACCAGTTTATTAGGAGAAACCTTTATCTTCAGGGCAGAGCTGCGGAGCGGGGAGTGCTCGGACCTTGGACTCTGGCACTACTGTCCCCAGGCTTGGGGACTCTCGGAAGCCCCCTCTTTGTTTCTGATTCAGTGTTCTTTGCTGGGTTGTCTCAGAACACATTTCTCATTATCACCGAGTCTTCAAATCTTTCTGAGGATTAGGGATTGGGCTCCATATTTTTAAAGTTTTAGATGTTTCAGCATTAAAGAACAAAAACCTGAAAAGCATAAAAAATGCAAAAAATAGTCTAAAGATGAATATAATGAGTATCTACCAGCCAGCTTCTGAAGTCAGACGTGGACAAGGTGCTTGAAGCTGCCTGTGTGCCACTTTGGTTAGGGATTAAGGGCACGTGACAGAAAATCCCAAGTGTGGCACGTTCTGTCTCCGGCAACGAGAAGCTGGGGGGTAAGCGTTCCCGGAACCCAGGCTTCTCTAGCTCCGTGCTCCTCCATGGTCAGGGTCCAGCCCTAGTTCCCAGCTCCTAGCAGCCCTCACGTCAGCCGCCCGGGAAGGAGGTAAGGCCAGTGCAGAAGGGCTTTTCAAGGAAGGGCCCCCTAACGACTTCCACTTCAGAGACTGGACTTGTGCTGGAAGACACTGTCTTCAGCAGGTCCTGTTAGGAAGGAAGGAGAGAAGGGTGATTAGGTGGGCAGCCAGCAGCTTCTCCCCTTGAGGGAAACGCTGTCCTGAGTTCAGAGGGTTTTAAAGTGGGATCTCTTTGTGTTTTTACTCTATGTGTATGCCCCCTGCCCCCGGGAATACATAGGCTTATTTTACGTGTTTCTAGAACTTCATGTGTGTTGTTCTACAGCGCGTGTTTTTTCCTCATTGAGCCGTACGTGGAGTCCTCTAGACTGACACGAAACATGCTGGCTCGTTTCTCACCACACCACAGCTTACTTACCCCTCGCCCGCTGTGTTGTCGTCCGACAGATGAGATGTTCGGGGGTTTTTGCTACTGCATTTCCTCTCTCCCATTCCATTAGTCGGTCCATTGATTTTTCTCCTCGTTGTGGGTGTTGTTTTCCTCCTTTGCATTTCTGGCTATTTTTGGTTGGATACCAGACATAGTGAATTTTACCTTGTTGGATGCTGGATATTCCTGTTTTCCTATTAATATTTTTGAGCCGTTCTGGGGCACAGCTGTTTGGAAGAGTTCATCCTTTTAAAGTTTTTGGGCAGGGCCCAAGCTGAGTTTGGTTTGGGGCTAATTTTTCCCCACTACTGAAGCAAACCTCTTTGAGTATTTTTCCCAGCAACTCCTGAATTTCGAGGCTTTCCCTTCTGGCTGGTGGGGATGGGAATCATTCCCGGCTCTTTGTGGACACTGAGGACTGTTCCCTCTGCGTCTTTCAGATGTTTCCTTCCTTGGCCTGGGATGGTTCCCTCACATGCACTGATCTGTTCTCACCGATGGCTCCTAGGGGGACCCTGGAGTTCTCTGTCAAAGCAGCTCTGTCCTTGCTCATTCTTTACCCTCAAGCTCTTGACCTCCGATGCCCGGACTCTTAGCTCAGAGATGGCAGCTCTCAGCCTGGGTCTACTCTGCCTGCAGCACCGCCTGGAGACTCTGCACGCAGTGTCTGGGCTGTGGCAGGGCTCACCTCACTTGCTCCTGCCTCCTGTGCTCCCCGGGTGCCGTGGCCTCCAGGTCAGTGTCCTGAGCACCAGAGAGGTTCGTCGAGTTTTCCAGTGTCTCACTTGTTCCAGGCAGGAGGGTAAATCCCATGTGTGTTCTTCCTCCTTGCCTGGAAGGAGAAGTAAGTCCCCGTGTGCCTGTTAATTTCCTTGTCGTAATTGCTGGAGAGGTTAAGCGTCTTTTCGTGTTTTTGGATCACGTGGGTTACTTCCTCTCTGAATTGTCTGTTCTTGTCTGCCTGTTTTTTCCATTGAGATATCCATGTCTTTTTCTTAGTAACTTGAAATAGCCCTTTATGTATTTCACAGATGAGTCTTTTGTCAGTAGACACCGGTTGTTGCTGTCTTTTCTTCAATTGAATTGTCTTTTCGTTTTAAAAATTATTTTTGATGTAAAGTTCGGTGATTCATTAGTTTACATCAAAAACCAGGGATGTACTGTATGGTGACTAACATAATATAATAAAAAAAATTAAAAAAATAAAAATTATTTTTGATGAACCGAAGTTTTAAGCTGTAATAGTCTAGTTTGTCAGTTTCCTTTATGGTCAGTACATTTTTTGTTTTAAGAAATTGTTCTTTACCCTGAAGTCATTAAGATATTCTGCTATATTTTCTTCTAAAAGCTTAAAATGTCCTTATATTTTGGTCTTTGATTTATTTGCAATTGATTTTAGTGTGTGGTGGGATAGGGAACCAGTTTTTATCTTGTCTTTTTCTAGTTGTGATCGCCAGTTGCCCCAGCCCCGTGTAATGGTTAGTCTGTCTGTGCAGACAAGAGTTACCGTGGCGGGCCTGAGACATGCCCATAGGAAGGCCTGTCCACGTGGCTGGCTGACATGTGGGAACCAGCATTTCGGGGGGTTCCCAGAACTGACAGGGACCTCACTGTGCCCTGACTGTATAGACCATGTGGCTTAGCAGGGAACACCCGCTTCCCTTCTATGAGTCTGGAATGTTGTATGTGCCCGGCAGAGGCTGTCTACATGACCAGCCCCAATAAAAGGCCTGACCCGGGGTCTCTAAGGCATTTTCCTGATAGACAGCATGTCACATGTGTTGTCCCAGCTCACTGTCGGAGGAGTTAAGCATGTCCTCTGTGCCTCCACTGGGAGAGGGCTCTCGGAAACTGGTGGCTGATATCCTGCGTCCTTGGCCCTCCTGCCGCTTTGTTGTGTGTCCTCTGCTGTGATAAGTCACAGCCGTGAGCCTGTGTGTTGAGTTCTGTCCTGTGAGCCTCCTAGAGTCATCAGACCTGGGAGCGATCCTGGGGATTTCTCAGAAGTAGATATTGGGCAGTGTTCGTAGCTACTCTTGAACATTTGTTTCTTCATCGGGGCCTCTAAGGCCCCTTCCCTTTCGGGTGGTTTATGCAATTCCTGGCACACACCCTGTGCCACCCAATAAATGGTAATTAATAACCCTAAGAAAGGAGCAGGTAAAGCTCTATAGTATTGGGAGGAAAGTGTTAAATATTCAGCAGTAAATCGTTCAGGCGGGTATATTTTATGTTTTTGCAATGAGTGAAATAAATTATGACTGCTGACTGTAAATAGATATGGGAAAAGTTTTTTTTATCATCTTGGAATATTTATAATTCCTCTGGTACCTTCAGTTAAGAATTTTCTATCTCCCTCATTCATGTCTGAGAATTTAAAATCCTGAGGTCATTTAACATGCTTGGCCTTCCCACCTCCGTGTCATGCTATGGCCCGAATATGTCTCCCGCAGAATTCCTATTTTGAGGTCCTAGCCCCCGATGGGATGGTATTAGGAGGTGGGGCCTTTGGGAGGTGATTAGATCCCATTTGGGAAGTGAGTGGGATTAGTGCTTCATCAAAGGGACCCCCAAGAGTTCCCCAGCCCCTCTTACCACCACATGAGGACACATTGAGAAGTGGGCCACCAGCAGCCCGGAAGGCCTCAGCAGAGCCTGGCCATACCGGCACCCTGATCTTGGACTTCCAGCCTCCAGAACGGGGAGAAAGAAGTTTCTGTTGTGTATAAGTCACCAAGTCTGTGACACTGTTACAGCAGCCCAAGCTGAGACATGTGATGGTGTGATTTCTAGCAAGCCAACTATTCAACCAGTTGCTTGCATTCCTATGTTTCTTTAGGGAGCAGTTCGTTATTGGCTAATCATTTAAATCATAAGTGATTACATGGTTAGTAATGTTTTGAAAGACCTGTCTACAGTAATTTAAAATAATTTTTATACAAGCGTTATCATTTCTATAAGTTTCTCTGTTCATGTGTTTCTAAGAATGTCTCTATTTTCTTAAATCCTGTTGACTTTTGTTGACCATAGACACAAGGTAAGCACACACACAACGGTGGGCTGTACGTTCTAGAAGTTGCGAGCTGCAGCACGGTTAACTGTGAATCCTCCCCTAAAACTTGAACCGTTGTCTGAAACGTCTGTTCAGTGTCTTTTGTCCCATAGAAATTCACGTGTCGGCCCAGCTTTTCCATAGTGGGTTTTTTTAGCGGCTTGTGTGAACAGATCAATAGTGACCAACTAACTTTTTCCCCTAATGAAGGGAAGCAGATAATCATGCCCATTTCAAAAACTACTCTAAATTGAGCGTAATGTCTTTAACCATACCCACAGTGAGCGGAGATCCCTTCATCACTCGTGATGATTGCCATTTCTCTCCATTCACATGTAATTCTCTGCAGCTCTCCATAAACAGGTCTGTCTCGATTCACTTAACTCTACAAAAAAAAGCATCCAAAGAAGATTTATTTATTCTGCTTGCATTTTGAAGCCCGATACCAAACTATTCAGACGGTCGCTGCTGCCATCCATGGTTTACCCTGTCTGCTGTCCTACCCACTTTATTATAAGTCTCATCCAGCCACTTGGCCTGAAGTTATTGTCGTGTTTTATCATAATTGGATCCCATCATCTTACTGTGTCAGGTAGTTCTCCCGGTTTGGAAGTGGGAATGTTACCTAATACAGTGCTAGCTTTTTAGACTGATGAAGGAGATTACTTACCAAGCATGTTAAATGGGTGTGGGCCCTTCACCTTTTCTCTGTAGATAGCAGGTGTATCACTTAGGAGAGTGTTCAGCTACTGGGAATGGCCACGCAGGTGTTGGTGGCTTAAACAAATAGTTCTTTGGTCCAGCAGCCCAGCAGGGCCCTCGGGGTCCCAGGGTCTTTCTGACGGTAGGCCCCATCATCCTTAGCATGCTGGTTTTCATGTTCCTGCTCATTACCTGTGGTCTCAACATAGGCTTCCCCTCTTACCAGGAAAGTGAATAGATCCCTAGGAATATGCCCACAGCACATACCTCCACCCCACCCCCACCAGTAGGTGGACTCCTGCTGAGGTCCCCTCAGTCAGATCAGGGCCACGTGGACTATTCCTGGAGTCCAGGAAATCTTAGGAAACAGGGAAGAAGAAAGTCCTCATTGGCATGGTCCAGTCAGAGTCCGTCACCAGGGCACAGCGCAGTGCTGCCCTGAACAAGATGAGGTTTCTTTCAGCAAGGGAGAGGGGGTCCTGCGTATCCAATATACCACAGATAGGAATTTTCAGTCTCTGACTTTCTCTTGTATACCACACCACACCCACAGGTAGATATCAGATAGCCACCGGGATTCAATCTGAACATGTCTCCCTCTTTGCCAGACTCACTCATATAGCTTCCCCTTGCTCCTGGACAGGGGTGGGGGGGATCCTATCTACTTACAAGAAATACAAGATCCAGAGAGGTCTGGCCCTCCCCGCCTCTCAAGGCCTGATCTTGCACTGTGCTGTCTGCGCTCTCTGCCCCAGCCCACAGTCCTGTTCAGCATCCTCTCGCCTTGCACTCCTTTCTTGCCACGGGGCCATGCACCTGCTATTCACTCTGCTGAGCATTCTCTCCCTCGTCCCCTTCACCCCGACCTTCTCCACTAGCTCAAAATCCCTTATATACGAAGGACAGAATTTCAAGTACCCTCTTTTTCGTAACACTCATAATACATTCTAATTTACATTTATACATGAGCCCCCTTTATTGCCCATATCATCAGTAGACAATACGCTCCATGAGAGCAAGGACCAGACAGAATTATACTCATGATTTATATTCTTTAAGAATGCTTTTGGCTGTGGGTTTTAAGAAAAAGTGGCTTCAATAAAATAGGGCTTATTTTTCTCACATAATGACAAGTCCAGAAGTCGGCCTGCTGGTGTTACGTTGCTTAACACTGTAATGATCAGTGTCTTCGCCGTGTTCTTGTGACTGTCCTCATGACTGCAAGATGGCTGCTGTGGCCCAGCCATCCCCTCCATGTTTAAGAGAAGAAGGAAGGGAGGGAGGCAGTACCGCTGACCTGTGCCTCTGTCATCAAGAAAGCAAAAGTTTCCCTGGAATCCCCCCAGCCACTTTCTTCTTGTGTTGCTTTGTCACTTTGCCACTTCTAGCCAGAAAGGAGCCCAGAAACCATGCATGTAGCTTTTTCCAGCCTCCGTACCGGACGTGAACAAGAGAGAAAAAGGGAAGAAATGGGAGTTAGACCAGCTTACCAGTAGTGGTCTGCCCACCCCTGTTCGTCCAGCACTTGCCTGAACAAGTACTTTGGCGTTAGTGGACAAGTAGGAAAAACTCACTTGCTTTGATCATTTGTGCATTTGTTCGTCCATTGTCTCGTGTGAGCCAGTCTCTATACTTGCTCCCTAGACACACATTTTCTTATTCTCATGACAGCTCTAGCAAGGTCGACATTATTAGCCTTATTTTGCAATTAGAAATGGAATCTCAGGGAGAATAAATGACTCGCCTAAGGTTGTACAGCTCAGTAAAGGGCAGAAGCAAGACTCAAAGCCAACCCTCCCTCCATGCAGAGCCCTCCCGCCGTCCACAGTGACAGCCTGCTTGCCGGATTATAGCGGATCTCCTGCACTTGACCTTTTCCTGCCCGGGGCGGGGGGGAGGGGGCACCAACTATTGCCAGCCAGAGTTTAGCTTCTCCATTAAACACGTATTGGCAGAAACAGTTTGTTAATAATATTGCAACAGTAATCTGGGGTCTAATAAGGTGACTTTCATTCCCTGAGCAGGGTTGTCATCTTTAGCACGGGGCCTGGGATAGTAGCCTACTTAATAAGCCTTTACCCAGCAGTTAGTCCATACTCTTCGGTTCTAAATCATTTGTATAATCCTTTGCTGTTTAAGTAGGTGAGATACTTTGCCAGGAGCTTTTGCCCTTCATTATTCCCGAAAATCCCAGCATTCTTGTTTCAGAATAAATGAAACCGTGATCATCTATATTCGTGCCTGCAGATGACAGCTATGCATTTATGAACAAATACTCAGACATTTCATCCCTGGAACATGCATTTTAATAGTGTGTGTGGTGGGTTGTGTGTGTGTGTGTGTGTGATTGTAAAAGTTACAGATGCTCAATTGAGAGAAATTAGGGAAGAAGAATAATGAGAAAAATTACTCATAATTCTATACCACCCAGAGGCAATAACTATTAACATTTTTGGCATGTTTCCTTTCTAATCTTTAAAAAAAATTTTTTTTGCATCGCTCAGTTCATACATTATTTGCGGTTTTCTGCACTGTGATTTTTCATGTAACGTAAATAAGCCTCTTTGTTATTACAAGCATCATTGTGAATGGCTGCATAACGTCCCTTCATTAAGGACACACCATCTTTCATATTTTTTAAATGCGCACTAAAATAAAACAGAGCCCCTTAAGTAATAAATAATAAGTAAATAAAATAGAGGCCCTTAAGTAGAACTACTTTGAATATTATTTTGCACGCCTCAGGACAAACATTTTCTTGATAGATGTGCTTCAGCGTCGGTCTCTTAATTTTAAGATTTTGTCAGTGTGTTTTGTGGCGTCACATGCCAAAGTATATTCCCCGTTTTGTTGATCTCCTCTTGGCTCCAGCAATGTTTGTTCTCTTTCCAAATGTCCAGTGTCTTCCTCATTTTATGGCTCACGTGATTGGTTCCTGTTTCCCAGGCCTGTCCTCTGTGTCTTGATTTCTTCCTGCCCAGCAAGTGCTAGGGTGCTGACCTCAAATCCAGGTTCATCAAGACAACAGTGGGAAGGGATGTGTTCTGTTCAGCCACCCGCTTTCCTTCTTTCTCCCCAGGAGATGCAGAGTGCCAGGCTGTCACTTGGAAGTCTGAGCAACTGCAACACATGTTTGGGGAGGGATTACTGGAATTTCTTCTGTGGCCAGGTCTACCGCTCAAGTGTATATGGAGACGGTATTTTTTTTTTTTTTTGTCGTGTATGTTTTGGTTTTGCATTTCAAGGCCTGGAAAATAATTTATTCCGCTCCCTCAAGTAACGTATGCTACAGATATAAGAACCCATCAGAACAGAAGTTTTGTGTTTTTCTTTTAAAGATTTTATTTATTTATTTGAGAGAAGAGCACAAGGAGGTTGAGGGGCAGAGGGAGAGGGAGTAGCCTCCTCCCCGCTGAGCAGGGATCCCGATGCAGGGGCTCAATCCCAGAACCCCGAGATCATGACCTGAGCCGAAGAAGACAGACGCTGAACCGACTGAGGCACCCAGGAGCCCCAAGGTTTTTTAATTTTTAGAAAAATACATTTTGCATATTTTTTTCAGAAGACATCATTTCCTCTTAAGTCGAATGGGTAATTCAAGGAGTGATTTGTTTTGTTTTGTTTTAGCAGCACATCTGCAGGGCGTATTCCATTCTGTGTTCTCAGAAGCGTGGAGAACTGGTACCCAGCATTCTCCTTCCAGTTCCAAGCCCTCACCTGTCACCTTTCATTTTCTTTCTCTACATGTATAATAACCTGCATGGGATTACATTGATTGTCAAAAAGCCTAAAATGCTTCTAGGGTTTGCAAATGGCTGTTCTCAACACAGAAATTGTTGCTACCTCACAGAGACTTGAGTCTGACAATTTCTCTGCAGAGTGTTAACTCTCTTGTCTGAACAGCAAGCCTGTCGGTCTTAGAATGGCTTGGTGCACGGGAGTCCAGTCTGCAGGTCCGCGACTAACGAAGCATTGAAGCATTGGTGGGATTTTCAGGATCCCTCCTTGTTTCGCTCCGTCGTGCTTTGTGGTGTGAGATGCCCGGGCTGCTCCAGGATGCTGGTCTCTTAGAGACTGATGTGACTACCAACCGGCCTTGCATTCCTCTCTTGTGCTGAGGAAGAGGTTGTGGGTCTAGGGGCACAGGGGCTACAAGGGGTCGAATGATGGGAGCATAGCTGAGGCTCCTCTTACTGAAAGTGAGCACAGCCTTTGACTTGCACGTTCCTTTATTCCTGCTTTTAATTCTACATCTGGTTCTTTCTAGAAAAGTATTTGTAATGGAAGGGTGCCATTCCATATCCATGGCTTAAAGAACCACCCCCCACCAGCAGCATCCTTTATTGATGGATGTTTGGATTGCCTCACGGATGCCACGATGTGAGCCTTGGATTGCTCACATTTTCTGAAGGAAGAATCATTCAAAACCTGACACATCTGCTAACAGGCCTTCTGCCTGCATCAGAGTCCATGTTAATAGTTTATCACCGATGACCATCAGTCATTCTCACTGTCACGATGACTTTTCCTTGGTAGAACGAGTTGCCAGCAATGTTTATATTTTAAAAAACGACCAGATCCTTCAATTCTGTGACAGGTGTCCCCTGACACTGGGAGGATGGGTACCAAGAAGACAGAGAGAGCATTACTCCAGTGTTCCCTCCAGCCTTCCCCATCCACTGTTCCATATCTGGCCACCACTTTGGTATCCTCGAGCCCCTGTGCTGCCCAGCTCCAGTATACCTTTTCTTCTCATAGCCTAGCCAGCCAGCTGGCTTCTATAGCCCTCCCTGGTTCATAGAAACCTTCAGTGAGGCAGGGGGAAACTCTCCAGACTCTACCTGTTGCCCTTTCATTCTTCACACGAGTTGTGGCCAATAATAGCCTTGCAGCCAGTGGGGTGGGTTGAAACCTCCGTCCTGACCATGCCCATCCCTGCTCAAAACCCTTCAGGGGCTGCCATTGCTCTTAGAATCCAGACAGGTCGTTACGGTGGGCCACAGGGCTCTGCCTGATCTGGCCCTGCGTGCCACATCTCCTGTCACTTTCCTCGGGGTGCTCTGGCTCCCGGCCATCCTGACTGCTTTTCCGTTCTTCAGTGGACTGTGCCTCCTTTCTGTGCTCACACATACTGTTCCTCTTCCTGGGAGCTGTTCCCGGTACCTCCTCTCCTTTCTTCTGGTACCTGAACTGCTGCTCTTCCTCCAGGTACTTGTTATCTTAGCCTCAGGCCTTTGCTGGACATTGTCCCCGATTGTAAAATTGCAACTCTTCCCATTCGCACCTGCTCGCCCTAACACCTACCCTGCTATATTTTTCTCCATAACACTTAGTGCCACGTGACACTCGACACACCGTATGTCCTAACTGTACTGAGAGTCCGTCTCCACCAGTGGGTGAGTTCCACGAGGGCAAGAAGTTTGTGTTTGTCTCTGCTCTTAGGGGCGCCTGGGTGGCTCAGTCGTTAAGCGTCTGCCTTTGGCTCAGGGCGTGATCCTGGCATTTGTCTGTGCTCTTAGTGCCGACTGAGTGGGTGTTTGGCAGGTGTTTGTTAAGCCAATAGGAAGAATACTGAGTCTACGTCACTCCCCCCGTTTTCTTTGTAGTCTTCTCTCTGGGTTAGAATTCACTTTCTTTGAATACAATAGCTGGAAGTTCCCAGACACTGAGAGCCAAAATCTAAAGGTATTTAAACCTTCTCCTCACATGGAGAGTGCTAAGCAATATTTGGTTGTGCTGCCCCCACTTCTCAGACCATTGCTGGCATCGGGGTTGGTTTTCTGAAGGTCCAGCCACCTTGGACTTAACAGGGATCCCGGCCTCCATGCCCTGTATGTCCAGCTCACTGCAACAAAGTCAGAACACTGGCAGCATGCCTGGCGCACGGCAAGGGCCCCAGGCGTCTTTCGTCTCAGGTGGCAGCTAGTCGGATCCATTTACACGTTCCCTAGGGTCAAAGCACTGGCCGGGATGATATCCAGGCCTACATCTCCCCCACCATTGGGGGCAGTTTCATATAAATTCGACTTCCTTTCCTCACTGGGGCACCCAGGGCGGGGCAGGCCCCTTTTAAACCTGTTGTAGGACCCCTTTCCTCAGCACATGAACACGACTTCTGTACAGAGAGAGACTTCCCACTGCGCCTTTGCAAACACACCATGTTCTCTTCCCTTATTTTATTAATATAACTGATATTTATGTAGGGCTTGCTGTGTGCCAGGCATTGTTCTAAGTGGTTTACAAAGATGAAGTCAGTCAGTGTACATGATGACCCTATAAAGCAAGCAGTGTAATTATACATATCGTTGCATCACGTGTAATTCGTCTTTGGGGAAGGGGCACCTGGATCTTGGTGCACATTGCTTTATAGTCATGCCTGCTCATTGTATCGCTTTGCCCAATGGATGGAAAGGGAAAAATAGTAATTGTTCAGTGGAGCGTGCCAGAGGGGCAGATTTTCAGGCCCTTGAAAAGGAGGTGCACCCAGGGTTCCCCAGATGGCTGTATATTTGCAATGGCAGCGACCATCGTCTCCCCACCTGACCCTCCGGACAACTTCCCCACTTCCCTGCCTACTGGCAGGGCTCACCCCGTTTCCTGCCCTGCATCTTCCTGCCTTGCCTGCTGTCTGCAGTGTGTTGGTGAGCATGGGAGAGCATCTGAGCACGAGGTAGGACAGAGGAGCCCTTTAGTCTCTGGCCCTGGCTGATCTCTGCTTTGAGGCTGTCACTTGCTTAGTGGTCTTTGTGGGGTACACACCATGGTTTGTGATCCCCTATGTTCAACCCCACTACCTCCCCATCTGCTCTGATGGCGGGTCTTGTGAGAACCCTGTAGCCACTCAGAAGAGTTGAACTACATTTTAGATATTTAAATACCTTGGGGACAGGAAAGTGATTTTCTTAATTACAAAAATTATTGTGTAATAGTTTATGTAGGTTATGAAATTGCTATTTTACAGTAACCGAAAATAGGGTTATGATTTAAAATCTTGCTTCTTCGATTCAGTTTTTCATCTTTGTCAACCTTGTGTAGGCACACAGATCAATGAGCCAAATCATCGTACACAGACTGTTATGAGAAGGGGCAGCTCACAGCTCTTCACCTGGCTGTGGCTCCCTTCCCAGCAGCAGCCCCCATCAGTGATTTTGGCTGATGATGCTGGTAATCACTTCTGCATTTCTAAATAACATGCTTACGTTAACATTTCTGGATCTGCTCGTTGTTATTTATTGAATATGCCATCTTCATTAAATTTTAATTTTAGTTGTTTCATTATTTGGTATTTATAATAGTTCATCTATGTATACATTACCTTGAACATTATTCACAACTGAGCCATGTTTGTATGCCATGATCATTTTCCCTGCAGATTCTTTTTGGGTGTTTAAAATAAACTGTCTTAATTTTTATTTTAAAGATTTTATTTCATTTTTTTAGTAATCTCTACACCCAACATGGGGCTCGAACTTAACAACCGTGAGATCAAGAGTCACATGCTCCACTGACTGAACTAGCCAGGCACCCCAAAATGTCTTAATATTTTTTAAAGATTTTATTTATTTATTAGAGAGAGAGAGTGAGACAGCATGAGCAGGGTGGAGGGGCAGAAGGAGAGGGAGAAGCAGACTCCTTGCTGAGCAGGGAGCCTGATGTGAGGCTCGATCCCAGGACCCTAAGATCATGACCTGAGCTGAAGGCAGACACTTAACTGACTGAGCCACCCAGGCGCCCCTTAATTTTTTAAATGTACTAGTTCAACCTCAGGTGAAAGTGCATGGATTTCCTGTCAATAAATTTAAAAATATTGGGCATTCTGTCTTTGTCTAGGAGACACTCAATGTACATAATGACCCTATAAAGAGGGTCTAGGAGAAAGTTCTCTGTTTCCTGTCTGGTTGCTCTAAGCCTGGTAACAGCTACTGTCTTGAGATTTCCACCCGCATTCTAGAAACTGACCACCTTCACCTCTCTCATGTTGGATCCTGTTTCCTTCCTTTTTAGATGGATGACATGCTCTTATAGTTTCTGGAGAAGAATTTATGTTTGAAATATGCTTGTTCTAGCTGCACATGAAATTGAGATTTAATGCGGTAGTTCAGCTGAGTATAGAATGTTAGGAAGGAGTCATTTTTCTCTATTATTTTTTTATAATAATTTTTTATTATGTTATGTTAGTCACCATACAGTACATCCCTAGTTTTTGATGTAGTGTTCCATGATTCATTGTTTGCGTATAACACCCAGTGCACCATGCAATACGTGCCCTCCCTAATACCCATCACCGGCCTATCCCACTCCCCCACCCCCCTCCCCTCTGAAGCCCTCAGTTTGTTTCCCAGAGTCCACAGTCTCTCATGGATAAGCTCTGCTTCCTTGCCTTTGCCCATCCAGTATGGATTTTAAGATGTTCAATTCCCCTCTGATTCTTGGACCTTTATATGAAAGTGGAAACATATAGGATCTTCCCTTTGTATCCAGTTTTCTGAAATAACATTGTGGTATACTGAGGTGTGAATCTGCTTTATTTATTTATGTAAAGTCATGGCCTTCAGATCTGAAATATTGCCAGATTATTTCAGTGATGATTTTCCCCCTGAGATTTTTTTCTTCTTCTATACTCTCTGGTACTTATGTTCTTCATATGTTAGACTTCCTATACTGGCCCTCAGATATTGTCTCCTTTTTTTTCCAATTTCCTGGCTTACTCTACTTTCTGAGATATTTCCTCAACTTTATATTCTAAGCCTTCTGCTGAGATTTTCATTTCTCCTACCATAGTTTTAATTTTCAAGAGCTGCTCTGGTCATTATTCCTGTGATTGTTTGATGGATGCAGTATCTTTCCCTTCACTGAGAATACTGAGGATAGTTTTTTCTTCTTCTCCTCCTTCTTCTTCTATCTCTGTTTCCCTGTTTTGATTGTTTGGGGTGTCTTTCATACTGGTTGTGTATAACGATCCTGGGCTGCCTGTGCCTGCTTGAGTATATCACACATGTGCAACAATGCAGCCCTGAGAAGCTGATTGGACCCTTTGGGGGTGGGCTTGATCTTCACCATTGGGTGGTAAAGCACGCCCCCCCCCAACTTCCCAAAACCAGTGTCTATAGGTCTTTTCTCTCGGGCTCTCAGATGATCCATGGTAGATTCTTCCTGCTTCTTGCTGGGGAGCCCCACCTGGATGTTCTCATTCTTAGAGCACATGGAGGAAAAAGGCTGTGCTCACGAAATTAGGGTCAAACCTTTTATCTTAATGTTCCCATCATCACTGTGGTACGCCTACCCCCAGCTGTACCTGCTGGCTCTCTGAAT
The DNA here is from genome assembly GCF_002007445.2 of Ailuropoda melanoleuca. Taxonomy (NCBI): domain Eukaryota; kingdom Metazoa; phylum Chordata; class Mammalia; order Carnivora; family Ursidae; genus Ailuropoda; species Ailuropoda melanoleuca. Next base: position 28,511,939 of record NC_048227.1, read on the forward strand.
CAAATCGTTTACTCTTTACAAAAACTGAAGCCCACCAAAGTCTACTGAAGTATGAAGGACAGTGGTCCAGCTCTGGGCAATTTCAGGGTATCTTTCCATGTTGGCTTTCTTTTACTCTCTTTTCCAAGGACACCTGTCACTGCAAACTCTTCAGCCTTTGGGGTATCTGTAAAACAAATCAGATTCTTTTTCCCTTTCATTCATTTTCTTTACTTCTTTTTAAAATTGAGGTTCAATATAAAAAAAAACCCCAAATACAGTTAATTGAGGTGAAGAGCTTGAACAGCAAATCTACTCTTAACCACCACTCACATCAGGATAGAGAACATTTGCCACCTTCCAGAAAGCTCCCTCATGCTTCCCATCAGTAACCTTTCTGTCTCTCTCAAAGGTTTTACCTGTTCTTGAAGTTCCTAACAATGAGATGGTACAGTATTACTCCTCTTGCTTCTTGTACTGTATGTAACATCTGCATTTCCTCTGCCTTACTGTCTTTGTTACTGTAACACATTATCCGTCTAATGTTTGTATCACAATATACCACCCATCCCACTACTGATGGATATCCGGGTCATTTCTCTTTGGGGACGCCTGTGAATCATGCTGCTATGAACGTTCTTACTCATGTGTTTTATTATACCTGTGCAGTCCCTTCTTTGGGGACAGTCCTGGGAGTGGAACTGCTGGGTCGTCAAGAAGATGGAGGTTGAGCTGTGGTAAATCTCTCCAGAAGGTTTTCCATAGGGTTTTCCCAAGCCAGTCGCTTTCTTAACTTTTCCCACTTTCAGCTGATTATTTACCTTTCTGTGTGAGCTAAGCTCACTTGGCCACCTGCTCCCCGGGTTCCACATTGCTATGGCTTTTCTCTCCCCTTTTATCTTTGTCCTGGAGAGTTTACTGTCTTTGCAGTACAGTGTGTGGAAGGAACAGAGCTAAGTGTGTGTTTCCAATCTGCCATCTTTAACTCTTAGGACCTGAAGATGGCTTTGAGCTCTCAGTCTCACCAAACACGATCACTCTCATGTTTTCTCTGAGTTCTTTTTGCTTAAAGGTTTGATAAAAACAAGGTTTTATTGCTCTCAGCCTCTCATAGCTACTCCAGACGTTGTTTTCTGCATTCCTCATTTCCATCAAAATGACAAGATGATTCTGATTCCTTGCCTTTATCAGACACAAAAATCAATAAAGAAAAGTCGGTAAAGACTGAACGTATAGTTTGTGGGGTTCTCTCCCTTAATTTTTTCCCCCAAGTTTGCAGTGTTCAAGTCCAGGCAAATCTGAATACCCTAACATTTAACCAGTAGTTTCCCAAGCCTGTGTTCTGGGTGTTCCCTGTGCCCCTGGGACTTCTTCAACAGTTTGGACTAGGATGCACAGTGGAACCTTGAATTGGAAATTAGACTGTGTTTCCCCCAAAGAACTGAGAATGCATGTTGGCCCCTACCAACCCCCTGGGCTCCTTCTAGTGCAGAGATAACAATAGTCAGGGTGGGGATGATGATGAGGAGTCCCAGACACCCTCTTTGCTCACAGTGGTGGTGCACATGCCAGCAGACAAGATGGCAGGCACACTCAATGCCTGAGATGCTCTCGAGCTCCCAGACCTTGAATATCCCATCCATTTACCACTCAGTCCATTCCCCAGGAGAGCTGACCCTTTATCCTCTCCTTACCCCCTTTACCCATCCTTCTTGCATCACAGAACTGGCAAGACCATAGTTCACTTCATTTGATGTGGTTTTACTCATTAGAGTAGTGTTAGCATGAGGAGGGGCCCCAGTCACCTGACCGGGCAGTAACAGGTGTGTCAGGATGCAGTAATGCCACATGGTCAGAATTCTGAGAGTGATAGCTGACATCATATTTATTATTTCTTCTCACAGAGTGAGCTTCTGAGTCTCCTAGGAGAGTTGTTTGCTTCGCTTGGTCAAACTCAAACTGTGACCTTGGCTCACTCTTTCTTTGGGGTCCCAAGAATATATTCAACCTGAAGACCCTTCATCTTTATTTCCTCTGCTTCTTCATATATCGGAGATATGTTACCCTAACAACACTAATTTAGTACATTTTCCTTCTATTAATGTAACAAATAATATTTCTAAGTATAGATAACCACATAATTATACCTCTACCAAACCTCTAATCAGATGCATTTGGTGTACTCATTACTTCACATAATACATTTCTCTCTTCCAGTATATTAAATTCCCTTGTAATCATTGTTACCTATGGGTATAAATAATAGTTAGGTTCTTATGCTAACTGGTAAGAGCATTTTGAAAGGAAGGAAAGAGGCAGAAACTGGCAACACTAACAAATCTCAAATATTTTGCTGGGAAGGTAAACATTGCAGCCGGGAAGACAAGCATGATTGTAACTTTCGTTTAGTTCAGTGAGTACATTCATCTGTGTTGGGGATTAACTAGGTTATTGTGAGTGAGCCTGAGATCTCACCACCAGTTATCGTGTTATTTCTGTGACGGATCCTAGCTGCATTCCAAGCAGCCAGTTCATGAGCAAACTTTTGCACACATTACATTTGCAAAGTGAAAACCATCCTAAGAGGTTTAAAAATTTTTATAACTCTAGTGTCGTTTCCCCTGCTGGATGCTACAAGGGGGATAATTTACCAAGCAACAAAGCTTTGCAGGTTAATACATCTGTATTATAATGTTTTTAAGTACAGAATTGTGATGAACTCAGAAAGTGTAGAGCGTCATCTTTATCGAGGAACCGACATTACTCTGCCCGAGTGGAAGGCTTGAATAAAAGTGGCTCTGATATCCAGAGTCTCCCCTACAATTCCAGGGACCTCCCTCATGCCTTTGGTGGATCTGATGAGTTGGTCAGAGAATCTGCTGCCGTGTCCTCCCTGTTACCACTGGCTGGAATGCCTGTCTGCATGATCCCCCCGGATACATTTCAGCAGTTGAGAACTCCTCGATATCTGACACACTTTTGGAGATCTTAACCATACCTCCTAAACCCAGGGGTCAAGCTGTTTGTTGTCGAAAGGCTGTGAGAGTTGTTTGCTCTTTGTCATCAGTCAGTGGTTCCTTGACGGGTCCTGTGAGGTTGGTCCTTAGCATCGAGGGCAAATGTCCTCTCCTTCTCCCACAGCAGAAGCCTTGTGTATGCATTCGAAGGTCCGTGAAGTAGGGACCATGTTTGTCCCCTTCAGCACCCTACCCCAGGCACCTGGCCCCATACATGGGACATCATTGTTTTAGTTTTCCATTCATTGGAAATCAGTACAGCAAGTTTGTACTGCTACTTTATACCTGGACAAATTAAGGCAGCACGCCATTAAGTAAGAAGTGTCAGGGTGACGGGACCGTGGTCGTGTTGAAGTTCTTACATCGGTGCCCTGGCAGATGGAAACTCATTAATGATAGCAAGGGGCATGTTCGTAACTGATTGTTGCCAAAAAGAGCATGGCTGGTTGGTCATAGAGTGAGATTTAAGACACCTGTCTCCCCACTCCCTGAATCCTCACTGTGAACACCCCCCAAAACGAGTTCCCGGTTCCCAGGCCAGCCCTCCATGGCTGAGCCCTGGCCTCCATGCAGCTCGGTTCTGGGTCCCCATTCCCTGTTCCCTTCCCTTTGACTGCAGTAAGCCCTGGTTTGCTCGTCTGTAAACTGTGGTAATAGAACAATGAATTGATGCTATGTGAATCTGAAATAGCATGATACCCGCCCCCAGAAAGAAGTAAATGGAAAGAAAGAAAAGCCTCTCTGTGCTTTAGTTTTGAAGTAATACAGATCCCTTCAAATTAAACATTTGTCAAGAATCCTGTCATTCTAGAGCTGGTGAAGCTGGTGATGAGTAAATGCAAAACTTTTCACGCTCTTGCAAAACGTCAGGGACACTTCAGCAAGTAAGCAAATAACACCATTCTGTTTCAGGAGTACTTTTGAAACGACAGGCAAGTGTTACATTTGGCAGGGTTTTCAGAATGTGTCTCTGGTACAAAATGCCACACAGTCATCCCTCCATTGCACCATCACAGGGGTGATGGGAGGGTCAGATGGGATGAGGGGTAAGAAGATGAGGTTAAGTATCTGAACCCTGGGATGCCTGGATGGCTCAGATGGTTAAGTGTCTGCCTTCGGCTCAGGTCATGATCCCAGGGTCCTGGAATCGAGCCCCACATTGGGCTCCCTGCTCGGCGGGGAGCCTGCTTCTCCCTCTCCTTCTGGTGCTCCCCCTGCTTTTATTCTCTCACCCACTCTGTCAAATAAATAAAAAAATCTTAAAAAAAAAAAAAAAGTATCTGAACCCTGGCGTACTTTGTGATTGGGCGAGGTGAGCAGCTTAACAGGCTGGTGACCTGGCTGTGAGGACGGATTGCAGAGGGGCAACCGTGGGAGCAAGGGGTCGGCCTGGAGGCTACTGTAGGTGGTGAGCTACAACCAGGGAAGAAGAAACGTGGTCTTGCCTTTGCTGTGATGCAGGAAGGATAGGTAAAGAGGAATTCAAGAGGAAGACAGAGGGTCAGCTCTTCCAGTATACAGGACAAAAGGGCAGTATACTGTATGCAGTTATCGGGGTTAGAATATCAGCATACGAGTTTGGGAGGAAGCACTTCAGCCCGTAACAGGCAGATGAAGCTACCCATTGCTGCTTCACAGAGTAAGCAGTAAGCCATGCCTTTACTTACCCCAAATTTGCCTACAGCTCTGTTAGGAAAAGAGACTTTAGAGACAGAGGAATGGGGTGTGTGTGTGTGTGTAGTAGTAGTAGTAGTACTAGTGGTAGTAGTAGTAGTAGTGGTAGTAGTAGTAGTAGTGGTAGTAGTAGTGGTAGTAGTGGTAGTGGTAGTAGTGGTGGTAGTAGTAGTAGTAGTAGTGGTAGTAGTAGTGGTAGTGGTAGTAGTAGTGGTAGTGGTAGTAGTGGTGGTAGTGGTAGTGGTAGTGGTGGTAGTGGTAGTGGTGGTGGTAGTAGTGGTGGTAGTGGTAGTAGTAGTGGTAGTAGTAGTGGTAGTGGTAGTAGCAGTGGTAGTAGTAGTGGTAGTAGTAGTGGTAGTGGTAGTAGTGGTGGTGGTGGTAGTGGTGGTGGTAGTGGTGGTAGTAGTGGTAGTAGTAATAGCAGTGGTAGTAGTAGTGGTAGTAGTGGTAGTGGTAGTGGTAGTAGTGGTGGTAGTAGTGGTGGTAGTAGTAGTGGTAGTAGTGGTGGTAGTGGTAGTAGTAGTGGTAGTAGTAGTGGTAGTGGTAGTAGTAGTGGTAGTAGTAGTGGTAGTGGTAGTAGTGGTGGTAGTGGTAGTGGTAGTGGTGGTAGTGGTAGTGGTGGTGGTAGTAGTGGTGGTAGTGGTAGTAGTAGTGGTAGTAGTAGTGGTAGTGGTAGTAGCAGTGGTAGTAGTAGTGGTAGTAGTAGTGGTAGTGGTAGTAGTGGTGGTAGTAGTAGTGGTAGTGGTGGTAGTAGTAGTGGTAGTGGTAGTAGTAGTGGTAGTGGTAGTAGTACTGGTAGTAGTAGTGGTAGTGGTAGTAGTGGTGGTAGTGGTAGTGGTAGTGGTGGTGGTAGTGGTGGTGGTAGTGGTGGTGGTAGTAGTGGTGGTAGTGGTGGTGGTGGTAGTGGTGGTGGTAGTAGTGGTAGTAGTGGTGGTAGTGGTAGTAGTAGTAGTAGTGGTAGTGGTAGTAGTGGTGGTAGTGGTAGTGGTGGTAGTGGTGGTGGTAGTGGTGGTGGTAGTAGTGGTGGTAGTGGTAGTAGTAGTGGTAGTAGTAGTAGCAGTGGTAGTAGTAGTGGTAGTAGTAGTGGTAGTGGTAGTAGTGGTGGTAGTGGTGGTGGTAGTGGTGGTGGTAGTGGTGGTGGTAGTAGTGGTGGTAGTGGTGGTGGTAGTGGTGGTGGTAGTGGTGGTGGTAGTAGTAGTGGTAGTGGTAGTAGTGGTGGTAGTGGTAGTGGTGGTGGTAGTGGTGGTGGTAGTAGTGGTGGTAGTAGTAGTGGTAGTGGTGGTGGTGGTGGTGGTGGTGGTGGTAGTAGTAGTGGTAGTGGTGGTGGTAGTGGTGGTGGTAGTAGTGGTGGTAGTAGTGGTGGTGGTGGTAGTGGTGGTGGTAGTGGTGGTGGTAGTGGTGGTGGTAGTAGTGGTGGTGGTGGTAGTGGTGGTGGTAGTGGTGGTGGTAGTAGTGGTGGTAGTAGTGGTGGTGGTGGTAGTGGTGGTGGTAGTGGTGGTGGTAGTAGTGGTGGTAGTAGTAGTGGTAGTAGTAGTGGTAGTGGTAGTATTGGTGGTGGTGGTAGTGGTGGTGGTAGTAGTGGTGGTAGTGGTAGTGGTGGTGGTAGTAGTGGTGGTGGTGGTAGTAGTAGTGGTAGTAGTAGTGGTAGTAGTGGTAGTAGTAGTGGTAGTAGTAGTAGTAGTAGTTGGATTGTAGCTGGATGGAGAAGCTGCTGAACCTTTTTTCTTCTCAGAAAGCGTGGGCTGAGGAAGAAGAGTTCTGGGATTGCCCAGCAGAGAACCCACTGCTGACATTAGCGAGAGGAGGGACAAGAGAGGAGTGTTCCGTGCATATCCCAGTGTCTTCTCAGCAATTTCTGCATGCAGCCAATCCCAAATTAGACCAAATTCATACATACCTACCAAATATCTTCACGGCGCAAAGGAAATGCTCCTGAAGACCGCCGCTCACCGCACAGCCGGCCCTTGGGGCCATGTGAAATCCCAGGCAGAAGCAAGCCCCAGGGAGCCAGGGCAGGCCAAGACGACTGTGCAGGTGTGAAGGGATCTGACTGCATACCGCAGCCGTCTTCCATACGGGAAATCCTTCCCCATCACACACTGGTTCATCCTCCTGTCCTGCCCCGGCCTCAGCTGGAGAAATCATTTGGTTTTCAAGTAACTGCTCAGAGTGTGCTTACTCGAGCGCCATATTGATTTTGTTCTTTTCACCGCTGCCTGCGTCGAACCAGGAAGTCCACAATAGGCCCCCTGGAATGAACAGCCCGTTACATCACCGGATGGGTTCTGTGCTTGCTAAGGTTGCCCCGCTGTTTAATTTAAATTTTCCTGGTGGTGGCTGAGTGTATTAGCATCAGCTCTCGTTTGAGTTCTAGTGTCTACAAGGACGGGGGAATATAGAAGTCTTATTTTCTGTAAGCAACATCCTTCCTTGTTGGTTTGCTACAGAGAACATTGGTTTCCTTGTTGAAAAAAGAAGAAGAAAATCTTCTTACTGAAACAGTAAATAGATTCGTAGCAGTGTTGAAATCTGTTCGCAGCCTCCACAGAGAAGAGAAAATGTTGTGAAGGTCTCAGAGGTGGATGGTTTTCATCAGTAGTTTCCGGGTGGAATTCTGCCGTCACTGCGTTTTGCTTGCCGGGGACGGGGATGGTTAAAGGGGAATAGAAACATGTGGGTTCGCTGTTTGTTTCTTGTTCTGTTTTTTTCTGTAGCCGGGTTATACTCTCTGAGGCTTGGAGGCAGCTTCTGTTCTCCTTAATCGCCAAAGGGGAAAACAAAATATGTTTATCATGGTGTTTTGTGCTTGGCAGGTAAGCCCTCGGGTTTTATGGTATCTGCCTCCACTTTTGGCTGAGATGTACTTGAGGTGAAGCACCGTGTCATTTTCCCTTCAGAAGATGGAGACCTAATCTGTTGTTGAGTTTTAGGAGTTCTCTGTATATTCTGAATGTTAATGCCATACCTGATGTATGATTTGCAAATATTTTCTCCCATTCTGTGGTTGATACTCACGTCTTATGGTGCACAGAAGTTTTTAACTGTCAGAAGGTCCATTTGTCTGCTTTTTCCTTTTGTTGCTTGTGTCTTTGTCAGTATGGCAGTTTTTATATTGAAACAGCTTTTGATTTTTACTTCTAATCTATTTGTTCCCCAGTCTTTTCCATGTCAATAAATGATATGACTAACCTCCCAGCTGCTGAGACATGGAGAATGATTTTCAACTCCTTCCTCTCCTTCTTGTAACGAATACAAGGACTCCCATTGTTTCTACCCCTTAAGTATCTTTCAGATATTTCTCTTTAACCTCCAATACTCCATTGCTAGTCTATAATACAATTAATTTTTATATATTGACCTTGTATCCAGCAACCAAGCCAATCCGCCTTATTAGTCTAGAAATTTTTTTTAAAAAATTGGGGCCCCTGGGTGCCTCAGTCGTTAAGCGTCTGCCTTCGGCTCAGGGCATGATCCCGGGGTCCTGGGATTGAGCCCTGCATCGGGCTCCCTGCTCTGCTGGGAGCCTGCTTCTTCCTCTCCCACTCCCCCTGCTTGTGTTCCCTCTCTTGCTGGCTGTCTCTCTCTCTCTCTGTCAAATCAATCAATCAATCAGTCTTTAAAAAAATAGATTTTGGGGGGGTTTTCTATGAAGACAGTTGTATCTTCTGAGAACAAGCAGTTTTTTCTCTTTTCCAATCTGTATGCTTCTTATTTCTTTTTTCTTGACTTACTGCACTGGCCACAACTTCTAGTGTGATGCCGAATGGAAATGGTAAGAGCAGACATCTTTGCTTTGTCCTCAGTCCTAGGGGGAAAGCATTCAGTCTTTCACCATTAGCATGACATTAGTTGAAGAGTTTATGTGGATATACTTTATCTGGTTAAGGATGTTTACTTCTCTTCTAAGTTTGCTAAGAGATTTTATCAGACAGTGTATTTTAAGACTATTCTCAAAACAAGAAGATAATCATCTCTGCCTTAATAAATATTGAAGTAATACGTTACACATTCCATGGTACCCCATCTTATTAAAAATTCAAAGTTAATGAATGATAACTATTTTGTAGTTGTCTTTATAATGTTTTTTTACCTCCTGGTTTTATTTTAAACTCCTTATATTTAAAAAATTTTAAATATTTATATTTTGAACATGTCATAGCTTTCCACACTGCTCCCATCAGTCCCATCCAGAGTGCTTCTCATCAGTCTACTGCCATACCATCCTGAACGTGCCCGATCTCGTCAGAATTCTTCTCATCAGTCAGCAGATGTGTACTGACATCGGGGTCCATGTTCTCTCACTACCCACTTTTCAGCAGATGCCCCTCCTCCACCTTGGAGACCCGCCCAGAGCAGTCCTCCTCCTCTCATCTTTTTGTCTTTTATTCAAATATAGTTAACATGCAATGTTATACTAGTTTCAGGCGTACAGTATAGTGATTCAACAATTCTATACATTTTTCAGTACTCATCACAATAAGTGTGGTCATATTCCCTTTATCTGTTTCACCCTTTTCCCCACCCACCTCCCCTCAGCAACCACCAGTTCTCTGTATTTAAGAGTCTGGTTTTTCACTTGTCTCTTTTTTTGTTTGTTCACTTGTTTTCTTAAATTCCACATATGAATGAAATCATATCGTATAAGTCTTTCATTGACTGACTTAATTCACATAATGAATTCACTTAGTTCATTATGCCTAGAGGCATAATACCCTCTAGGCCCATCCATGTTGTTGCAGATGCCAAGATTTCATTCTTTTTTTATAGCTAAGTAATATTCCTCTGTGTGTGTGTGTGTCTGTGTGTGTGTGTGTGTTTGTGTACCACATCTTCTTTATCCATTCATCAGTCAATGGACACTTGGGTTGCTTTCATATCTTGGCTATTGTAAATAATGCTCCAAAAACCTAGGGGTGATATGTCTTTTTGAATTAGTGTTTCTGTTTTCTTTGGATAAATTCCCAGTAGTGGAATTATTAGGTCATGTGGTATTTCTAGTTTTAATTTTTTGAGGAACCTCCATACTGTTTTCCACAGTGGCTGCACCGGTTTGCATTCCCACCAACAGTGCAGGAGAGTTTCTTTTTCTCCATATCCTCACCAATACTTGTTATTTCTTATCTTTTTGATTTTAGCCATTCTGACAGGTGTGAGGTGGTAGCTCATGGTGGTTTTGATTTGCGTTTCCCTGCTGCTGAGTGATGTTGAGCATCTTTTCATGTGTCTGTTGGCCATCTGGACGTCTTCTTTGGAAGAGTGTCTGTTCAGGTCTTCTGCCCAGTTTGATTGGGATTATTTGGGGGGGGGTTTGGTGTTGTATAACTTCTTTATATAATTTGGATCTTAACCCCTTACCAGAGGTATCATTTGCAAATATCTTCTCCCATTCAGTAGATTGCCTTTTTGTTTTGTTGATGGTTTCCTTCACTGTGCAAAAGGTCTTCATTCGGATGTGGTCCCGATAGTTTAATTTTGCTTTCTGTGTCCCTTTGTCCGGAGACATATCTAGAAAAATGTTGCTAGGGCCAATGTCAAAAAAATTACTGCTTTGCTCTCTACTAGGATTTTTTGGTTTCAGGTCTCACACTTAGGTCTTTAATCCATTTTGGGTTTATTTTTGTGTATGGTGTCAGAAAGGGGTCCAGTTTCATTCCTTTGCATGTAGCTGTCGAGTTTCCCCAACACCATTTGTTGAAAAGACTGTCTTTTTCCCATTGTATATTCTTTTCCTCCTTTGTCATAGATTAATTGACCATAGAAGTTTGTGTTTATTTCTGGATTTTCTATTCTGTTCCCTTAATCTATGTGGGGCCAGTTGCAAACTGCTTTGATTACTATAGCTTTGTAATATAACTTGAAGTCTGGGATTGTGATGCCCCCAGCTTTGTTCTTATTTCTCAAAATTGCTTTGGCTATTCAGGGCCTTTTGTGGATCCATACAAAGTCTAGGATTATTTGTTCTAGTTCTGTGAAGTTCACACAAACAAATGGAAAGATACTCCATGCTCATGGATCGGAAGAGCCAATATTGTTAAAACGTCCGCACTACTCAAAGCAATGTACAGATTTAATGCAATCCCTATCAAAATACCATTTTTCACAGAACTAGAACATATAATTCTAAAATTTGAATGGAATCGCCTTCTGTCTTCTGAGTCATTTCTTGCAGTTTTTCTTCCTTCACCAAAGTCCTCTCCTCTTTCCCTGCCTCTCTTTCTGTCCTTCCTGTGAAGTGCAGAGCCCCACTTGATCCCGTAAGAAACTAATAGAAACTCTATATCCTTGGCCAAGTTAACATTTTTTCTATTCCTGATGCTAGTTAGGTTTGGCTTTGTCCTTTGCTGTAATATTATGATTTCTTTAGGAAACTCTGCTAAGATGTACTATCAGCTATGCTAATAATACTAAGGGATTATTGATATTCTGACCTTAAAGAAATTCTGATGTACACAAATGAAAATATGTTGAAAATAATGTAAATGTTTTCCTTAACCTTGGCTTTTTGTAATTGAGCAGTTACTCCTTCACTTAAATTCTTACCTAAAAATTATTTATATCCCTGGGGAATGTTTTCTTTCCTTCAGAAATGATTTATTGATTGCTGTGTGCACACTGTGAGTCACCAGTCAGAAAGGGAGAATTCAGTACATTCGGGTGTGGGGGTGGAGGGAAGACAGCTAACGTTTTTGCATCCCTGTTCATGTTGAACTCTGGAAATCATTATCTTGGTATGAATCCTGACAGTCGCCCTCTGAGGTATGGAGCCTATCGTTCTCATCTCACACACGGTGAGACCAGGGCTCAGAGCAACCAAGTGACTCACCAAGGCCAATGGCTTGTAAGGGGCAAGAGCCAAGGACCAAAGCCAGGTGTCCTAGACTCCATCTCCACACCATGCCTCCACGTGAGGGGTACAGAAAGTTCTGGAAAAGCCTCACGAGAGAGGCTCATATTTGAGGGGATCCAGGGAAGACGGGTTTCATCTTTTTTTAAACAGGTTATTGGGGGATATTTGTGACTTCCCCCAAGCAGGATCCCACTGAAGTTTGGAAACAAACATCCTCTTACTGTGTGTAATTCACAGCTCTTCCCTGTAGATTGCTTGTAGACAAGGTCTCCTTTCCAAGGTTTGAGTAAGCCTTTCTCTTGAGGTGCTTTTTTCCTCACGGTCATTAGGTAATTGAACATTCTTTGTGTCTGACTCAGTCAGCATATGAAGCATCGTGACAAAATACCCTTTGAAAATCAGGGATGGGAGACACTGTGCCCCCCAGTGCATTGTAAATCGATGTCCTGTGGATCAGGACAGCTGAGAGAAGTCACCCAGGAAGCTAGGACCTTTCTGTCCAGGTCACTGTAATGAGAAGCAGTGGTATGAGCTGAAACGGTGAGTTCAAATCCTGACGCCTCCACTGGCTGTCCAAGCGAGTTAATATGAGTACAGCTCTTAGAGCAGTGCCTCGCCCGTAGTAAGGTTAGCATTGGCCGTTGTTAAGGGTCACAGCATCCCCAAGTAAGTATGAATGCAAAGAAGGGAACATTAGTGGCAGCTTTGGGGTTTTTAGAGAACTGGTTAAGGAAAGTAGTGATGAATTAGCCTTGGCTTATGGAGTCCCTTTGAAATGGTTTATCGTGTTCAAGGCCATAAAGGATTCATACTGCCTGTTTGTTGACATGGGAAAAGAACTGACCAGCAGGGTCCTCGAGGGGATTCTGTAAGTCAGCACAGATGCCCACAGTCTGGGTTCAGCTAAAGAGGCACCATCAATCCATGGCCCCTTCAAACCAGGAGCCCCAGGGCCAGCCCAGACCAGCGAGGAGGCAGACGCTGGAGGTGAGCAAATGCCCAGCACTGCCGAGGGAGGGCCTTCGTGGTCCCTGGTGCCAGGGAGGACCTGCTGCTCCCCTCAGGGGCTCTCCCTGTGGGGGTCAGCTGCTGACACCTTCTCCAAGCAAATTCCACTCATCCTAGAAATTGGGATCGCTTGGAAATGTAGCTGCCTGACTGGCCACTCATGAATCTTCTTCAAACCGTGGGATCCTGGGGCTAAAAGCCCCTTTTTAAAAAAACAAAACAAACAAAAAACCAAGAAAACGCTTTAAAAAAAGAAAGTGTAAATAGTACATAAGCTTGGAAAAAGGAAAGAAGGAACTTTTAAAATGTAGTATAAAGGGTTTTAAACCGAATATGAAAGTCCCCCTCCCTCTCCACCACAGTCTCCCAGATTTAACCAGAGTTGTAGTTCTCTTTGTGTCTTTGGAGAAGTTTTAGCTATAACATGCAAATATGTGTAAGCCTTTTAAAAATTTCCATGTGATTTTTTCCCCTCCATGTCTTACCTTTTTAACTTAATATAGTAATGATTTTTCTATTGTATCAGTGTGGATCTGCCTCTTTCTTTCTATTTATTTTGTTAGAATGAATTATAAAGCTGTTTCAGTGAGATGTGGAAGTTCTGACCTCTTACGTAATCCCATAGCTAAAAGTAAAACACACATCAAACTTGGCATAATTACAAGGAGAAATGGATCAGTTCACAGTTACAGCGGAGACTTAACCAAGGCTCCCTGAAACTGACATGGATCAGTCGGCCAAAAGCAAGGAGTAAAAAATGACACAGGAGACTTGAATCACACCATACACAGGTTTGATTGAGGGGAGATACAAGGAGCTCCGTATTCAACATTTAGAAAATGCACATTCTCTACAAGCTCGCACGGGACATTTGGTAAAACAGGCATATACTTGGCTATAACGGAGAGCTGGCCACTGCTGATTTCTTATAGTTGTAAGTTCTCAAACAGTTTTGTCTCTTGCTGCTGTCTCTTTCCTGAGTCAGTTCTACCCGTTCCTGCTTCACGCCCGCCTATTTTATGACCATCTAGGCTGAATTCCTCTCTGTGTTAGGTCTTCCTTCTTAGCTGCAGTTGCTTCGTAAAGACCTTTTTGCCTTCTTGTAAATTCGTGAGGGACACGGGCTGTTGGGTGTAATTTTTGTCTGCTCATGGCGAGGTTTTTCAGGTGAGTTTTCATCACCCTAGGGAAGTTGGGCTGCTCTTCTCTCTCACCCTTTTCCTTATGCTGTCTCTGCACAATGGTGAGCGTGTTCCTCAGGACTGACGTGGTGCAGGAATCCTGTCCGTTTCCCCGCCTTGCTTTTCTCAATAATTCTTCATTAGGATCTGATATGGACAGTGTGCGTCCGTCGTTTGCTGGGAGGGAAGGATTTGTGTCTCTGGTTCACATCTTGCCCCGGCAACTGAATCAGTGCCTTAGACACAGTCAGTACGCCGTAATAAATTAGCACAGAGGAGCTTAAAAAACAAAACAAAGACAACAGAAAACATCCAGAATTGAAGTGGTCATTTCAGATCCCATCCATTAGAGTTTTAATACATTATCTCCATACCGAATCCTGTGTATCTGGAGTGGGGGGATGGGGTGGGGAGACACACTTAATATCAAGACGTTGAGCCTTTACATTTTTACACACCGTTCATGGAATATAAAGTACTTCTTCCCCTGCATGGGTGAGGGGAGTGGGATTTGGCAGGATGCATATGCCAGTTGGTCTGGCCGTTCGGATTCTAAGCATTTTCCCCATAGGGTGCTCCCACAGTCTGCAAAGCCACAGGTATGGTAAGAATAACTTTAAGTAGCAGTTGGTTTGGGCCTAGTGTTCAAAGCTGGGTCCACACATAATAGGGACGCACATGATGACCCACTGAGATGGGACGGAAAAGCTACAACTATTTATGTTTATTTTTCATCTGAATAAAAGAAATGACACCTCACTAACATTTACTGTTAGAATAACTGCGTATCATCACTCAGTCAGCAATGTTGGGTCAGACGACCACTTGGACACTGAATTTCCAAGGCATCCTGAGGGAAGAGGTGTAGACAGAGGCTCTCACCTAAGTAACTGATTTGCTTTTAACACACAGCTGCTGTTTTCAGTTCCACGTGAGGGGTGAGTATATTTCTAGGCTGTGCTCTCTTACCTTATGTTAGTAAACGCGTGGCCAGCCACGGCCATCTCAGACGTGACCCTCACTCTTGCAGGGATGCCCTGGCGGAAGGAGCAGACTGCGGACCTGCAGCGAGTGCTCGCAGGCGTGGACAGCGACATCCCGCTGGTGCTGGTCAGCGGCAACCATGACGTGGGCAACACCCCCACGCCCGAGACTGTGGCGGAGTTCCAGCAGACCTGGGGGGACGACTATTTCAGCTTCTGGGTCGGGGGTGTCCTGTTCCTCGTTCTCAACTCCCAGTTCTGGTACGATGCCTCCCGATGCCCCGCCTTGAAGCAGGCACAGGACCAGTGGCTGGACCAGCAACTGAGCGTCGCGGGCCAGCGCAAGTGCCAGCACGCCATCGTCTTCCAGCACATTCCACTGTTCCTCCGCAGCATCGATGAGGGCGACGATTACTTCAACCTCACCCAGTCCGTGCGGAAGGAGGTGGCCGACAAGCTCACCGGAGCAGGTAGTGACCCGGGACCCCAGGGGCTGGCTGGGAGGGATGTCTAGAGGGGAGGCTTCCAGATCCTTCTTCCACCTCCTGCAGCCTGGTGAAGGGTAGGGAGGATGGGGCTTCGGACAGAACTCGGTCCTGACCCCAGCTGCACCCTCCACCGGCAGTGTGGCCTTGGACAAGGCCTAGCCCTTCCAGCATCAGTGGACTCATCTGTAAAGCAGGAGGAGCAGAAGGAGCTCTCTCAGAGGGTGCTTGTTAGGATTAAAGGAGCGGGGGCCTGTCAAGCATGACAGTAGCCGCTGGCCCACCAAGTCGTAAAGCTGTGGCAGCTGCTGGCAGCCGAGGATGGGGGTCCTGCAGGTATGCAGTTCCTGGGGCAGAGGGGGTCTGACTGTGGCTGTACTGATCCCAGGAGAAGGGATGATGCCAGGAGCACCTTTTCTCATACGTCTGGGAAGCAGGAACTTGCTCACCGGTAGGTGATCTTTAAGAGCTAGGCTTTCCGCCAGTGTCAGATGTAACCCTGGGACGTCCTGGGACGTGGCAGGTACTGGAGCCTCCCCATCAGTTTTCATAGGATGAGGACTGAATTGTCCTCCAGAACCAGGAGAGAGAAATGTATTTAGTCTGGTTTAGCCCACTGTCAGTTATCAGCTAATCAGGTATTTGACACACGCATGTGTACACATGGGCACACACACACGCACACGATGGCGTACTGGTCCGCACACCCTCCATCTCCCCTCCTGGTGGCACCTGCAGCGTTGCTCTCGTGAGAAAGGGGTGGTTCTCAGCCGATTCCCTGCGTGGCCAGCGACTTGGCAGGATTCCCGTTCTGACAACTGTCGTGTCTCTTGTTTTGGTTTTAGTGCCTCCTTTCAGATCTTTCCAGAGTGTACTTCATCAGATGCTTCAAACATTTAAATACATCCATTTATTTGAAAGGTGGTAGGAAGAGGGAGGTGGTGGCCTGACCCGGTAGCAAGCATTCATTTAAAAAAAAATTTTAAAAAAGCCTTGACACTCTTCTTTTCATCTTTAGGCGTTAAATGTGTTCGCATTTACTTGTGAAATGTACAATAGGCCCTTCTGTATTTTTGAGACATTTTACAAAAAGCTTGCATAATTGGAGACATTTTCCAACTGTTCCATGGAGATGAAGTTGGGAAACTTCTATTGAGGTCTTTGAAATTTCATGCCATGCTTGAGTTGGTGCAGAACACCATTTCGATGACAAGGAAATGAAGTGTCAAGATGGCATCAGCACCACCATGGAGACTATTTTGTAACAGAGAATAACGCCAGGGAGAACATTTAATGCCAGTGAAATGATTCCTTTCATATCAAATGTTAAATGATGCAAATGCCATCCCCGTGACTGCTCTTTGTCTCTGCTCCTGTCAGCCACATTCTTGAGTGGCGTGTGGTTCTGGGTTTCCCGTCGTCGTCGGAGCACATGCAGCCCACAGGCTCCCCCAGATATTGAGACCTGTAGACACTTACAGAGAGAGAGCCCACAGCTCTAACAGGGCAGCCCCTTGGGGGACACCTGCTGCCTGCCCACCAGGAGCCTGGCCTTGTATTCAGGATGCACCGTCCATGTCCCCATCAGGCCCGCAGCCCTGCAGGCCAAGGAGGGATTTGTGAGCACACCCAGAGCTGATCTGTGTCTTGGAGGTGGGTTCCAGTTGCCCCAGCTCACAGATGGCTATCTATACCAGGATGCCAACTGATTGATTTAGAGCGAGACTGAAACCCTCCCCTCAGCCCCAGCAGCAGAGTCTCTTCCCATGGGCAGAGCTGCATGGGAAGCCAAGTGACAAGCAGGAGCTTGCTTGCTCAGCGTGAGACGGAGCAGAGGAGCTCGTAGTCTTGTACCACTCTCAACGACATCAGGCCCTGGAATGCTGACGGAGCCATCTCCAGTAGGGCCTCCTTGCCCACAACAGTCTGATATTTCTAGTGCCTTCAGCATCTCTCCAGACTGTCGCTTCTTGAGGCTGCCATCTGGGTCATAGCAGCAGCTCCATAACACCCCTTCCTTTTGGGGTCCCTCCCACCCCCAGATAGGGCCAGCTCCCCACTCTTCCCCATGGTCTCTGCCTCTTCCATTTCACCTGGCCGGCTACTCCACTTCGGCACCTTCTGTATGAGGTGTCCCCGGCCCCACCTGGGTTCTTCCTCAGCTTTCTTGTACATGTGGAGTCATCTCAGTCGCCCACTAGACTCGGCTTCTGGAGTGGGGGGACACTGCTGTGGTCATCTCTGCATTCAGGACACCTGACTGGGGTCTTAGCTCATAATCAGTGCTTCGTTGCTATTTGTGCAGTGAGTGAAGGATTGACACGGCCCATTTCTTAGCACCCACCGTACTGCAGGCACAAAGCAGACCAGGTCCATGCTCTCGCAGAGCTCCCAGGCCAAGCTTGTCCAAGGTGTGTTCCAAGTGCCAAGCACACATCCCACATAATCCAAGCCCCTCGTTCTTGGGTAAAGCCACTTGTGCACCTCGACCATGGTCCACGTGCTGGCTTTCCAGATTCACACAGCAGCCAGTTTCTCTCTTCCCCCGTGGCCCGTGACTATAGCCACCATGCACCTTCATGTATGAGAAGGCCTCCTCTTGGCCCCTGGCCTTAGGGTCTTCCCCGAAGCCTGCTGCTTAACTGGGCAAGAGTGGAGAGATGGGTGCCTTTCATGCTGTCGCTTGTCAGTTTTAGCGGCTTATCAAACCAGGCCCTTTGCTTTATGGCCTTTCAGACCCAGAACAAACCAAGGGCAACATTGGGAAGAGATCAGAGGCCAGATGTGGACCAGCTCAGTGGGGGGCTGAGTGACCTGCTTGGTTTGGAAGCACGGGTAGGTAGGCTCTCATGGCGCACGTGTGTACCCATGACTCAGTAACGCAAAAGACTGCTCAGGTTACAAGATGTAATTCTTGGGCTCATTTGGGAAAGCCGAAAGTTCAAGTGACATTTTGTAAGATTCATTAATAAAGGACCATGGTAAAATTGGGGGTGACGCTGCTGTTTAATGTTGCCTCCGGCTTCCCCCACAGCAATATTATTCGCTAGTACTGTTCCAGTCTCATTTATCTCCTTGTGTTAAAATGCCAGTACTCAAAAATATGTCAAAAGCTCATCAGAATATCAGGGTAGCTTCTAATTATGATAATTGTGTTGTTATAAAATATCCTTTTAAAGAGCACATCCCTCCTCAAACCACCATGGAGGTAAAACCCAGCTTCCTTCCAGCAAGCTTAATGAATAATTCTGAGTCACTGTGTGGGATGAATAAATGATTTAATAACGAGCATCAACAATCATCTCTCATTGTTGCGTTAATTTTTCAAATGGGATGAGGTAAATGAGGAGGAGGGGTGTTACCGTACAAATGGGCCGCTACGTGCGTGGGGACGCATTCTATGAATCGAAGCCTGCGAGCCTCCCCAGTCAGGTTTCCCTAGAAACGGATGCATTCTGTTTCTACTTGTGAAGCTCAGTGAAAAACCTTCTTTGTGTGCGACAAAGGCCGCGTCGATAGCCAGTGCACGTAAACAGTTATCAGGGCAGGACAGGTGCACAGCCGTGCCCCTTACTGTCGGTCTTCCTTGGCTCTGCCCGAGGATAATCAATTTCATCACATCCATGGGATGTAGAAATTGGTTTTCCCCTTAATTCACCTGATACCTAGTTGAGTTGCAAAGACAGGTAGTAGATAATGAAATCGTGGCTGAACCCAGCCATTGTCTCTGTCCCTCATGCCTTTTTCAGCAGAAGGTTAATATGTGACCCAGTTAATATGGATTCCAATTTAAAAACTCAATCTTAAAAAACAAAAGCCTGGCTCTTTAACTGACCCTGGTCTCCCTTGATGTCTCGATACCTTTTCCGTTTTCCATTCTCAACATAGAAATGAGAACTGTGTAGTCGGGAGCCCAGAGTGAATTTGGCAATTACAGAAACTTCCAATAAGTTGATCTTTCTGGCAAAAGTTAATGAGTAATTTCACAGAAGTAGTTTCATCTCCAGTATTTATGCTTAAAAAGAAAAAAAAAACTAGAGAGAAAGAGATCTTAGCCCATGGTTACGGTTTTAGAATTTCAAAGTTTTAAAGAGCAAAAAGGTCAGGTTTCCAGGATCCACTTATAGGAAAAATAAAACATCAGATCCTACTCTAATGTCTTACTGAGTTCTATTGAGATTGTTTGTTTATATTCTGATTCCTCCAAGAAATGGAGTCCCAGCTTTGTTTGCCTCTGTAAGCCCAGCCCCTCGCCAAGACTGTCGTGTAGTAGCCCCGTCAATAAATAAATCCTGGTTAAGTGGAATGGAATTAAATTTGATTCTCATACTTACCAGCAGAATCAGAATCATAAGTACGGTCCCTATTACCTATGGTTTGGTGTTTGCCAACTGACTGTTGGATGGGAAATGTGTCACCTAGAGCAGCGGTCGGTGAACTTCTTCTGCAGAGGGTCACATAGTAAACGTTTTGGCCTGCGGTCTCTGTGGCAAGCGCTGAGCTCTGCTTTATGTAGCGCGGAAGCAGTTACAGACATATTTAAGCAAACGGGCGTGGCTGTGTTCCAGCAAAACTCTAGGTTTGCAAAAGCAGGCGTGGGCCTGCAGGCCATACTTTACCCACCCTAGGCTTAGAGAAGTCTTCCTGTTACCTGTGACACCCGTGCCCTCCCCCGAGGCTGTGTCCATGGTGTGCATGCTTCTGGTGACCCCACTGTGGCAGCTGCCTGACTCAGTGAAGGGTCTGTCCAGAGCAAGCCTCAGGTTCCTCAGTGGACGGCACGCCTGGATGAGGCAAGTTTCATTGGAGGCCCATGACATGATGTGGGGGTTCAGGGCGGGAGGTGACAAGGGGGCACTTAAAATCTAATACTTGGGTGTCTGTTTTCAGCATGTGTTAGAAAAAATGTAACTAGCTCTTCAAGTCAGAGAAGAATATTCGGTAAATGATAGTACAGGTAGCCTGTGGGTGAGGCAGAACTTGGGGTGCAGGGGTGACGTGTGGGCAGGCAGGATGAGGCCCTATCACATCACAGGGCAGCAGGCAGGCTTGGGCTTCAGACAGACCTGGATTCAAATTGTTTGGTACCACTCCCCCTGCCACGTGGCCTCACATAAGCTGCTGAACATCTTTCTGCCTTTCTGACCCAGCTATTAGATCGCGAGCCCACGCATGGCAGGCACATCTACTTTACGCTGGTCTAGCTTTTGTGCTTCTCATCCTGGGGTGCTGGCAGGAGGGGCAGAGTCTGCTCGCGACGGGGTGCAAGAGAAGCTCCAAGCAAGGAGAGGTGTGTTTGCTAGCGAGACTTTGTAAGTTGAGAAAGAAAGGAATTAGCAACTCTTTTCATAATATGAACTGCAGGAAGTGAAGCTAGACAGAACGTCTCTTAGCTCCTGGGATGTGCAGGAAGACAGACTGTGTCTCAAGGAGCCTGAGATTTTTCAGGGCGGATGAGGAATACATATTATTTTTAGTTTTATCAAAAAGGGGGTACTAGTTTAAAAGGGGGGAAGCACTCAACTAGATGCCAAATTCCTGTGGAATATGGTGATAGAATTTTACTCCTCATTACTTTTTCTAAAGCACACAGCACGTCAGTTAATGTTGGTAAACACACCTGTGAGGGTATAATTCGTAGTCAGGTATAATTCTGAATCTGGCCAGTGTGTCCTCAAGACAGTGGCGGTCATCTTGTGATGCCCTCTGTTGAAAGATTTTATTTATTGACAGAGAGAGAAAGAGTGAGAGAGTGCCCACGAGCAGGGGGAGGGGCAGAGGGAGAGAGAGAATCTCAAGCAGACTCTATGCTGAGTGCGGAGCCCGACAGGGGGCTCGATCTCACGACTGTGAGAGCACGACCTGAGCCTAAATCAAGAGTCAGATGCTCAACGACTGAGCCACCCGGACGCCCTCACAATGCCCTCTGTTTAAAATGCATTTTAAGAAGCTATCTTAGTGGTTGAGACCTCCTAAACTACCCTTTTTGAAGCATCCATAGAGTCTGGAGTTTCTGGGAGCCTATCTGCTTGAGGAATTTTACCCTCTTAAATTTAGATTTGGCCCCAAATTCATGTTCCCAGGTTGGGTCTCTTATTTGTTTTGATCAGTCCACCATAAAACATCCCGCTCTCGTCTGATGTCTGTGCCTCGTTCACCACAAACCCAGATAAAGGACCAAATGCCGAGGCTGCATCTGGCGGGAAGTGATAGATTACATTTCTCACTTCGGAGGTATCCTTAACAGTTGGGCTCATTAAAGTCGAAATCAAGTCCTGATTGTAAATATTTATAAACCGAGAATCTGGCGCGTTTCAGCGTGTGCTGCCAGTTCCCAGAGTTAAGTCAACATTTATTCGTTCAACACGTGGCATGGGCCCTGGGCGAGGCGCTGAGGGTAGGAAGGAAGAGGGTAGGAAGGAAGAACAGACAGAGGTCCCTCTGGTATCGTGGCTGCCATGCTCAAATTGAAAATGACCAGTTGCGTTGAAAAATCCCATTGCGACATTTCAAAAAGGAGACACAGCGCATGGGAAACCATAGTGACTGTTTATGGAATCAAAATATTATATCCTCTCTTTTTAGGTCATATTTTAAAAATACCAATTAGTGTCACTTTCAAATGAGCAGTGGGATGCCTTTGTGAAACTGAGTAATCCCTTGCTTAGCTAGGAATACATGTTATTCTAGCTTACTTACTTACTTACTTACTTCCTATACTAGTTCATGTAGTTTTAGTTACTGGACTTGCTTGCATTTAAGAGATATTTGCCCCCACTATGGCCAACGATATAAGTGAGAACGTAGAATACTGTTCTTTAAAATAAGCTAGAAATTGCTTTAGTTTTATAGTTGTTTTTTAATTTGACTTAACAAAAATGTTTGCATATGTATGATTCCTTTGGGTGAACGAACGGCACCCCCTCGGACAAGCCTCCTAGTGCAGACATGGCACTCCGTGCCCCTCCTCACGAGCCCGTGACCCTGTGTGCAGCACAGGTGAGGAGACCAGCACACGGACGCTCTCTGGCTCTGAGTCCATTCTAAATTGAACTTACAGACAGGTAAGAGCCGCTCGCAGCTGTTTCTTTTCCACAGGGGACTATTCTGTACACCAGCGGGCGGCCAGGTGAGGAGCTGCCTGCAGTAACGTTGCACAGGTGGAAGGGGTCACGGCCAAGGGCAGGTGTGACGCCGCCTTGCCCATGAGGGTCCAGTGGGGCAACCCCGCCAGGGTGGGGTCTCGTGGTCTGCACTTGTGTCTCCCTCAGGGCTGTAGCCTCACTCCCTCCCAGAAGCCACGTCACAGACACCAAACAGAGCAGCTTTTCTCCTGAAAAAGGGAAAAGATGAACCAGGTTTTTGAGGGCCATGGCTCATGTTCAGTCTTACTGTTACTTAGGGTCTGCCGGCGGCCATGCTTTTTGTCAGCACGGCCTCTGCACAAGCAGCCCCCGACGAGCGGCCTGGAGCCTTGGAGGTGGAGTTGCTCGTGGAGATCCCAGAGCTGGGAAGCAGGCGTGGTAACGTCTCCAGTGTTGGCGGGGATCGGATAAGATAAGCCACGGGGTCTGGTTCCTGGGGAGTGCTCAGTTAGAACAGCACTGTTGTGTTACCCGTCTTCCTGCCACGGTCGTTATTACCCTCAAAATACGGTGACTTAACACCTAAGAAATAGATGTGTGAGGAACATGTTTTCTCCTTTCTGCACGTTCACACCTCTGACCCACGGCTGGGTGGCTGCAGTATTGCCAGAGTTGGGACCCTCATTTTTCTGACCATGTTGTTTCTGCTAACCCTCTGCCCGCCACGCTGGGGTCCCATGTCCCCGAGTCAGGCCCACCATATGCCACCAGTGGGTGCTAGAAACACACAGGACTTCCTCCAGTATCAGTTTTACCTCCTGAGCCATTTAAAACACAATTAACATTACGCTCATGTAATAACAATGACCACTTATTAAATATTATGGTACAGTAATATTAGACTAAGAAACAGGACACGTACTATTGCTCTGATTTTATAGACAGGAAGAGAGACGCACAGCCGGGAAGTGGCCGCGCTGGGCTTACGTTCTAGAGCTCTGACCTCTTAGCCATGCTGCTGTCAGGGTAATGAGTAGAATGCACCTCGGGCGCAGGTATGAACTTGATGGCAGGATGCAGGTGGCCAGGCCAGCTTGGGTGGGGTTAGGTCCCACCTGCCACCCACCCCGTTGGCCCTGCACCTGCTCTTCTGCAGGGGCCGCCTCGGCAAGGAGCTGGTCCACCTCGCCAGGGAGGCTTAGAGCCTCCGTGTCTGATAGGTCTGCGGAGTGAGGCTTCAGGGAGCGCAACCAGGGTGAGGAAGGCCCCTCTGGCCTCAGCAAGCAGCAGCCTTTGTTTCAGACTGAGCTCCTCAGCTGGTCCTTTGATCTTGAGTGTGTGAATCACACCTTCTGCAGAGATGCTGTTGGAAGGCAGGGAGGGGTCTTTACCACCCCTGTAGACTCAGGTCCAGAGAGGTTCTTACCCAAGGATAGTGGGCACCAGAAAAAGCTTACTTAAAACATGGGGACTGTAGCTCTTAGCATCGAGTGATGAAGTAAGAATAAAGGTTGGCTTGGGGCACCTGGTGGCTCAGTCAGTTGGGCATCCAACTCTCGATTTAAGCTCAGGGTCGTGGGATTGAGCCCCATGTCAGGTCCACGCTGGGTGTGGAGCCTACTTAGGATTCTTTCCCTCTGCCCCTTCCCCCACTTGAGTGCAGGCGTGCTCACGTTCTCTCTCTCTGTCTCTCAGATAAATAAATCTTTTTAAAGAATAAATGTTGGTTTGAGACATCACGTTGCGAAAAGAGACAAATCGTGGCAATCCATTTACATCAACTTGTATTTGACGAAATGTTTGTGGTTATTGCAAATGTGCCCCAACTCTTAGAATGAATGAAGAATGAGTTAAGTGTTAACTTGGTTTCCTTGGTCTAAACAGTCTAAAGTTGTTGTTCAACAGCATTGTGTGTTTGACAGCAGCATCACGGAGGGTCAGTTTTGCATGAGAGAAAAATAATTCCAGGTTGCATCGGTTTTCCTAAGGGTCTCTTTCTGAATCCATCAGTAATCTGATTATTGCCCTTCTCGGGAACTCTCCTGTGTATACATCCGTGTGTTTCTTCTGCCAGAGCCTTCCATGTTGATGACTTGCCCTTCTCCCAATTCCATCTGTTCCCCAAGTGTCACTTTCGTTGGCTTTATGAAATCCCATGTCTTTAGTATGATTTGTGATTCAATACAAAGGTGCCTCTGCTGGGTTGTACAGGTTGGGTTTGGTTTGGTTTTTCTTTCGTAGGGGGCTTTGTTTATAAACAAGCTATTCCTAACGTTTTCTTGTTATTAAGGAGTTCCTTCTTTTCATACAGCTGAGATCTTACCCTATGAGCATTTTAAAAGCAGAAGATGATGTCATACACAGCATTATCATGTGTCGTTAAATGTTCCCCAGACCACCGATACTTTATACTACACATAGACATACCGTGTTCGTTGAACTCTTTTGCCATTATTGGACACTTAAAATCTTTTCCACTTTTTCTCTGTGGTAACAACCATCACGAACTTCTCTTTGCACAAACAGGTCCAAATCTTAAATTAAAAATGCTTGCACATTTTTTAATTTATGAAACCTGTGCCTGAAATTGGTCTTGGTAAAGCCAGATGTGACCTCCAGTCATGTTTCGCTGAAGAGGTTCAGCGTTCTGATTGGAAGAGTAACTGGAACTCGTGACACTGGGGTCAGGTGCTTCGTCTGTTGTCACATTCATCTCTGTGTTGAGCCCTTAGTGCACACATGCTCTGTTTTTGGAAACTACCAGAACAGTGAATAGTAAGCATCGGTCCTACCCCCAAGAAGCTCGGTGTAGGGGGAAGAGTCAGGGAAGGAACCAGAGAATGACAGTCAACGTAAATGTCTTAGAGGGGACTTGAGATGCATGAGACATTTGTTTCTAATATTTATTTAATTTAATTTTTTTTAAAAGATTTTATTTATTTATTCATTCGACAGAGAGAGAGACAGCCAGTGAGAGAGGGAACACAGCAGGGGAGTGGGAGAGGAAGAAGCAGGCTCATAGCGGAAGAGCCTGATGTGGGGCTCGATCCCACAATGCCGGGATCATGCCCTGAGCCGAAGGCAGACGCTTAACCGCTGTGCCACCCAGGTGCCCCTGTTTCTAATATTTAAATTCCTCTCTCCAGAAATCACATTTGAAGTTGTGCAAATACTTGGCTTGCTACCTGCTTGATAGGGGCATGGTTTTCCATAAGAATGTGAGAATTGTGTCATCCCTGGTGCCATGGATAGCTTCTCTATCAGGGACATTTCTTCCCTTCTTCCTGTATCCTTTATTTTCCTTCTTCTTCTTCCTTCTTTTCATTCATAACCACCTTTACTTGATGGCTGTGTCTTCACGAAATCACTCCAGCAAACATTTGCTTTGATGGGGGCACCCATTCAATCCAGTAGGTGTTGGGGGTTGCCTACTCTGTCCAAAGCCTATATATCATGATGGAGACTGCTTTCAAGAGAAAGAAGACTTTTCTGTATGATTGATCCATCAGTACACAGAAGCACTGTGATGACTGTCCCCATTTCCTGTCATCCGATCAAGGTGAAGGAACAGCTGTCTTAACCTTGTCAAGGTCGCTGACCCTCTGGCCAAAGGTAGCCATCCTTAAAGCTAAAGCCAGGTGCCTCTGGTATAGCAGGTGGCAGTCAAAGAGGACGTGGGCTGTAATTGTATAAAAATCATATAATTACAATTTTTTCATTCTTAAAAACTGTGAAAGCAGATCTTACAAGATGTTATCTGTGGGTGGTGGGAATATAAATGTTATTTTTTATACTCATCTGAATCTTCTAAGTTTTTCCAAAAAAATGAAAAAATAATCAAAAGAATCCCTGCAATGACATCTAGGTTGGGGTTGGCAGACAGTTTCTGTAAATGGCCAGATTGTACATATTTTAGGCTTGTGGGCCAAGCGGCAAAAGTAAGGGTATTACTTGGTGCTTATGTAAACCTACCTAGAGGCATTTAAAAAGCTAAGAAGCACTCTTAATTCATACACCCTATAGGAAAACAGACATTGGGCTGTAGTTTCCCAGCCCCTGGTCCAGGTACTTAACATCAATCACCATTGACACTTAAATTTAAGGGTAATAGTTACAGAGCCATCAGTTTGTTTCAAAAAATTATGCCATTTAGCGTTTTCCACATTTAATCTTCAATGTGAAAAGCTTGAAATCTAAGGGAGGAGAAGATTTCCTTTCTTTGTTTTTGATTGACTGCGTTTTGGGTCTTGTAATGACACACTCTGCCCCCAATGTGTGTTGTCTGTTTCTCACTTCCAAATTGCCTCTGACTTGTCATACAGACATGGCCTGAGGTGACCGAGCCGCCTTACCCCCCTTGATGCCACTGCACTGCCTTGGGTCCACGCCTCAGTCCCACTGAATGTGTGATGCTTGGGAAAGCAATTTCACGAGCCGGAGAAGGGATGTCGAGAAGGTCACTGACAAAATAGTGCTCGAATGGAGTCCCACCCCATCAAGGGGCCTATTGGAGAGCAAGTGAAGTCCATTATTTTGTAAGAGCTTCCAAAAGCCAATTTATTTTAAAAGTGGATTATTGGTCACCCCAAAAGGAGAGTTACTGTTCTAAAAAGCATAGGGTAGTACCAGTTCCTGTTGGTTGTAACAGGGAACTCCTTGCAGTTCGCCCAGCACAGAGAACAAGGAAGTTTATCATCTCATGTCATAGACGGTTAGGCTCGGGTCAGGCTCTCAGCCAGGCCAGCTCCGGGATCAGGATCTTGTTGTGATTTTGCTCGCTGCCCCCCACCTGCCACTCCACGTGGCCCTTTCCTCAGATTGGACCTTCTCAGATGGCTGCCATAGTCCTGGATTTGATGCTCAGAAGTGACAGGGGTCTTTTTAAAAGAAATAAAACCTTTCCCAGGACCCCAGCAGCTATCCTCCCACAGTTCCGTGCCCAGACCTGGGCCACAGACTTGTTCCAGCCCCTAATGCTGGTGCCCTTAAGAGGAGAATTGTCACAGCTGCCTCGATCCTGGCTCTGGAAATGAAGCCTATGACCTCCCAGAGCAGGACATGTCCCAGAACAAAATCGGGATTGTTTTCAGCAAAGACAAAAAACGAAGGGCGTGGCTATTGGAAGACAGCCAGCATTGTCTCCCGTGGCCAGGAAGAAAGAACCCCATGTTCACACCTTATTTCAGAAACCGTGCTAGGAAGCATGTGTTCCCATTGTGCACTGAGCCTGTGCTCGGGGGGTTACACACAATCTCTGAAACTCACAGCAACTCCGTGAGAGATATATTATCGACCCTTTTTAAAATCAAGGAAATGGATGCCATGTGGCATATAAGTAACAGACAAGATTCAGAATCAGTGTTCCTTTCTCTGTCTCTGTCTTCCACCCTCTTGTTAATAATCACCAGGCCTTCACTGACAAGGAACGTGGTAATTCTTTTGTAGTATCAGAAAGTACTGGAATACTGATTTTCCTTAGGTAATATCTACAAAATGGGGAGATGGAGTTTCTCCATCCCAGAACCTACTAACATAGAGCTTGTGAGTTGCCTCAAGTTTCATATACTCATTCACCGTCCATGTGTCCATCTGCCCGTCCATCCTTCTGTCCATCCATCAACCAACAGTCATTTATAGAGCAGCAGCTCTAGCCTTTTCATTCTGAGGATGGATATCCAGTTAAGTCGATTTGCTCTCTGCCCTCACAGACCGGTCGGGGACACCAAGGTGGGCAGCCAGAAACCCCAGGACAAGAGTCGAGGAATGTGCAGGAATCAGGAGGAAAGAGAACCAGCTTGGTGCAGCTGGGCCAGGGATGATTCCATCCGGAGAGGAGCAGGCGGTGTCTTGAAGGATGAATGAGAGTGTCCCAGGCAGATGTGGGCAGGAAGGGAGCATTCCAGACACGGGGCAGAGCATGTGCCAGGGCCTCGAAACCACTCATGAGTGGAGCAAGACTCTGGTGGTTAGATGACAGGGAACAGGAGCTGGATCAGGACCATTAGGTGTTAAAGAAGCATGTAAAGGGTTTTTGTCAATCAAGTTTTGCATTTTAGAAAGAACAACCTTCCTCAGTCTATCCAGGATACATTTTCTCTTTTCCTGCCAGGTTTTGTTCAGGATGTCAGCATGACAGTCTGAAAACACTCCTTTCCAGACCCCCTTACACCTGGAATTTAGCAAGTGAGGCTTCCTGCAAAGCTTTTCGTTGGCCCGTTTCTCTTGTTCATGCTTGGAACTCAGACACAGCGCCTGGAAGCCCTGCAGCCATCTTGCAGTCTTGAAGACGAGGCTACAAGCGGAGGATAGCAGAGCAGAGAAACAGAAGGAACCAGTGTTCTTAGTGAGATCCTTGAGCCAAACTGTGCCCACCCTGGCCACCCGCCTCCTTTCTTTATATGGGGTGGATAAATACGTCATAGATAAATACAAATGCACCTTTCACTTGTTCAAGCCACTGACAGCCGACTGTCGTCCTGACACATGTGGGGTCAGAAAGGCGGTCCGCCGGGTGGGCAAGAGGATGAGGAGGACAGGCAGGCACGAAGGCTGTCCTTAGGGCAGAGAGCTGAAGAGGCTCTGAGCAGGCTCTAGCAGAAGAGCAGTGGGACGTACAGCCTGCACCCTGGAGCAGGTGACTGTGTGCGCTGTCCCCGGGAAGCCCACGGCAGCAGCGAGCACAGGGGGCGAAAGAAGTGAGTGAGTCAGGAGGAGAGGGCCTCAGAGCAGTCCAAGAACTCCGGGAAATGGCTCGGAGCCGTCACGGGTGGCATGGCTGAGGTCAGGTGGAGGCAGTGTCATCCCGCTGGACGACAAGGGCGTGGACAGAGCCCAGGGCAGACCGCCGTCTTAAGGGGCTCCTGGAAAAGCATGCCGTTTGGCTCGTGCCACAGTGCAGTCTGCCTGATTGCCATCTTTCTTTCTCCAGTCCTGAAATGAAATGGAAGCTGACTTTCTAAGGTTCTCACGTTTCAGTGGCGACAGCGCCCCTCCGAGACCTCCCGGACTGGAGTCCAAGCTAGAGCACTCTTTACCCCAGCACATTTCATCTTCGACACCCTGCAAAACATCTCCCTTCCTCGGCTTGCTGCCACCTCTGTCTACCTCCCTTGAGTATTTTTGGATGGATTTCCAGTTTGATACATGAACATGCCGTCAGTCAAAACAATCTTTTTAATGAGCCTCTTGTCCTGACAGCTGTGTTTAAGATAGGGCATGGAAGCCGGGTAATGGAAATCTAGAAAATCGTCCATTCTGGATTGAAACCTTAATGTGTGCCGCACACTGCATCTCACACACAAGCCCGCCATCTTCTTTTAAAAATAAAGAGGAAATTATGAATAGCGAGAAAGATGTAATTTGTGCAAATGAAAAAAAAAGATCTGATCAGATACTTAGAGAAGGCTGAGAGGAAGGTGTAATTATTGAGCATTGCCTGAGTACGTCACACGCAGCTTCCTGCCACGCAACCCTGGGCATGGCTCTGAGTGTCCCGTGATCTTTAAGTGACCCCGGGGGGTGGTCGATATGACTCCTGCCTTCCACACAGGGAAACTGAGGCTCAGGGAGGCTAGTGGACATGCTACACTTACACAGCTTGGTGATAGCAGACTGAGATTCGAGCCTGCATTCCCCTGACCCCTACCCCAAGCTGCCACTGCTTTTTTGGCAACCAAATATTAGTATGAATAAAACACAGCCCTCTGTCATATTCCACACAGGTTTTGAATTTCTGCGTCATTAGGAAGGGGAAAAATTAAAAAGTTGAGTGTAGCCTCCCCTGTAGATAAGAAGTGAGTCTGAATTTTGTGAGCGCATAATTAATTCTCGAGTCCAAGGCGGGAAGTAGGGCTCCTCTGCAGCCGTACTCCCCGGGGGTTTGGCTGTGTGGGTGGCCAGGCACCTGCAGGCCTTGGAGAGGAATGATTTCCCAGCAGTGCTGCTCTGTGCCCTGGATCGTCCAAGCTCAGGTGCTCCCAGAGGCAGGGGAGGCTCGTGTCCTCTAGCAGTGTAAGTGAGTCCAGTGGCTGGAAGTGGAAACGTCACATTAGAAACAGGACCTGGGCCCTTCTCGACTCCCTGGGTGTTGGCGCGATGACTCTGGCTGGCCGCTCTCTCCCCATCTGCTCTTCTTTGGGGCTTTTGTGGCAGAAGCACTTCCAACCTGATGAAGCTGAAAATGCACAGCCCTTGGTGCTCTCTGGGCCGCTTCTGTGCCATTGAGAATTACAGCTCCACCCTCCTCTCTCACCTGCTTGTAGTTTCAATTAAGAGGAGTCTTGAACAGGGAACAATATAATTTTTGTTGATTATTGTTGAGTTGAGGCCAGAAAAGTGTAATTTCTTGAGGGGAGGAATTTTTTTTAAAAAGAAAGAAAAAAAAATCTCTTGTGGTTATAGAGTATGAATGAGTTGGCCTTGGGTGAAGGTCATTTCAACAACCGGGCCATAGTTCCTACCCAATCAAAAAAAAGGAAAGAAAGAATCCCAAGAGGAGGCTGTGGATCCTTAAAACAAGCCAGATGTTTCACGACACGTGAGCCAGACATCTGGGCAAATGCCTGAGGTAACCAGATGTTTGCGGCTACGTAGCACCCACAGGAGAGGGGAAGGCACGAACCCAGGCTTCCAGTAGCGGCCCCGCCCAGGAACACCTGGTGCCGCCATAATGAAGTCCTCACCAGCCAGCTTTGGCTGCTCACCCCCCATCAGCAAGCTGGGTCCCAGCTCCCGTAGGAGACGATGCAGCCCTCTCCCCAGGTCAGGTTGCACAGAGCAGGGCCTCTCGGCTCAGGTGCTCCGTACACCTGGGAGCCTCTTTCTGTGCTAATGATCCTGCAGCAAACAGATACAGATGGGCTCCTCCCCTGAGACCTGCCGGAGTGGCTGGGCTGTGAGACTCCTTCCTCCCAGGAGTGGTTTGCTCCCAGGTCCCCAGGGGCTCTTGGAGAAGTTCTGCTAACTCTGAGCTGCTCCAGGTACCTGAGCAGTATGCAGAGCTGAAAGGCGCTGAACCCACCTGGCCTCCCAGTTTAGAATGATCATCTGACAGCCTAGATTTTTACATACTGGAAATACAGTTTCCGGGATTTTATGGGGAGGTTCTGAGATGGAGCTGTTGTATGTCCTGAGTGGAACAATGAAAAGATACAGTGTGGAGTGAATAAAAGCAAGTTGCAAATCCACAGATGGCATACCCCATTTTTGTGAAATTGTGTGTATTTGTATATACGTGTATTGCTACAGACCTGTATCTAATACCTGTATTATCAGTACAGACAATTTAAAATGTCTGGACAACACACACGGAACTAAAATGGGAAGAGAAAGTTCAAGAGATTTTCCTGCCCCCTCCTTTTTTTCATGCTCTGTATTTTTACGACATTTGATTTTATTTTAGTAAGCTTGCATTGCTTTTTTTTCTTCTGACTTTTTATTCAGAAATATTTTAAAGCTTACAGAAAAGTTGCAAGTAAAAAGAACACCTATATTCGTTTTACCCAGATTTATCTAGCGTGTTACCCCAGTAGCTTTTTTTTATTTTTTGTGAGAGGTATTGCAAATACATATATATTTTTCTGATCTGTTGGAGGGTAAGGTGCATGCATCATGTGTGTTTGTTTTATTATCCCTTCTTACACAAAAGGAGGGCTACTGTGTATGCTTTTTGCACTTGATTCACATAATTTTTCTTGGCTGTCATTCTCTATCAGTTCATGGAGATCTTCCTGACTTTTCCTTACAGCTACACTGTGTGTGTACCATAGCTTATTCAACTGCTTCTCCTAAGGCATGCATTACTTTTGAAGGCAGAAACACAATAAAGATAAAAGAGTGGAAAGGAAATTTTAAAGGCACCGAAAAGAGCAAGCTGAAGCTCTTAAGAGAAAGTCTTTGTTATTTGTAAGGTAGGTGGGGCTGTGGGAGAAAGCAGCAGCCAGGAGCCCTTGGGCGGCCCTGGGACTCACAGAGAGAGTAATAGAGGCGTCAGGAGATCCAGCTGACCTCCTTAGGTCAGTGTCTGAGGGAGGCTCCCTGGAGCAGGGGCGTGAGGACACAGGACAGGGCAAGGAACAAAGCTAATAAGCAAGGATATGTGCTCAGGGTTTCAGCCTAATCCAGCTGAGCTCCAGAGCACGAATCACACCACAGAGGTGGACCCCCGCCTTGAGGCAGGGGGGGCCATGTCCTCCGGCCCCCACATACAGTAATCCATTTTAGGGATGTGGAAAAATTAAAAATAATACACACAATGAGGCTTGTTTACGGTGCCTAGCCCATAACAGATCCTCAAAAAATGATAGCTATTCCTATTATGGTCATTATTCCCTTTCTTTCCCTCCCCCACCGCACCATAATGGCTTTATTGACATACCATTACCATTAACATACAGTACAATTCACTTATTTAAAGCGTACAGTTCAGCAGTTTTCAGTCTATTCACAGAGTTGTGCATTCACCACCACGGTCAATTTTAGAACATCTGCATGACGCTGTAAAGAAACCCTGCACCCTTCTGCAGCCACTTCCCATTTCCTCCCTCCCTGCCCTAGAAATCTACTTTCTGTCACCGTAGATGTGCCGATCTATTCTGGATATTTCATATAATAGGACCCCTGTGCCACATGGTCTAGGGGCTGACCTTTTGCACTCGGGTCATTCATTCATTGGCTCTGCCCCCCCACCACGGTGTTGGTTTAGTTGTTCAGGTCTCAGGAGCAAGGCAGCTGTGAGCAGTTAGCAGTCAACCCTCCCGGCAGCAGCCAGATGCACCAGCCTGCACAGGGGCCTGGTGGGGACACCGACAGCATCCACCAGCGTAAAACCTGTGAAAGGGTTTAGTTAAGAGTAAGAGGACAGGGATTATCCAACATGATTAAAGAAAAAAAAAGGAGGATAGCAGTTACTCAGAATTTCTGGATAAACGTGTGTTGTTTTAGACAGTCTCCCTTTTAATCTTCAAAAGGCTCTTCCTCGTAAGATCACCAAGGAATGAAATCTCATTGACCAAACTCTCACACCCTTGGTGGGAATTTAAGTTGCTTTCTTTCCTTAAGGATAATTTCACAGTCATATCCAAAGTCTAAACTATGGGACTATGGAAGATTAGAATTTTCCCCTGTGATCAGGAATAAGGAAAGCTTGCCTGTTTTCACCATTCCTATGTAACAGCATATTGGAGGTTCCAATCATTACAAAAAGCAAGAAAAAGCATAACAATCAGAAAAGAAGAAATAAAACTGTCCCTATTTACAGATGATATGATTATATACTTAGAGAATCTCAGGAATTTACAAAACAGTTATTAGGATAAATGAATTTAGCAAGGTCTCCGGGTATCAGGTTAATAGACACAAGTCAAGTGTATTTTTATATGCCACCAACAAACACTTGTCAAATGAAATTGTAAAAATAATTCAATTTGCAATAGCAGCAAAAAACGTAAAATACCCAGAAATAACAAAGGACATGTAAGACTTCTGCCCTAAAAACTATAAAACATTGCTGACATTAATTAAGGAAGACCTAAGTAAATGAAAAGATAGACCATGTTCATGGATTGGAAGACTCTTGTTAGGGGCACCTGGGTGGCTCAGTCGTTAAGCGTCTGCCTTCGGCGCAGGGCGTGATCCCAGAGTCCTGGGATCGAGCCCCACATCAGGCTCCTCTGCTGGGAGCCTGCTTCTTCCTCTCCCACTCCCCCTGCTTGTGTTCCTTCTCTCCCTGGCTGCCTCTCTCTGTGTCAAATAAATAAATAAATAAATAAAATCTTAAAAAAAAAAAAAAGGAAGACTGTTGTTAATATGGCATTTTCCCCAAATTGATCTGTAGATTCAACATAATTCCAGTCAAAATTCCTGCAGTTTTATTTTGGGTAGAATCTGCAAGCTGATTCTAAAATTTCTGTGGAAATGCAAGTTACCTAATAGCAAAGTGATTTTGAAAAAGAAAAACAAAGTTGAAAGACCTACCTTACCTGATCTCAAAAAGTAACTGTAAGCCTACAGTGATCAAAGCTGGCATTTGGTATTAAAAGATAAACAGATTAATGGAACAGAAAAGTGAGTTTATAAATAAACCCAAACATATATGGTTAATCACTTTTCATCACACGTGCTGAGGCAATTCTGGAAATAGCCCCAGGACCCATCAACAGTTGAATGGGTAAATAAATTACAGGATATCCATACAATGAAATATTACTTAGCAATAAAAAGGGTGAACTCTTGATACATACAGTAATATGGAGGAATCTTTCAAAATCATGCTACATGCAAGAAGCCAGACAAAAAAATATTGCAAACTATATGATTCCATTATATGAAATCCACATCCATCTATAGAAAGAGAAAGCAGGTCAGACGTTGCCTGGGCCAGGAAGGAGGGAGTGAGTGATTCCCTAGAAGTGTGAGGAAACTTTTGGGTAGTGGGGTATATTCATGATCTTGGCCTTGGTGATGGTTTCTAGGTGTGGACATGTGTTAAAATTCAAATATATGAAGTTT
Source organism: Ailuropoda melanoleuca (assembly GCF_002007445.2). NCBI lineage: Eukaryota > Metazoa > Chordata > Mammalia > Carnivora > Ursidae > Ailuropoda > Ailuropoda melanoleuca. Next base: position 28,546,705 of record NC_048227.1, read on the forward strand.
ACGGTTCTTCAGTTGTACTTGACGCTGTACCAAAAAAGTGGAGGTATTTTCTGACCCAGCAGTTGAGCTTCCTTGTAAAATGTGGAAAGTATTGATCCCAAAGCCGCCATCTTTGTTTGTACTTGTGGTGTGGTTATTTTTGCTCTGCAAAAAGGATTTGTGTTTGTCACGTGATAGTAATAATTCAGTGCTTCTGTTAAATATTCAGTGATTTAATCATTGATATTATAATGGCTTTAATTCATTAGGAGCCTACTGTGTGCCAGCCATAGTATAGCTGTTTCTCATAGCAGCAGCCTCACAGGGTAGCTGTGATTACCTCCATTGTTCAGATAATGAAACTAAGGCCATTCAGTTAGAAAGAGCCAATGCTGGGATTGGATTTCCACATCTGTTCCACGCCAAAATGGCTCTACTCAGTATGGTAGCCACAAGTGGCTGGTCCAAATTGAGGTGGGTTCTAAGTATAAAATACGTACTGTATTTTCCTGAGTTGGTATGAAAATAATGTAAAATTTGTAATATTTCATGTATTGATTATATGTTGAAATAATATCTTGAATATTGGGTTAAAACACATAACCAAAATTAATTTCACCTCTTACTGTTTACTTGTTAAAAGACAGCTACTAGAAAATTTAAAATTACACAAGAGGCTCACAGTTATGTTTCTCTTGAGCAGGACCACTTCAGATCCTTTTCCACTGCGCATTGTCTGTATAAAGGACAACTAGAATGTTAATTCAGCAGCATAGATTTATATTTATTGAGCGTAAACTGTATGTTGGTTGAATTTTATAATCTCTCTAATAGCCCATTAGACATTTAATTTGAAGCAAAAATTGTCAGCACACAATTTTTTTAATATTTTAGATCTGAGTTACTTTTTTAGTGGAAGGATGTGGACACTCTTAGTTTCGAGTAAATATAGAAGTCTCTTTCTGACCATTACTACAAATGCTCTGAAGTATTATATAATTGGGTAATTGTTTATAGAATAATTTTGTGTTCATTAAACCAGTGTTCTCTGTTGGGCAAATGCACTTGTCTTCCCTGGTCAGAATGGCATTCATAGTTTTACAACTACAAATTACTGTTTTCTTTGTTGTCTTCTTTATTTGTGAGAAGTACAGAAAGAAAATTCTAATTTTTGAAGGATTGAGAAATTGTGGCTGAACTTTGATTACCCAAACGTATTTTTTCTAAGATGATAGGCTTTTTTTTCTCCCCGTTACTGGGGGTGGCCCTCCTCTCGTTTTTGTTAATAAAGTTTTATTGGATCACAGCCATGCCCACATGTTTACATAACTGTGAATGGTGGCTCCTCCCATGCTATGGAGGAAGGCAGAGTTGAGTAGTTCCACAGAGATTGCATGGCCTTAAAATACTTACTTTCTGACCCCGTACAGAAAATGTTTGTAGACCCCAGGTCACTTAAGTTAACGGGAATTTGGGGATGGGAAGGTTTGGATTCATGAAAGGCTGGAACTGGGGGTGATGGGGTGCTTTGATGCTCTCACCATGAGGAGGAGGAGGATGCAGGCTTGGACTTGGCACCTCACTAGTCTCCATTCCAGCCAGTGGTCAGTCCGGCCCCCGTCTTTGCCGCCCCTGCCCTCCAGTTGAGCCAGACTCTGATCTGGAATCCTGGTACCACCATGCACTCCCCTGGAAAACTCGTGGAAGAATTTCTCCCATGTCACACATCTGGTGAGGATTCAGAAGCACAGAGAAGGAATGGGGGTGCCCGTGGGTGGTGGTGGGTCAGCAGCAGCCGTGTGGTGGTTACGTAGCTCCTGCCTCCTCGACACCCCTGACCCACCTGGCCTGTCTCTCGGGTGTGCTTTCTTTCCCTCCACTTGGCAGGTGTTTGGTTAAGAGCGCCGACTCTGGGGCCAGACCCCTGGGCTCTGATCGCAGACCTGCCAGGGACAGGCTGAGCGGGGCAAGCACGGAATATGTCTATGTCTGTTTTCCTCATCTGCCAAACTGGGATAACAACTGTGCCTTCTTATTGGGGAAATTGTGGGGCTCACACGATTTAAAAACATGTGAAGTTCTCTTCAGAACAATGTCCTGTAGTGAGCACTCCATAAATATCACTTATTATTATTATTACCACAAGAATCATTATCCTACTTCAAGTCCCAGCGTAGATACAAACAAAGAACCGACAGAAGTGGAGGGTATGACTTAGGTCAAAGCCGCCCCCTCCAGGAAGCCTTCTTACTGGGCCTGCAGTGCCGTGATCCTTGGAACCTCATACCTCTAAGTAATGGGTGAAGAGCATCTGCTTCTGAGTCAGCCTGGTCCAGGTACAAATCCTGGCTGTGTGACCCCAGGCACGTCCCTTAACCTCTCTGGCAACTCAAAACCCTAGCCCAATAGTAAAGAACCTCTTACGTAATGAGTCAGGTGGGCTGTACCCCGATCTTGGATTAGCAGCTGCTGGCAGGGGCCGCTGTCTCAGGGCCCGCCTCTCGGCAACCTGTTGATGAAACTCTTTACCTGCAGCAAGGATCATTTGTACCTGTTTTCTGTCCGTTCACACCAAATTTTTTTTCCTTTTTTTTTTTTTTTAGTGAGTCACTTTTTTTCCTTACCACTGAGGCAGAATTGAGTGACTAATGATTTACAACAGTTTTCACTGTCACAGCTGACAATGTAAAGATGTGTACCATTGTCATAAATGTATAGTCAGGATAAAAACAAAAGCGGTCCTGAAAATTCAAATTTGTTTGCGCTTTCCAGGCTTAAGTAACACAAACGCATTAAGGAAGCCAGTTTTTAATATTAAAATTGTCCTGGGGGACATCCCGGGTTCTGATTGCTTTGAGGCAAGCTTCCAGTATTAGAATATTAAATTATATGGAGATTGCATTCCCATCCTCTGATTGATTTGAAATGAATTTGAATCACGACAGCTTAAAAATAGCTTTTACAGCGTCTTTATGACTTGATACCACGGAGAAATAAACATAAAGCTCACACCACAGAAGCTGTCTTCTGTTGACGTGCAGGGGGCTGTCTTTTGTTTGGGAATTCTTCTGGCAGTAATTTAAGAAGATGCTTGTCATCTCCTTACAGCAGTTCATAATTCAGAAACAATCTATACGTAATACTCAATTAAGGAACCACAGAGGCATGTCGGCCCCAGATGACTAATGAACAGCCAGAATGGAAATTCTGCACAACTCTTGAAAACACCGCTAAAATCAATCCCCCCGTCAGGGAAACCATGATTTATTAATGCATTCCTTACCTGCCTTGAGTTGCGAATCAATGCGTCCCCATCACAAGCTAATAGAAAGCAGAGATGGGTCCTCGTGGCCTGTCGGCATAAAAGGGGCAGGATTGGAACTTGGGCGGGAGACTGTGCTTTGGCAGGCAAGCATGTGGTGTCTGTGTCCCACTTCAGCAGTGAGCTGCGGGCCCTGCCCGGGAGGAGCCCCAGGGGTTGATGAGCACCTGCTACGTGCTGGGTGCTTGCCCCCGGTTCCGTGCTCTTTTTCAGACCTCTCTGCCATCCGTGTGACAGGTGTTAATCCTTATTCATGTCACAAGGGAGGCAGTGGAGGCCTCCAAAGGGCAGCGGCCTGCCCGAGCTCCCCAAAGAAGAGAACCACAGTCTGCAAGGCCGGTTCAGCACTTGGGCTCTGACGTGAGTTTTCCAGCTGCAGAACTTTGTTTCTTCTCCCAGCCTCAGCTTTCTCATCTGTAAAAAGGAGGTGATTCGTTCGAGCCTCTGTTGGGAGGATTCAGCGAGATGATGCTTGGAAAGTCCTTAGGATCCTGCTGCTGTCCTCCTTCCAAGCCATCCTCATTCCACTCTGCCTCAATACTGCCCTTACTTGAAGGAGGACTTGGAGAATATAATTGGGATTGAGAACTGCTGGACTTCCCAGGAGGTGGGAAATAGAAACTCCTACTATCAGCCACCAGGCTGCTTCTGGCTCTGGTTCCAGGCCGGGAAGAGGCTCTCTCACATACCTCCTCCAGTCTCATCCCTTGTGTTTCAGTTTTCACTGGGCCAGCCAGGAATGGCCCAGAGCCCTGAACTCTGCACCAGAACCCGGCAGAGTGGAGAGTGGTTCGTACCCTCCTCTGTTTGACACAGACAGACGGCAGCCTCCTGCCCGACCGTCCCTTTGTACACTTACTCCGTGGCCTTTCCATGGTGTCTTATTCAAGACTCCAAGATCTGAAGTTCCTCATGTAATAGTGGGGGTGGGGAGCTCTCCAGCCAGAGGGGAGGCTATTCTAAACACAGTGGCCCTGCTCACTGACAGTCTCTTCAATCTTTATTGCTCGTCCTCTTAGGTATCCCTGCTAATGCCACAATCCTCATCCGGCCACATTTGCTGTGACTTGGGACATTAACAATAAATGGTGAGCCCTGAGGGGTTTGCGGTGGGAAGACAGCACACATACCGCAGACCAGCGCAGCTGTCCGGAGTCCGCCGAGATCTGCTGGGAAAGTTCTGCAGGTCACTCGAACAGCCCCATTAATGCTCCTGTCTCTGTGGACGCCAATAAATATGGCGTGAAACTTGAACATAAATGAGTTTTTACAGCTAATTACAGCTAATGTGAGCCATTTTCAAAATTACCAAACGTTCCTTCCAGAATATTAGTTTGCAACTATGAATTAGGCATAGAGAGCCAAATTCCATGCACATAATCTAGTACACAACAAAATAATAACAACACTAAGTGGCTTCTGTCTGGCCTTGAGGAACTCCCCGAGGCCGGTCTAACGGCACAGGCTCTCACTGGGCCTCCAACGGCGCAGGCCATGAAGCTTTGAAACCCCAGGAAGGCTGTGGAGGAAGCAGTCACTTCCATGGTCCTCTGGTCTGTGTGGTCAGGACTGTTCCATCTCCAGTTGTGGCGAGGACCACAGTACGAAAGAGTAGAAAGTGATGCCCCCTCGCTAATCCCAGCCCTCCACCCTTCCCATGAAATCACCAGTGTCAGCAGTGGGATTGTATCCCAGTGCAGCTGGGGGCGACAAACACACATGCACACACCCTCTTCTGCACACGCTGTCTCTGTTTTACAAAACCAGGATCCCACAATACTTTAACATCTTGTTCATACTTAATAATATATTTGGTGCCTTTCAATGCCAGCACATGTATATCTACCTCTTTTAAAAAATACACCTGCTTTAATTTATCCAATCCTCCCATAGATGAACATCATAATCAGTGCCTCGGTGGACACTGGAGTGCGCATTTATGCCCCCAGACGCAACACACCTACATCTGTGGATTCTTCTCTGGGTATTTCTGAAGGATACATTTCTACCAAAGTGGGGGTGGCGGGTCAAGGGGAACACGTAGTGAAATGTGAGAGAATAGCACCTCATTACGCCCTGAAATAAGTTATATCTGTTTATATCCTAATAACAGTAAATGGAAATAGCTGTTTCCCGCCACCCTTGGCTGCCCCACTTAGAGAAACCTGGGTGCCCTTGCTTCCCATCCCTGGGTGTGGACCTCAGCCAGCAGACGGCCACACCTGCCCGCAGGTGTGTCCCCGCGCCTGCTGCGAGCCCTGGTGGCTGTAGTCACAATGCCCTGTTCAGTCTCCCAGAAGTAGCTGCCGTAAACATATTGAACACCTTCCCTTCAGACCTTTTTGAATCTTTGTCAAATGCAAACAGTTCCATCACCACGAGGATCCCTTCTGCCGTCCCCCTATGGGCCCACCCGCTCCCGACCCCCTCGCCCACTGTGCCTAACTCCTAGCAGCCATGTCTGTAATTTCGTCATTTCATGAATGCTACATAAACGGAATCATACACAGTGGAAACTTCGGCGCTTGGCTTTTTGAAGGAGTGGTATTCCGTGGCGTGTAGCCGTAGACCCCACGGAAGGACATGCACATTGCTTCCCATTCCTGGCTGTTACAAAGAAAGCTACTGTATACATCCATATACAGATACTTGAACATAAGTTCTCATTTCTCTGGAATAAACGTCCGAGAGTTCTGTTGCCGGGTCATACGGTAAATGCAAGTGCAGTTTTATGAGGAACTGCCAGGCTGTTTGCCAGCGTCTCTGTACCGTTTTATCTTCCCACCAGCACTGCAGGAACGATCCCGTTCCTCTGCACCAGACCCAGCATTTGCTGTCAGGAACATTTTAAAATTTCGTGTTTGATTTTTTTTGTTTGTTGTAGCTATTCTGATTTTTCTTCCCCCGCCTCTTTGCTGATTGAAAGCTGCATATTCCATTTTGGTTCTTTCGGAAATTATCTGTATGGGTTTTTTAAATAAACTTTTAAATTTTAGAACAATTTCGAATCTATGTAAAAATTACAAAGATAGTACAGAGACTTCCCTTACACCCTGCCCCTAGATTCCCCTGTTATTAGTATCTTACCCTAGTATGGTACGTTTGCTACCATTAATGAACTGATATTGATACACTTTCAGCAATGAAAGTCCATAATCAGGTTCCCATACTTTTTTTTTTTAAGATTTTATTTATTTATTTGACAGAGATAGAGACAGCCAGCGAGAGAGGGAACATAAGCAGGGGGAGTGGGAGAGGAAGAAACAGGCTCATAGAGGAGGAGCCTGATGTGGGGGCTCGATCTCAGAACGCCAGGATCACGCCCTGAGCCGAAGGCAGACGCTTAACCGCTGTGCCACCCAGGCGCCCCCCCCATACTTTTTACCTAATGTCCTCTTTCTGCTCCCAGATCCCATCTAGCATAGCACACCTCATTTAGGCATCACACCTCCTTAGTCTCCTCTGCGATCTGACAGTTTCTCAGAATCCCCTTGTTTTGATGACCTTGACAGTTTCGAGAAGTACTGGTCAGGTATTCTGTAGAATGTCTCTCTGTGGGGATGGGTCTGATGGTGGTCTCATGCTGGAGTCCTGGGTTTCGGGGAGGAGGACCACACAGATGTAAAGTGCCGTTTGCATACAGTCATCAAGGTGCATCAGAGGTGCATACTAGCAACCTGCCTTCCCGTCCCTGGTGATATTTGGCCAATGTCTCCACTGTAAAGTTACTCTTGGAAGGAAGTCCACATGCACAGTCCACACCTTCGAGGTGGGGAGTTACGCTCTACCTCCTTGAGGACGGAGTATCGATGTAAATTATTTGTTCTTCTATATGGGAGATTTTGTCTCTTTTCCCCACATTTACTTACTTATTTATATTACTTTGGGCTCATGGATTTATTTTTTATACTTCGGGTTATAATTCACGAGTATATTTTGTTGCTTCCCTTGCTGACATTTGGCTGTGGGAGCTCTTCCCGTTGATGCCTGTGTCCCTCTGACACACCCCTGTTAGCGCGAGTTTTTGAGCACTTCCTTCCTTTCTCGCCCAACAAGATGCTCCAGGCTCATCTTGTGTATTTCCTGCCCCAGCCCCACAGTCAGCCATTTCTTTGAGCACCCTTTATTGGAGAATGGTATTAGAAACCAAGATCTGGACACTAGGTGTGCTCATGGCCAGTATGTGCCCTTATTTCTGGGCACTGACAGCTGACAGAGCAAGGGAGTATGTGTCGGTATACTAACTTGTGTCTGTACACATCTATACATGTTTCTCTGTGTCATTATCTGTTTTTAACACAGTATTAAGGTAAACATGAGTTCATACTGATGTCTCCACCTCTCATCACTGTCACACAGGTCATTCTGGCCTCCTCCCTTTCCCATACATTTTTTTGCATTTTTTTATTGAGCTATATCATAAAATTTGCACTTTTCAAGTATAAAATTCAGTGGTTTTAATATATTCACAAGGATGTGCAGCCATCACCACTGTCTGATTCCACACCATTGCCATTCCACAAAGAAACACTGTGCCCATTAGCAGTCCCTCCTGCTTCCCCCTGTGCCCCCCTGCCAGCCCCTGCCAAACAGTAACCTTCTTTCCATCTCTGTGGAGTTGCCTGTTCTGGACATTTTGTATAAATGGAATCATACAGTGTGAGGCCTTTTGCATCTGACTTCTTTCACTGAGCATGATGTCTTCAAGGTCAGTCCATGTTGGAGCATGTGTCAGTGCTCCTCCGTCCTTTTGACAGCTGGTTAATCTTTCGTCATATGGAGCTGCCACATCTTGTTCATTCCTCAGTTCAGATGGACGTTTAGGTTCTTTCCGCTCTTTTGGCTACTATGAATAATGCTGTTGTGATCACGCACAAGTTTTTACATGGCTGTGTGTTTTCCTTTCTCTGAATGGACACCTAGGAGTGGAACTGCTGGGTCACATGGTGGCTGTATGTTTAACATTTTAAGGAACTGCCAAAGTGTTTTCCAGAATGGCTGCACCATTTTACATTTCCACTAGCGCTCTACAAGGGTTTTAATGTCTCCAAATCCCTGTGAACACTTGTTATTTTCCATCTTTTTGGTGATAGCCATCCTAGTGGATGTGAAATGAAATCTCATTATGGTTTTGATTTTCAATGCACTGATAATTAGTGACATTGAACATTTTTTCATATTTTTAGTATTCATCTCTTTGTATTCTCTGGATGTTAGACCTTTATCGGATAGATTATTTGCAAATATTCTTTCCCATTCTGTGGGTTATCTTTTCATATTGTTGATGGTGTTCTTTGACGCACAAAAGCTTACAATTTTGATGAAGTACATTTTGCCTACTTTTAATTTGGTTGCGTGTGCCCAAACATTTTTAAGAAGTATGTTAATTATGCATTTTTTGTAGCAAAATATAATTATTTTCATCTTCCTTCCAAATATGACAGTAGCTTTTATGTGCTTTAATTATCCATTGAGCTTCCCATCTTGACATTCTTGAGCTTCAGTTTTACTTTTACATTAAAAAAAATCATAATGGTTTTCAAAGAAAATCAGTAGTTAATTGAATTTACCAAAATATTTTTATCAGTGTTAGCTCGTCACTGTTTTTTAATATTTCATCCCTTCCTTGCTGAAATGTATCTCCTAATAATTCTTTCAGTGAAGGTTTGGAAGTGGTAAACTGTTCGTCTTCATATGCCCCAGCATGTATTTCTTTTGCCCCTTGACTTGAATGATGGTTTAGCTGGGTATAGAATTTGAGGTTCATAGTTGCTTGCCCTCAGTGCTGGAAGGCATTACTCTTTGATTCTGTTATTGTTGGGGTGTCTGCTGTTGAATTGTCATTCCTTTGTTATGTTTTTGCCACGATATCTTTTTAGGGTTTTTTTGTTGGATGCTCCACAGTGTCGCCATGATATGTATCCGTACGAATTGATCTTTATTTATTCTGCTTAGAATTTTGTATCTCAAGACCCATATATTCCTTCATTTGGAAAATGCCCAGCAGTTGTTTCTTCAAGTTATTCTTAGTATTATTTCCTCCTTTCTCCTGTTGCACCTTCTCTTAAGCATCCATTGATACCTCTTAATCCATTCTTTGGGCCCTTTGAACTGTGTGCTCTGATTGCTTGTGTCTGAGTCTCTGTGTTGACTTTTGGTTGGTTCAGGGCCTCAATTCTGTCCTTTAGTTCACTGATTTCCTCTCTAATTAGTGTCCAGTTTAGAATTTATCCCATTTATTGAGAGTTGTCTTTGTGTTCTGTTTTAATGGCTATCTTTAATGGCCACTGTCTCTAAGCTTTCATTACCAGTTACTCTCGTTGAATTCATGCCTATTTTGTTTCATAACATCTGGTTCTTTTTTATAGATATCAGTCTTTATTAAGCACTTTTTGATGGCCTAAACATATTCATTTTAAATGTTTTCAGGCAGTTTTATATCATTCATTTCACCTGGAGTGAATTCATATTCCTGATTGAGGAGTCTATAGACTGTCTTAGGTAGTGTGAGATTTCTTCACAGGTGATGGGATTTTTGTTTTTTTCAGATTCAATTTGGTAAGAGGTAATTTCAGCTTTGGTTTTTGCTTCACTTTCTCTCTTGATTAGCTTCTCCTTGTCGAGTGATTTAGGTCACCTCCACCCCAGCCCCCGCCTAGGACCAGGTCTTATAGTAGAGCTTGAGGGCCCTTGCCCACAGTAACACTGAAAAAACATGTCTCATTTCCTAGGCTTGAGCCTCTGTCTGTCCTTCATTCCTAGACCCATAGATTGCTACAAGCCCTAGCCCAGTGCTGTGCTGGAGACAGCTCCGACTCAGTTCATGAAAACCAATTATTAAATTTTAAGGAATTTTGTGAGCTCCTTGTTAAACAATCATTACTAAAAATTAAATTCTGCAAACTCACCCATTAAATAAATCATATTAAAAAGCAAAGGTAATAAATACTCAAAACTGATTATTTTCTAATTATCTTGCTGCGTGTTGCTATTACCGTGCTGGCAAGGTAGCCCCCAGCTTCTGTGTCTCTGTGGTAGAAGTGTTATGTAATGATGTGCTACCAGGCATCTCTTCCCGTGTCTGGGCAGCGACGTCACATCGATAATTTGAAATCAGCCACCCTCCGAGTGTTCACCCCACGGAAATTCGTAAACATTACAAATTGGTTCTCTTTAGTTTCCTGGAGTGCCGGTTAGAACACCTGCACACCGTGCCCTAGCCCCAGGCAGCAGGCAGCGATGGTTTTCTGCACCCTCTTTCCATAAACAGAGGTTCCCACGCCAGCCCTCTTTCAAACAGGCCGGGCTTTATTTCCTCCTGTCACAGAAACTGCTTGCAGGCTCTGTTACCCTGCAGGAGCTTACCTCCCAGCAGCACTGTAACCCCACTCATTACTCTTTCTGCCTTGTTTCTCATCCACGGAGCTCTTTGTTTTGATTTTGAGGCTACTTATGTCCTTTGGTTTTCTTTTTGAGATTTTATCCATCATGGCTCTTGAGCGTGGAGCGGAGGACGTACAGTAAATGTTGATCATGCTGTGCTATCTTGATTAGAGCTCCAAAAACATTCTTTTTTGTAGACATTTAACTTCCATCATATGGCTGTTTATACAGGCCTCAAAATATTTCCTTCCACTTTCTGTATCTCTCCCAAAGTCAGTCACTTTATCTTCTCTCTTCTTGTTCCCCAGCACTTTTCTTGTACCACTGATGACAGGTGTGTTAATATGTTGCATCAGTGAATTATCCTTGAGAGGATTCTGGATGTCACATATGCAGCCTTCTTGTTTATTATGCACTGAGTAGTATTATCCATTTAATTTCATAACATACTGTATTGCTCCCAGAAGGAAGCCGTGAGCCCCCAAGTTCCCTAAATGGAAATCCTTGGCCCCCTAATGTCTTGTTCCCTCCCCCGCAGGTGTCACAGCTGTGTTCTCAGGCCACTACCACAGGAATGCGGGGGGCACCTACCAGAACCTCGACATGGTGGTGTCGTCGGCCATCGGATGCCAGCTGGGCCAAGACACCCACGGGCTCCGAGTCGTGGTGGTCACCGCCGAGAAAATTGTTCATCGATACTACAGTTTGGATGAGCTGAGTGAGAAGGGGATAGAAGACGATCTCATGGGCCTGATGGAGGAAAAGTGACTGCCACTGACAGTCTGTTCACAGTTCACTTCCACTGGCTTTTTACTTTGCCAGAAACAGCAGCTGCATACCACCCCCTGTTGAAATATAAAAGTATTCCAGGCAGCGTTGCGGATTTATGTCCTTTTGCATAAATCAGAGAGCTAGGTCCTATCCTCCTATCCTAAGTTATATTCAGAGTAGAGCTGCCCTCCCTTTAAAAAAGAGGGGAGTGGGGGAAGCCTGAAAACAAAGGAATAAATGATATTAGAATCTCGCTGTGTCTTGTTTGAGTAAATTCTCCTTATGATGTGTTTCTCAGCTCTCCGTGGTGAAATCCATTGCTTCCCGGTTGCGTATGGTAAAAGTCTACCTGTCGACCTCCATCCCACCTTGATACCCAAGCGTGGTCTTTGATAATTCTGTGAACAAGCTGCATTTGACTGCATTAGATTGTGTTCACGACTTCCAAAATGCTACACAAAATGAAGGTCGTCGCCTTTCCTTCCTAACAAAACAAATCGTTGCATCCCATTAGCAGAGCTCTGTGGGCTTCTTTTTACAAGGAACCGAGCAGACAACATTTGTCTTAAATTTTGAGACTTCTGGTATTGTCCACGATGCAGTAGATACTAGTCAAAGTTGAATTTGCCTTCTGGGTGATGAGAAAAGCCTCCTTGGCACACAAATTGGCCATCTCTAAAAACTCATCCCAGAGACTAGCACTGAAGCCCCAAAGCGCCACCTCTCAGGCCGCCCGCAGCACGGTTTGAGTTCGTTCACGGTCACACCCCGCGGTGCAGGAGCTCCACAGACTGGCGTTCTCGTGGGGTGGGAATGGCCCCCCATTTATGAGTCTCTTCACGGTGTCTACTTTGTCAGAACAAGTGGGAATCGATGCAGAGTTCTGAAAGGCAATACAGCAGAAACTCTGGCGTGGCAAAAATGGTGCCTTCAGCCCTGTGACCTACGTTGGCGCCAACTTTGATGAAATGAATGGGGGGCGGTGTCCCTTGACAAAGGCGCGGGGGTGGTTTACCATCAGCATTGTTCTAATGTAAGTTCGTTGGCCGGGGCTTCTCTGCAGCTGCTGACCGCTGCGCGATCGTGTCTGTCGCCACGGCAATCCGTCCTGCCGGGAAAATTTCACAGTGCCGGGCGGTAGCGTTGCAGGCCGACCCAAACGACTGGTTACCAATGAACTGCAAAGTCCATTAAGTCCAAAGACTTCCTTGTTAAAAAGTTTTAGTCAATGTAGCAAGACCGTGAGAAATTAAATAGAAGGATAATTGGATATGTAAATTCATAAGGAACAAAAGACGAGAAGTTAATTATACTACAGGCGGTGATGCACCATAGCTCATTGTGTCGTGGCACAAGAAAATTAGAATTTTTCAAAATTAGAATGCTCCCGTTTTAGTATTTTGCCGCAGTCTCGCTTGGTGTTCATTCTTCTCGACAGCAGGTGTGGATTTAAGAGGTCAGGAACAGGAGTTGAGTAAAAGGTAATAAGCGACGCGTCTGAGGCCTGGGATGTGCTGACTTTCAGATCAGATGCCAGGATCGTGAATGCAGATGTGGGGCTGCTGGGGGCACAGGGAGGAGGAATCCCAGCGGACCGACAGAGCCCTCTCTTGTATGACGTGTGCAGGGTGTTCAGTAGACTGGGGCACCTGGGTTGGGGGGAGGATATGGAGATAATTCAAAGTCATGGAAATGAAACTTCTAAGTCTCCTTCCCCACAAACCTAATATGTAAAGGAATTGATTCAAAACACAGCAAAGATATGCAAAGAATAGGGAACCCTTAAAATTCTCACCATTTTTTTAAGTAACCAGCAATATTCCCTAATGCTGGTTAGTTCAAAAAGAAATTATTTTGTAGATGAGCGTGTGTCGTTCTGGTAATAGCTATTTACCAATGCATTCACTTACGATTGCTTTTTCTTTAAAAAAAAAAAAAAAGCACATTAAAGAATAAGTGCATTATGCTGTGGAAGACAATAAAATCCTCCATGCTCGTGAGTGCTATGGTGTTGAATGTTTATTATGTGCTAAGTAGATTTTAAGTGCTTTGACTCAGAGAGGTGGGGCCACTTGGCCAAGATCACAGCTCTCATCAGTGGGGAAGCAAGGATTGAGATGCAGGCAGACCCAGCAGTCCAGCCGATATTCCTGCAGCTCTCTCAAGGCAAGCAGTGCCACCAACAGTCCCCTTCCAATTCATCCTTTTAATTGAGGGTGGAAATAGGGGGGCTGCTAAAAGGAAAAGTTTATTTAAGGAGATCTAAAATTGAGTTGTCAAGACTCAAGTAGGTTTGTGGACAAAGGTAAGGAGACACCTAACTGCGTTCACCTTTTACGATAAGTAAGTTTATCTCTAGAATTCAGTCATGTTTCCTCTGAGGTTGGAGAATGGCGAGGGGTGGGGGGTTGGGCAGTGTCTGTAGTAAACCTTATGGAACTGAGCAAACAGAGAGAATGTTTCATAATATCTTGTAATTTTCAGCATTACAAGGTTGTCAGTCCTTGATAGAGAGTTGCAAGGCAAACCCTAGTTTTAAGCCTGAATAATACTAGGACCATTTCCCTTATGTACTGCAAAAGATACCGAGTTACATATAACTATAGAAACTCCATACACATAATACAGCTTAATATTATCGTCTGTATTCTCATTGAAATCTTTGGAGAACAATTACCAAAAACGTCATTTGCATTTACTTGAACTCTTAATACTTATTCCCCAAGTAGTGCCTAAAAACAGCTCTGCGCAGCCGTGAAATTCAGTAGCAATATTGTATTGAGCTGGGGGGAAAGGAAGACTTAGGAATAAATTGTCAAGGCAAGTTCTATTAAAAGCTTTCTGTAATAGACACCAGGGATTTCTTGATTTCTTGTCCACATAACCTTAGCAGTTTTGGTTGCACACGCAAGGGATAGTCCTTCACAGGTAATATTGATTTTTTTTTATAACTTCATAAAATACTGTCTTATGTCATTGGAGAGTTCTTAGGGATATATATATATATAATGGAGGATTCTTGGAATAATAATAATAATGACTTCTAACATCTTTCTAGAAAAGATTTTACTGATTGAATTCTCTTTTTCCTTCAATGGGCTACTGCCATTATTTCTTGACCATTAGACATTACACATACACAGATATATACAGATTGGATTTTTCCTTTAGATAAAACCTAAAGGACCTATGTAGACTTTTAAAAACCCTATGTAAATAAAGTTGATTGAACATGAATAATCCCAACTTACGTTTCATCATCTGTTCTGATAATTGTCTTTAAAAAGTCATTTTCTGGGGCTCCTGGGTGGCACAGCGGTTAAGCGTCTGCCTTCGGCTCAGGGCGTGATCCCGGCGTTCTGGGATCAAGCCCCACATCAGGCTCCTCTGCTATGAGCCTGCTTCTTCTTCTCCCACTCCCCCTGCTTGTGTTCCCTCTCTCACTGGCTGTCTCTATCTCTGTCAAATAAATAAATAAAATCTTTAAAAAAATAAATAAAAAATAAAAAGTCATTTTCTTCACAAAAGGAACTTGCACCTCTGCTAGAATAAAGTTCGGAGTCCTCCCTGTGACTCCCCAGGGCCCGTTCACTCTGCCCCAGACCTCCTCTCAGCTTTGTCTGTATGGCCTCTCCCGGTAGAACGTCCCACCGCCCTTTGTACTTGATGTTTCTTCTGATGGGAACTGGCTTCTGTCAGCGTTTTGATCTCAGCCCGACTGTCACTCCCCACAGTGGCCTCCTCTTCGCACCTTCTCTGTGGGTATGCTCCTCACCCTCAGGTGTGGCCCTGTTCATCCCCCTCATGGCGCACCACGAAGAGATTTGCTGGGTTCATGACCCTCATGTGTATTCGCTACCAGCGTGCAACCTTCAGAGCAGCAGGGACCTGGGCTGACTCACTGGCCATTCTCCTCCAAATACCTAGAACTGTGCCTGGTGCGTGGGGTAGGGGTGGGGCTGCTCATGAATACTTGGCAGTGAGTGTGGGAGAAATAAGGTAAGCAAGTATATATAGGAATACTTCATTATCGATGTCAACACTCAACAGGGGAGGAAGGAGGGAGAGGAGGCCACATTCCTAAGCCTGTGTAGTTCTGTTGGGATTGTCCTCGAAGTCAGGTATTGTCAACAAGCCAGCAGATAACTGGCAGCATCACTGTTCACTTTGGTTCCCCACTCACAGTGAAGGAATTGGGGGTAATGAAAGAGATGTCCTTGACTCTTAGTAATTCTAAGCCCGGCTCACTGAATGAATACTGTGCCAGTAACCAAAGCAAGTCAGCCCAGAGAAGGGTCTGATTCTAGATTAAACGTTATATGGGAATATGTAAAAGAGAGGGCCAGAAATATAAGTCTGGGACTCAGAAGAAGTAAGTGAGAAGTGCATCTTGGAAGTGCCGCTGGAAGAGGTTATGTTCCATGAATGACATTCTTGACAAAATTTGGCAGCACTGGAGGAGACCTGAGGACAGTACCCTAAAGCAGGCTTTTAGGGAACATTTTTGTTTCCACAAAAGAAGGTAAAGTTGGAAGCTAGCAAGGAGTGAAGGGAAATCTTGCTGCGAAGTTCAGACTTGTGCACACTGAACAAACAGGGACAGGAATTGGCTCCACGTGGAGTTTAGTGCTTTAAGCCCCCCATAGACCAGTGCTCTTGTGCATTAACTACAATTTTTTTAAAAAGCTACCTGGTGATTTGGAGAGTGAACAAAACCGGGGAACAGAAACCTTCCCCTCTCTCCTCCACCCCACACTTTGCCCTTGTAGAGTAGCACATTAGGGATGGATAACATTGTTAACAAAAAATCCACCATCTGCTTGCCAGAGAAACCAGGGAGAGAATCCCGGGTCATTGGAAAGGGAGGAATCCCAGAGGGGAGACAGCTGATTAGGAATCTCCTAGTGCTGTACGTGAACCTCACACAAATCTCTGTCTCACCCCTAAGTATGAACGAGCAGAACAGACAGGGCAACAAAAGCCCAAAGAATTGAATAGGATTTGCCAAGTCTAATCAAGTTAATTGCCTGCCGATGCGAAAACAAAAACAAAAACAACAAAAAAACCCAACCAAACAACAACAACAACAAAAACAGACCTCAGTAATCTTCAGAGGAATATAACAGAATCCCAATTCTCTACAACATAACGTACACAATGCCCAGGATGCAATCCAAAATCACTTGTGCAAAATAAGCAAACAAAAATAACAAGAAGATGTGAGTTACTCTCAAAGGAAAAGACAACCAACCCCAAGATGCCCCAGATGCTGGAATTACTGCACTAGAACAGGAAGTAGCTATGGTAATGCTCAATGAAGTAATGTGGAAAATATGCTTACATTGAATGACAGGGAAGTCTGTCTCTTCTGAAAAATAGAATGTATAAAAATAATCAAATGGAAATTTCAGAACTGAAAAGATACAGAATCTGAAATTTTAAAATTGGATGGACTTAATATCAGAATGGGGATGAGTGAACATGAGGAGAGGTGAATAGAAATTATCTAATTTAAAGGCAAAGAGAAAAAGGGTTGGGGAAAAAAAAAACCTTCAGGAATCTTGGGACAATGTCAGAATGCCTAATGTACAGGTAATATATATCCCAGAGAGGAAAGAAATAATGGAGCAGAAAAATATTTGAAGAAATTAAAGCCAACAGTTTCCCTTATTTGGTAAAAGACAATAATTTGCCAATTCCAGATGCTCAACAAACACAGAAAATATGAACTATAAACCAAAATATCACCCAACTGGATTTTATAAAGACTCTGTTCTTCAAAAGACACCACTAAGGAAATGGAATGCAGGCCACGGGCTGAAAAATATATTTGCAACACATTCATCAAATAAAAGACTTGCATCCAGAATGCGTAAAGCTCTCACAACTCAGTTTAAAAAATAGTTAATAAAAAAGTGGGCAAAATACTTGAACAGACACTTAACAAAAGCAAATATACGAATGGCCAATAAGCCCATGACAAATGCTCTACATCACAGCCTGCATGGAAGTGAAAATTAAAACTACAGTGAGACACCATCTGGCTCTCACTAGAATGGCTGAAATGGCAAAGACGAACAATACTCAGTGATGGCAAGGATGGGGTAGGACTCCAACTGCAGTATCAGGATTTACAATAAGAAGTACATACTGGGGGGCGCCTGGGTGGCACAGCGGTTGGGCGTCTGCCTTCAGCTCAGGGCGTGATCCCAGCGATCTGGGATCGAGCCCCACATGGCTCTTCTGCTATGAGCCTGCTTCTTCCTCTCCCACTCCCCCTGCTTGTGTTCCCCCTCTCGGCTGGCTGTCTCTCTCTCTGTCGAATAAATAAATAAAAAATCTTAAAAAAAAAAAAAAAAAGAAGTACATACTGGGTTTTCGTCCTTGTCTCTGGCAGAGAGTTCCTAAAGCTCTGGGAATCTCCTAAGTGCCAAGAGAGATGAAGCCCCTCCCAACCACACCTGAGTTTGTGTTAACGAGGTGACTTTTGGCAAGCTCCTAAGGATGGGGCTGGTTGTGAGGAGGTTGAAGTGTTAAGAATTTCCTGCTCCCTCTCCCGTCCTCCGGGAAGTGCAGGTTGGCTGGAGTTTGAATAAATCACCAAATCAACCATTTGGTGATGACTTAATCCACTGTGCTTATATAATGAAGCCTCCATAAAAAAACAAAGAAATGGGGTTCAGGTTGATTGCAGATTTTACACATGGAGGTGCTGGGAGGGTGGTGTACCCAGAGAAAGCATGGCAGCCCACACCCCTTTCCACGTATCTTGCCCTATGTGTCTCTCCCTCCTGGCTGTTCCTGAGTTCTATCCTCTCCTAATAAACTGGTACTCTGGTAAGTGAAATATTTCTGAGTTCTATGAGCCACTTTAGCAAATGAACCAAACCCCACGAGGGGGTTGTGGGAACCTCTAGTTTATAACTGACCAGTCAGAAGCACAGGGGACAACCTGGACTTGCAGCTGAAGTGGGGAAGGGGACAGTCTTGTGGGACTGGGCCCTAGGCTGTGGGATCTGACACCATTTCCAGGGAGAGAGTGTCAGAATTGAGGTAACTTGTAGGACACCCAGCTAGTGTTGCAGAATTGCTTGGTCATGGGCAGGGGGTGGGGGTGCTGGAGGAGGGAGGTGGGAAACCCACACACTTTGTAACAGAAGTGTCAGGAGCGAATGGTCTGTGAGTAGTGAATAAAGGAAGAGCGTCTCCTGCACCTGTACTCATATACATTCTAGTTGGGAGTATTAAATGGTACAACCATGTTAGAAAATAGTTTGGCAATATCTTAAAAAATTCAGTTCCACCTGTGACGCTGCCATTCCACTCCTGGGGATTTGCCCAAGAAAAATGTAAACATATCTGCACATAGAAACCTGAGCCTAAGAGCTTACTTTTAATAATAACCCCAAACTAGAAACAACCCACATGCCCATCAGTAACTGAATGAACAAGCAAAATAGGGTACATTCATACAATGGGACACTACATACACAGCACAAAAAGGAATTATTGATAGATGCAGTAACATGGGTGACTCTCAAAATTACCATGCTGAGTAAAAGAAGTTGCACTGTTTCCATACATTTAAGTCAGTTCCACTTATATCAAAGTTTAGAAAATGCAGACTAACCTAAGTGACAGCAGATTGGTGGTTGTCTGGAAACGGGGGTGGAGGAAGGGATGGCCTGTGAAGAGGGCAAGAGGAAAGTTTTGGGGGGATGGAAGTGTTCTGTATCCTTTCGTGGAGATGCTACACAGGTGTATGGGCTGCCAGAGCTCATCGAAGACTCTGTGTGCAGCTTAGTAGTTGATTGTGCATAAATTGTATCTCAGTAAAGTTGAGGCATTTTGTCATGCGAGATGCTTGTTTCCAGAGCTCCTGTGCCTCTGAGGACAGATCCAGGTTTGAATCCAGGCTCTCAGGTTTCACTGTGAACATAGGTTCTCTCACAAGACTCACTAACCTCCCTATACCTCAGTTTCCTCATCAGTAAAAGCACACACTCCATCAGTTGGAATGCTTCTAGCCAATGGTAACAATATCAGACCAGAAGGGTCTTGATAAGTAAGGGGGATATTTTTCTCACACAACATTAGTCCTGAGTCCCCATGTTGGTGATTGAGGGATGTTCGAGCAGCTCGCTGGGTCAGCTGTGTGTCGACAGCTCCATGATTCCTACTGACAAGATGGCGGCCCAGCTCCAAGCATCATATCCACATGGAACTGTGTTCCAAGATGGGAAGAAAGAGCTGGTGGAGTGGGTCTCTACCTCCAGAGTCACTTTTTCTATCAAGAGGAAATTATTGCCCAGAGGCCTCCAACAGATTCTCCATCATAAGTCCCACCGGCCAGAAGCAGAAACGCCAATAATACAACCCAACAGCCATTGCAGTCACAAAAAAAGACCCTAGGATGAGGGTTCAGGCCCACCGGTAATTGTGAAAGAGCACCCCACTGTGCACGGGAAAGCCACTCTACAAGCTGCTAAAGAAATGAGTACTGAGAAAGAAACGGGAATCGGGAGAGACCCGTCTTTGCAGGGAACTAGGGAGGGGAGTAGACTGAGCAAGTGGAGAAAGGTGTATGGGTCTAGCAGCCTTGAGCGAGAACAGGGCTGAATGTGGACATGGAAGAGGACATTGGAAGGGGAAAGAAATGGGCTTGGGAGTACAGCCTTGGCCATGAGATAAGAAGGAAGAGGACAGAACGGGTAATAAGGCTGAGAGTGTGGATGGAGCCATGGGGTGACTGACCGGCAGGCATATCCCACTTCCCGCTGATGCGTTTCTCAGAGGGGCTCCCTGTCTGTGCTTCACTGAGAAGTGGGTGAGACTTTCTGGACTGATGCACAGTTCACCTTCGTCTTATCAGGCGAGAGCCACCATCTGTAGAGAACTGGTCACCATCTGGCTGGCCTTGACGCTCTGCCTCCCGGTGGGCCACATGGGATGTGTTTTAGACGTCAAAGGAGAGCAAGTGCAGTGTGTGGCTTACAACCGTGCTGGAGAAAAGTCTCTCCTTGGGTTTTGAAACTCTTTTTTCCCAGCCTTCCCAAAGAAATTAGATGATTTCATCCTGTATAACATTTGAAAGACTCTCTGGATTTGCTTTTTTTAAAACTACCAAACTGGAACATTGTGTCCCTTAAGCACATATTGTAGCTGTCACAGATTTTGAAAAGCCATTTAAATGAAATTGTACTGTACTTATCATGTAGTCCTGTACTTTCTGGATCTCCAGTGTTTGTCAGACAAGATCTCAAGCTCCTGAGGACAGTGTCTCATGGGCACTGTGCTCTCGCCACCTGGCCCAGGGCCTGGCACCCCTTGTCCATGTGTGTTGGCATATTCCACTCAGCACCCCTCCGTACCATGAACCTTCCTTCCAACTATTCTTCCAGCCCAAAGAAATTTGCCAAATAGGGACCATGCCCTGAGCAAAGCACCCTGAACAGAAAGCAGCCTTCAGCTTCAGTGAGACAATTTAAATACGGATGTTCCTTGCATCCCGGACAGCCTTCTCTGCTCCCTTTCGAACTTGGGAAGCGTCTGTACCAACAGCCTCCATTACCACTTTTTGTGATGACCATCCCTACGTAAACCATTTGTAAGATGAGATGAACGTCGGAGCCTCCAGATTATATACTGCAAAGGCCAACTGGACAGCGAAACAGTGTCCCCAAGATGACTCAGAGCCATTTCCAAAATCAAATTCATCTTCCTTCTAAAAACACTTTCTCTCCTCTATCGCTCCTGGTCTTGGCGAGTGGCAACATTCCCCAGCCGTCTGCCTTGAGTCAGAAAGCCAGCCTCGACCTCTCCCTCTGCCCAAGGCACCGTGTCCAGTGTCTCACAACTGCTCATACCTCAGTGCCCCCGGGTCCTTGGCACAGTGGATGATAGCCGGGTCTCCTAAGGCAGACTGTGGACCCAGATCCCGTTTGGACCTCCAGCGACAGTCTGACTCGGGGTGTTTTTAACCTCCGCAAACCTCACGCACACTCTTATCCGTAGAAGGAGGGTAGCCATGGTACCTGGGTGAGGATTAAGGGAAACAGCGTGTGTTGAGCTGTTAGCCTAAGGCCAGGCGCACAGGGACCCCTCAGTAAATGTCATCTGCACTACCACAGCTGCCCCTCAGGTCACTGAGTCATTGTCACGGCCTCCCGCCTGTCTCCCCACTTCTGAAATGTCCTGCCGCTTCCAGGCCAGGGAGGAAAAGTCGTCCAATAACCCTGAGCCCTTGGGCAGGTCATGTCCTGTGTGGGGGACTCAGTTTCTTGATCTATAAAATGGGTACAATATGGTACCTTCCCCATAAGGTTTAAATGAGCTCCTTCCTCGATGCATTGGCATACTGCACATGGGTGTGGAACATGCACATAGTAGGCAATAACCACCGCGCTGCTCATCGTCAAACACCACACGTTTGGTTTCCCACCCCTACCTCTGCACAGAGCCCCACACTGCCTCACGAGGGGCCCACTGTCCCTGACCCCTCATGTGTTTTGTCTCCCGGATTGGCTCCTTAAAAATAGGTACATAGGGACGCCTGAGTGGCTCCGTCAGTTAAGCATCTGCCTTCAGCTCAGGTCATGATCTCAGGGTCCTGGGATCGAGCCCCACATCAGGCTCCCTGCTCAGCGGAGAGTCTGCCTCTCCCTCTCCCCCCCCACTTGTGCTCTCTCTCTCTCTCACTCACTCTCTCAAATAACTAAATAAAATCTTTAAAAAAAATAGATTTATATTCCCGAATTTCCAGGATAGCATGGCTGCTGATTATTATAACAGGTGGTAAGAATAGGTCTGGCAGGGGAGCAGGGAAAAGGGAAGGCAGGTGTGCTGAGTAACAGACGGTGTTTTTATGATTCATCCTCAAAAGGAAACAAGAAACTGCCTTCTGGACAGCTGTGGGGGGAGGCGGGGAGGAAGCTGAGGCACCGGACACATCAGCTACACGGCCGGCCACTCCGCATGCATGAACTCACTGAGTGCTGCCAATGGCCCCCCAAGGTAAGTGCTTTCATTATCCCCGTTTTATGGAGGAGGAAACTGAAACACAGAGACATTAAGGAACTTGCCCAGGATCACACAGCTGGACAGTGGCTGAGCCAAGTCAAACCCAAGCCGTGCCATTGGAGCCCAGGACCGCTACGCTGTATCAGGCTTCAAAGTGGCCTGCCAGGCTCCAGCATGGGGCAGGCCCCAGAGCCTGGTACCGGAAGTCATGGAAGCAACATTCGTACCCCCTTAGCCGCACAGGGCTGACCGTATTACCAAACAGGACCCCGGCCTGTCCTCCATCCAATGTGGAGGCCCTTCTGCTCCTGTTGGAGTCACAGACTGGAAAGCCAATTCTTTCCATCCCAAAATTATGTCTCCTCTGACAAATGGAATGCAGTTTATCTATTTAATTATTCTCTTTTTTTTTCTCTCCAAGGAATTCTGGCAATAAAGCCACACATTCCCTACAAGATCTCCAGCAGAGGGGTTTCTGGGCCAACCTCACCTGCAGAGACTCTGGCTCCTGGCACAGATGAAAAGAAAGTTTCATTAGCTTTATTTACTTCTCCCGACATAATTGGCCAGTGGAGTGTAAATGCTGATGTCATGTCTAATAAGCGGCGGCCTCTGCCCTCCTGGTCGCGGTACCCCGTCTGGCTTGTTTGTGTGGATGGAGCTGTTTCATAGGGAACATCTTTATGAACTAGCCCTCCCATGGAGATGTTCTAATTATCATTCACGAAAACAAGCCTTCTGATGTTGTGTAGACAGTTCAGCAACATCTTCCCAACAGGGCTGATAATTGTAACACCCTTTTGGTGCATGATGGGCATTTCTGAAGGTGGTAACACTAGATCCTAGGGAGCTAGAAATTTGGAACTCAGCTCTGCTGCTCTCCGTCCTGGACACCTTGCCATTCTTGGCTTCTGTTGGGTTCTTCACGGGCCCTAAGGCTAATTGTTGGCATTGGGATGAGTTTTGCCAAGCATCAGAAATTCTGATTAAATCACTCGCGCAATCATCATGCCCCTGGGTACCATTTATTGTCGTGAAATCAGACCCAGCAGAAAGGAAAACGGTTCGATACCTAAAGGATTAGAGCAGATACAAATATTAACTGATTCTGATAAATTTTGCAATGTGCTTTTGTTTCAAAAGGAAAAAGAGTAGGGGAATAATTTGATCTCCCCAGTGGCAGGATTCCACTGAGCTTTGGAGAAGTAAAGATTTTTAACAAAATTAATTACAGTCTGAAAACGTCAGGCTGACAACAATGCTGTCTTCCTGCCGCACGTTCCCCAGTTCCAGGAAATCTGGAAGGAGCCATGCACCGTCAGAGGACCAAGGACGCTCATTCCAAGTTTTCTTAATTGCTGTAATGTCGTTGCCTTTTTGACCCTCGTCTTTGCTGCCTGCCCCTCCTTAGCCCGTCCCTGCTGTCATTCTCTGTACCTCCTCTCCTCTCCCTCTCCCTCAGCGCCGCCCCCTCTCTGTCAAAATTTTTCCTCGAAGCCCGTGGTGCTCCCGTTTCTCTAAATAAATCCGCCTACATTTTCAGCCACTTGTTTGGGCTCAGAACTCCCCGCTCTCGCCTCGGCTGCGGCTGACCAAGCAGGACCTTGCTTTGCCTGCAGCGCATTCTGAGTGTCCACTGTCCCCTCCCGTCCAGTTCCACAATTCCCACAGGTGAGACTGGTGTGCTCCCAGTTATAAACTTTGTATTCCAAACCCTTGGCTCCTGCATGGCCTTTTCCTCATTTGTGTATTCATTCCATGGATTCTTGGCCACATGCTCTGTTCTGGGGCTACACCTCATGGCTCATTGTCATTGAAATCATCTACCAATCTTCTGGCAACTCATCCCTCTTTTACTGAAAGCCCTGGGACCTTATTAACATGTCTTCCTGCCCAGCCCAAATGTAACCTTCATCCTGGGTGACTTAGTGCCTATGTGAACCACCCACCTGCCACTAGCATCTGTCACTTACCCTGGAGAGCATTCAGTAGCCCTTCTGATTTTACTTGGTGGGGCCTCCTCTCCCCCACTTTAGTCTGTCTGTGTTGTTCAGGTGGGGTTGGTGCCATTCCTGGGCTTTACCCATGGTGGGAGCAGGAGGGCCTGTGACAGAGTGCCAGGTTCTGGTGCCAGGGCACTAGACAGGGCCATATGACACAGATCAGCTCAAGAAGATAGAATCCCAGGACTCTTTCTGGAATTACTGGGGTGAGAGGCTCTTTCTGCTGGAGGCTTCACCTGTAACAGAACCTACCAGGAATGAAACATCATAAAGGAAACTAGGGCATATAAATGGGGGGAAGGGTAGAGAGAACAAGAAAGAAGACCTAAGAAACCAAAATGAGCTCCTGGATCCAGCCATGCCTGAAGCCACTCAATGCCTGGTGCCCATGAATGCCTGGCTGCTCAATTAAATGAGCCAGCAACTCCCTTCTTCGCTTAAGTCAGTTTTCTGTTGTTTACAAACCAAAAGAGACCTGACAAAGATACTATCCTGCATATTGACCTCAACTCCCACTGCCTTCTCCATTCTAACTCTGCAACTTAGTCTCATAAACCAGAGCTGCAGGCTGAAGGATGGGATTATAAGCATGACCAGGGAGTGATGCACCTTGACTGGTCAGAAGGCTGTGCAGACAGAGAGTTACCAGAAATTCAGGATGGACCTCTTTGGGAGGAGAGGTCAGCGCTTCACAGATGCACATTTGTGATGCCCAATTAATTCTGCAAATATTTATTGATCACTCAGTACTCTCCAGGCCCACTTCCAGGTCCCGGATAGAGCAGAGGAAAAGTAAGATGGAATCCCTGCCCCGAATGTCTGTAAGGTCAAGTCTGCTGGCGTGTATGCCTGACCGAAACCGACTGAAACCCTCATGTCATGCAACAGTTGCCAGAGAGCTTCCCTGCCCGACTCAAGCATTAAAAAAAGATAAAAATCCCCGGGCACTTCTGTTATGCCATGAGGTTGCCGCTTGGGTGGCCTTTATTCTGCCAAATACAACAGGCACTCTTGTATTTCTCAAAATCTATGCCCCGGTTCATAGGAAGCTATTCGATAGCACAACGGTATTGCTCTTTACTGACATCTTACTTCTGAGGAGAGCTGGATGGACTAGCCTGGCAGTTGAGTTTCAGGACATGTCTAGATATGGAAAGGAAAACCTTAGCATTGTGCTATGGACTGAATCTCTGTCTCTCTCCAAAATTCACATGTTGACGCTCCAACGTCCAGTGCGGTGGCCTTAGGAGGTGGGGCCTTGGGTAGGTGATCGGGACACAATGAGTACCGTCATCGGCGAACCCGTAAGAAGAGAGCCCTCACCAGGAAACCAACCACGCTAGCACCCTGATCTCAGACTCCCAGCCTCCAGAACTCTAAGGAACTGGATTTGTTGTCTGAGTCACTCACTCCACAGTATTTTGTATGGCAGCCCAAGCTGACGGATAGATGCTGTGATAGAAAATTACTGATTTGAATCGCAAAAAACATTATGTCAAGAGAATAAGCCTGGCACAAAGGAGTATGTACTGTACATATACTGTATTATTCCATGTGTGTGAAATTGGAGAACAGGAAAAAACTAATCTAGAATGAAGAGTATCAGAACAGTAGTTGCTTCTGGGGGTGGGGCTACGAATTGACTTGGATGGGGCCTGAGAGAATTTTCTGCAGATAATAATGTTCCAGGTCTCGCTAGGGGTTTAGATCACACAGCTGTATGCATTTGTCAGAGCTCAGTGAATGTTCACTCAAGATCTGGGCATTTCACTGTAGACTGTACGTCAAAAGAGATAGAGGCTGCAAACAGACATTGGACCCTAGGTGATGATATGCGTGTTGAAGTATTTAGGAGTCGAGTATATGAAGTAGGTAATGCCCGAAATTTACTTTGAAATGCAGCAAAAATAAGGTGTATCAATGGATGGATAAAAGAATGGTTGCATGGACAGAGGGGTGATAATAAATACAGCAACATGTTAATGGTAGAATCTAGGTGGTGGGTATGTTTACAACCTTTCCTACTATTTGAAATTTGATATTTAAAAATATTAGGAAGGGGTGCGCCTTGGTGGCACAGCGGTTGAGCGTCTGCCTTCGGCTCAGGGCGTGATCCCGGCGTTATGGGATCGAGCCCCACATCGGGCTCCTCTGCTATGAGCCTGCTTCTTCCTCTCCCACCCCCCCTGCTCGTGTTCCCTCTCTCGCTGGCTGTCTCTATCTCTGTCGAATAAATAAATAAAATCTTAAAAAAAAATATTAGGAAGCGGCGCCTGCATGGCTCAGTCAGTTAAGCTCAGGTCATGATCTCAGGGTCCTGGGATCGAGCCCCACATCAGGCTTCCTGCTCAGTGGGGAGCCTGCTTCTCCCTCTCCCTCTGCCCCTCTCCCTCACTCATGCTCTCTTTCACTCTCTCACTCTCTCTCTCAAATAAATAAATAAAATTTAAAAAATAAAAATATTAGGAAAAAGATTTCAGAATTCAACAATCACATTCACCCCAATTAAGAAACTTACCAGCCGCCAGTAGACATGCGTGGAGCAGCAGGCTCTGTTCTCTGAACTTTATGTACAGATCTTATTTCATTTTCCCTAGAACAATACGCACTCATTGTTTTATGTGTACAGGGGCCGAAACAGGCTTTAGATGATAATGGGTGCAGTCTACAGGTCGTGAGATCGAGCCCCCCGTCAGGCTCCACTTGAGAGTTTCCTTGAGGTTCTCTCTCTCCCTCTCCCCCTCACTCATGCACTCTCTCCACCCCCCCCAAAATAAATAAGTAAAATCTCTAAAAAAAAGAAAGAAAAAGGCCGAGAGGAAGGAAAAGAAAATGATGATTAGAATATCAGCCTAAGATAAAAGACATCTAAAACACACACATGTTCAAACAAGATCAAAAGGTTACTGGTAAGCTGAAGAAAAGATAGTGTAATTATAAAGCTGTCTGAAATGCCAGCCAGGGTCAGCCCCGTGACCCATCTCTCCAGGCTTAGCCAGGGATGCTGGGGAGGCTGTAGAGAAGCTGCCAGTCTGCCCGATGCTCGGCTCTGCTCCACACCCCTCCCGCCTCCCCCGGCAGCAGAACCTGTGGATTCCTCTCCAAGACAACAGAAGCCTGTTGACAGCCTGTCCCACCTCTGCGGTCACATGGTAAAAGGTTATTTCCAGCATCCCACTTTTAGCTGCACATTAAGCAGAAGGGGTCCTTCCCTTTTCCGTTGGTAATGACCCCTTGCCTCTAAAGAGGTGCCTTTTCAATGTCTTTCTTGAGAAAAAGAGAAGGTGACTCACATCTCAGAAGCCTGAAATCATTAATTTCGGGGCAAATGCATGTAGATATGGGGAAGTACTTTCAAGTTAATCCCTCTAATCAATAGTCTCTACATTTATCGGGAAAGGAGCAGATGGTAGGAGGTTTTAAAAGGAACACAGAGACCAGAGAGAAATATTTCCATTACATCCTGGGTTAGGCAGATCATTAAGTGGGTACTAAATTCTACTGAAGTTTTAAGGAAGAATATGTAGTTCTGGAATGTTAGAGCTAAAAAGACCCTCTAAGAAAATCAAGTATAGCAATGACCAGTAAGTGGCATGCTCTCCATCACCTTCTTCTCACACCAATACCAGACATCAAGAATCAATCACAGCACTATTGCGCTCTGAATTCCCCCTGAGACATGATCCAGGCATTCAATGTCAATCTTGGTTGTCACCCTAGGTCTGCATTGTCTTATGTAGTACAATTCAAAATTAAACTAAACATACAGTTCTCAGTCACACTAGCTACATGTCAAGTGCTCAATAGCTCCATGTGGCTGGTGACTCCCATATTGGACAGCACAGAATACATTTCAATCATTGCAGAAAGTTTCACTGGACAGCACTGCCCTGGATCACTGTTTCCCAAATGTCAGACATTCATATACCTTTACACTTTTTGCCACATTGACTCATTTTTTTAAAAGGTATTTATTTAGGGGCACCTGGGTGGTACAGTCAGTTAAGTGACCTACTGTTGGTTTCAGCTGGGGTCATGATCTCAGGGTCATGAGATCGAGCCCCATGGCGGGCTCTGCACTCAGCAGGGAGTCTGCTTCCCCTCTCCGTCTGCCCCTCCACCCCACACTCTCTCTCTCTCTCAAATATTTAAATAAGTCTTTAAAATAAAATACCAAAAAGATATTTAATATGGAAATTTTATGTTACCAACTGAAATGGAAAGCCAGCATCGCTTACCATAAAGAGAAGGTAACCATAGACATAGCCACTCTGAAAGCCAAACATGTAACTTCCTAGTGCTGAGGCACTGTTGCTTGCAGAATGCTCTGGCCCTGAAGACCAGCGAGTATGGCAGTGACTTGCTAATGATTCACCAGTACCAGTGTTCACTGTTAGGGCCTCCCTCCCAGTCCTCTTGCTTCTGGTGAGGTCCCGTGGGAGTTTTGGCCAATAGAAAGTGGGAAAACGCAACACAAGCCATTTCCTGGTGCAGCTCCGAAACCCTCAAGCAATCCTCCCCTCGTGCTTTCTTCCTCTGCCTGCCAGCTGGAGTAAGATACGTCTGGAGGCAGAGGTGTAAGTAAGAGGCCTGGGGTTGGATGGCGCCTAGGTTGGATGGAGGTTGGGGGCCTGAATGACTGGGTGGGGCAAAAAAGAAGCAAGAAATAAGCCCGTATTGAGTTAGGACAATAAGTTTTTATTCTCTTCTTTTTCTTTTTTTTATTAAGTTTTAGTCTAAATTCCAGTGTAGTTAACATACAGTGTAATATTAGTTTCAGGTGTACAATATTCAACACTTGCATACGATACCCCGTGCTCATCACGACACGTGCACGCCTCATCCCCATCACCTGTTTCCCCCATCCCCGACCCACCTCCCCTCCGGTGACCATCAGTGGTTTTCTACAGTTCAGGGTCTGTTTCTTGGTTTCTCTCTCTCTCTCTCTGTCTTTTTCCTTTCATTTTGTTTCCGCATTTGAGTGAGATCATATGGCATTTGTCTTTCTCTGACTTATTTTGCTTAACATTATACCCTCTAGTTCCATCCGTGTTGTTGCAAATGTCAAGATTTCATTATTTTTTATGACTAGTATTCCACTGTGTGTGTGTGTGTGTGTGTGTGTGTGTGTGTGTGTACCACACCTTCTTTATCCATTCATTTGTCGATGGACACTTGGGCTTCTTCCGTATCTTGGCTATTGTAAACACTGCTGTTATAAACCTAGGGGTGCATGTATCCCTTTCAATGAGTGTTTTGTATTTGTGTGTGTGTGTGGGGGGGTAAATACCCAGTAGTCTGGTTGATGGATCTTAAGATGAGTCTATTCTTAACTTTTTGAGGAACCTCCATAGTTTTTCGGAGTAGCTGCACCAGTTTACATTCCCGCCAACAGTGCACGAGGGTTCCCCTTTCTCCACATCCTTGCCAACACCTGCTGTTTCCTGAGTTGTTGGTTTTAGCCATTCTGAGAGGTGTGAGGGGATCGCTCATTGTGGTTTTGATTTGCATGTCCCTGATGATGAGTGATGTCGAGCATCTTTTCGTGTCTGTTGGCCGTCTGGATGTAAGACAGGAAGATTCTGGAGTTGTTACAGCAGCTAGTCCTACTGACCTGTTTACTCCATCATGCGTTTGGGATTAAGGACATGCCACGCCTGGGTGTGAGCAGAAGGGCTGAAAAAGAATCTGAGGAAGGAACTTATCTCGGTAAGCGAGGATATTAGTTCATGCCACGTGGCTGTGGCACCTAACATCATGAGATGTGGGACGAGAGATGATTTTCTGCCCCTCTGGCGGGACAGGCCCCATGCTGTGGGAAAAGCTGTCATAATGGAAGCCTATTTCCATCTCTCATGTAGTCCTACCTTCTCGTTTTCCTAGAGACACAGCTTGTGCAGGGAAAGAGATTTCCCAAAGCCTTAGCCACTTAGTTGCCAGATTGGGATTATAATCTACATCTCCTGACTCCTATTCCAGTGCTCTCCCACTATCACTTCTGGGTCTCGAGATTCCCTGCACCCTTGCCCCCTCAAAAAAGGAGACAGAGGAAAAACTTCTTTAAGATTTTAGATGTTGAGCCCTTGTCAAGAAAAGGTTATTATTTTAGCTGTCTTCCCATATAAGATGGGCTTAGTGTGAACAGAACATTGTCTGGGGTTAGAAGAAATGTGACTTTCGCCGACTTATTCATTTGGCTACGTGTGTCTTGTGATGCCAGAGAATTTAAGGGATTGTGTCTCATCTCTGGAAGCTACTGATTAGGTACCTGCCCAGTGACCTGTGCTTCTCGGTGTTCAGACCCTGCAGAAACCCCCTCCTCTTGACTTTGGGGTGGTCCTGGGACTCATTTTAACCAATTGAAACAGGGAAGGCCTGACAGCATGCTAGCTCTGAACCCAAAAGCCTTCAGAAGACCTGGCACCTTCTACTTTTGTGCTTCTGGGATCCAGCTGCCATGTAAAGAAGCCCAAGTCCTATGAGGAGACCCCGTGAGGCCCCCCCCCACCTTCCAGCTACCTCCCCAGAGCACCAGCCATATGAGCAGCGCCATCTTGGTCCCAGCTGCCACAGCCACCGTCTGGCAGCTGCTGCATGCTACCCCGAGTGAGAGCAAAGAACCGCCCAGCCAAGCAGTGTCCCCACAGAAATGTGACGGATAATATGAATGCATTTTGCTGAGGAGGAAAGTAAGGCAGAGAGGTTCAGTAAATTCTTTTAAAAAACTTAACCGAGATAGGAAGGACGCATTGGTAGCAAGAGGGGAGACGCCGGGGGGAGCAATGTCATTCAAGGAGCTGCTCTGGGGACGGTGGCATCTGCTGAGGCTGGCCAGGAGGGCAGCACCCAGACCTTGTAGAGCCTTCTAGATCACATTGGTGATTGGCATTTTTTTTTTAACCACTGTATCAGTGGTTTACCAGTACGCTTAATTTCCTTCTTTCCAACAGCTGTGCAGTAGACGATGGTACAGAGACACTGAGGTCTATCCAGCCGTTCACCCAGCGCTGGGCATTTGCGTTGTTTTCTGATTTTGCTTTTGCACACGGCACTGTTCAGGCTTTCTCGCCAACGCGAGCAAATGTTTTCCCCGGAGGGAGAGCGGTGAAAAGTAGCTTTGCTCCATCCGAGGTAGGCGCATGGGTTACTGCTGACCTAGTCTCCTGAATGGTTCTGGCAGTTGACGAGCAGCCATGTGTGAAAGTACTGTATTTCGGCTTTTGGCAGTCGGTAGATAGAAATAGTTCATTGTTTCAGTTTGCATTTCAATGGCCAAGTAGCTTGAACGCCTTTTCATATGATCGTTGGGTACTTGTATTTCCTCCTGGAATTGCACATTCATCACCACTACCCACTTGCCTCGTGGTTTATCTTTTAACATAAAAGGCTTTCGCTCCCTCAAATGAATCTACGTATAATCATTCTAGATAACGTGTCCCATGTGTTAATACCTTCTGGAAAGTTGCTTGCCTTTGAACTTGCTTTTTTTTTTTTTTTAGCTTCTAAAGATTTTAATTGATTTAATTTTAAGTTGGTGGGAAGGGATGGGAGGTAGGTACAGAGAGGGAGCACAAGCAGGGGGAGCGGCAGGCAGAGGGAGAGGGAGAAGCAGACTCCCCGCTGAGCAGGGAGCCCGATGGCCGGCTGGATCCCAGCACATTGGGATCATGACCTGAACCCAAGGCAGGTACTTAACTGAGCCACCCAGGCGCCCCTTAAGGTTTTATTTTTAAGTAATGTCTACACCCAGTGTGGGGCTTGAACAGTTGTCCCATTACAAACAATGGAAGCTTCTTGGTTTATGGGAAGTCTGTCCTTTTACACAGTAAACCCCCTCCTCTCCCCGGGTCTGGATTGTCCTTCATAGGCATGTTAGTTTCTGCTCTGGTGTCCTAAGGCTTTGTAATTTATTTGTGGTAACTGGTGAGACAAGTCTCATTTTGTTTGTTTTCCCAAGATGGTCCCTGCTCTTGTTTTGAATTTCAGAGTAATCTTGTCAAACTCTATGAAAAATCTTAATGGGGCTTTCACAAGGGAGTAGATGACATTTATAAAATTTGGGAAGAAGTGACTTGAGTTTTTATAATCGGCTTTTCCTTCGTGAACCTGCAGCATCCCGTGATGAGTCTCTTATTAATCAGGAAAGATTTATCCTTGTCTCTTCAGCCTCCTTTTTTGCCCAGTTTTGTTGCTATCCAATTTTTAAATTTCCTATTACATCATTCTGTGTATGTCTGCGGTCTGCCCACTTTGCTCTCCTTTATTAACGGTATGTAACTTTCTTAGAACTTTCTAGGAAATACTTTGTATTCTCTGATCTATAGTTTTGTATCTGTTTCTGCTTTTTGGAGTTCTTACTCTTGCTACATGGGCTGCAGCCTCAGCACCTGTCTGAGGAATACTGATAGCCTGAATCATTGCATGGGTCCTAGCTTTCACAAAATGCTGCTGGAGCCCATTTTAAAACTATTCGGTTTCATTGACAGGAGGGTTCATTCTTACGTTGATCTCACACTGCTCTATTATTTGCAGCTTTATATTGTGTTTTAATAGTTCCTCGAGAAAACCATCCGTCCTAAGGCCCATTCTAATTTCTTCTCTTCCTAATTCATCATCTCCTTTGCTTTCTGGCCTTTGGCCCCTTTGTTCCTTGTGGGACAGACGACCAAACAGCAGCTCTGCTGGTGACTACTGTGTGGTGGATTTACTGAACCTCTTCGATTCCCCCCTGCTCTGGTCAGGGACGCTCCGGGCATGGCTCTTTGAGCAAGAAAGGTTTCAGGTCTTTTTCAGTGCCAAGAACTTCTAGAAAAGAAGAAGGAGGATTGACCACGGAATTGCTTTGCACCTCTCTTACGGATTGAGAGCTCTGCATCCCCCAATTTACCACAGTCCTGCCTTGGAGGCGTCCTCTCCATTTACCCCCGGAGCAAAGTCAGGATGCTGTGTAGCTGTTGACGAGGTCAGCTCAAGGTGAGCACAGAGTCTGTGCTGAACTCCTGGTTCTCCTGTAGGCAGATCGCTTAGGAAGGTGCCTGGGAAATTCAGAGTACTCTTGCTGGGGGAACGTTCCTGCCGTCCACTTACAGGAAGTGTGCTGCTGCTGGGGGAAGGCAGGATCACCCCCGTGGTCAAGAGCACAGGCTCTGGACCCCAACGGCCCACTGTGCACCTGAAGCCTCAGGTTCCACATCTGTAAAATGTCAAATAATAGTAGCTCCCAGGGCTCCAGAGTGGCTCAGTCGTTAAGCGTCTGGCTTCAGCTCAGGGTGTGATCCTGGATTCCTGGGATCGAGCCCTGCATCAGGCTCCTCTGCTGGGAGGCTGCTTCTTCCTCTCTCACTCCCCCTGCTTGTGTTCCCTCTCTCGCTGGCTGTCTCTCTCTCTCTCTCTGTCAAATAAATAAAATCTTTAAAAAATAATAATAATAATAGCTCCCTGTAGGAGACTGAGGGGTAGGGGATCCATGTGCTCTGGACTGAACCATCCCCTCCCCCACCACCCCAACCCCAACACACACTCCTGTGTTGAAGTCCTAACTCCCAGTGTGACTATATTTGGAGATAAGCCTTAAAGGAGGTAATTCAGGCTAACTGAGGTCATGAAGGTGCGGCTCCAGTCCGTACAACTGGTGTCCTAAGAAGGGCACCCAGGAGCGCACTGCACAAGGGAAGGGCCATGTGAACACGTGTGAGGCGGTGGCTGTGGGTGAGACCGGACAGTGGCTTCTCCAGAAGGTCCTTGATCTGGGACTTCCAGCCCTCCAGGACAACGAGAAGCTTCTGCTGTTCAGCCTCCCAGCCTGTGGTACTTGGTCAGGGCAGTCCTAGCGGGCACCCCCTCGGTCATGGTACCTAGCATACTGTATGTGCTCAGCACACTTGGGCTGCTTCTTGTGATCTAGCTATTGTCCTGACTCCGTCTTGCAGGCCAGAACTAGACCAGTCACGTTTGGACCACTTAGCACTTCTGCAGTTCTTCTCTGTCGAGTATCTGCCTATTCAGTGGTGAAGTTACTTCTGTGTTCTGGGGGACTTACCCAGGCTCTTGGAGGCCAAGACCATGGTCATTGATCATTTCCTGCTTGAAGGAAGCACATTTGGCCAGGAAATGGGAGCCGTGTCCCTGGGAAAGTGGGGCTCACACATCCGGAGACGCAAAGACATAAAGTAACGCATGCGTGCGTGGTCAGAATCCGGGTTCTTGCTCCTCTCAAGCTGCAAACTGGTATTTGCCCACCCTGCTACGACCCACATGGGTGCCCCAGGAGGAAGCCAGGAAGCCTGCTCACAGCTCGGCTCCCGAGGCCCCACGCTGCTTAAAGTCTGTCCTCGCACCATGGACACCGAAAACTGTGACCGTAGGAAGGGTTCTGGTGAAGCAAGTGGTGGTGCAGGTTGTGGGAAGAAAATGGGGCTCCTGTGTCTCTGTCCTCAAGGGCCCCGGACACCCGGTACCTATTGGGTTGCAGAACTGACCTCTCCTGGTCTACACTGTTCTCCTTGCAAGCGTGATCTTCCTTGTTTCCTGCCTTCGACTTCCCCTGATCTTAGGCCAAAGATGGAGAAGTGATCCTGCCTCTCCGGCTCTAGGGTGACAGTCACGTAAGATCTAGTTAGTACCCTAATGATCTCATCTCAAGGTTCAAAGGCTCGAACCCCAGGTACCATCTAGCCAGGGACTTGCGGGGGAGCTTCCTGGGTCTGCCCCCTCCCATTGCCACCACAGCAGCCCCCTTAGCAGTTTCAGATATTTTGGTGTGGGCCCTGAAGTCAGTGGGAAGTCTCTCTGCCCCTTAAGATCTAGATAAGGTGGCAGCGGCGGCGGCGGCAGTGGTGGTGGTGTTGGTAGTAGTGGTGGTTGTTGTTTTAAACGCCTGTTGCGTGTTTGGAAGTTCAAGGTGCCCTACCAAACTGCCCTAAATCTCCAGAGGCTTCATATAGGCTCAGCATGAGCTCTTCTGTTTTTTACACCTCTCACCTTCTCCCTGGGCTGACCTGGTCAGCAGGCAGCCTGGGCTGCCTCGTGTCCCCTGTCCTCGTGGGTCTGTGCCCTGACGGGCCAGCAGGGACCTTGGAGGGCTGCCTCAGTGCTGTGTGATCGTGGGCACCTTCCTTCGGGGCCTCTTTTTTTTTCTAACGTGGAAAATGGGGCTCAGACCTTCCTGAGTGGTTTTTGAGGATAACAGCTGGTGAGCATGATACCTGACCGGCAGGAGACCCCAAATTAAAGGTGGAGATCCTTGTTGTCCCATCTTCACAAAGTATGTCCCTTGTATTACAGAAGGAGAAGGCGTGTGAACCTCCTTTTCTGGGATCTCATAACCACCCCCAAGCGTATGTAGTGGTCTTCTAGTAAGTTCCTAGAGTGTGGGGTTCAGCAGACTTTACCCTGTGGCCCAAATCTGGCCCACCTCCTGTTTGTAAGTTTTTACTGTAACCCAGCCACGCTCGGGCACCTAAGGTGAGTAGTGGAAATGAAGATCTGTCCCGTGACACCTAGAATGTTTACTAACTGGCCCTTTACCAGGTGGGGCGGGGGGTGGGTATCTTGCCAACCCCTGGCTGATGACCATTTCTTTCTGGGCTCTGATTTGTGCTATTGGCTTAGTCAGAGCTGGAACAGTTTCAATGGACCAAATCGGCCAATAGGGGTTAATTGCTGTGGCCCCAGAGTTGGGGGAGAGGATGCACATGTGGGTGGTCCTAGACCTGTCACCCCAGCCCCACTCCCAGGAAGGGGTGGACAAACAAAGCTGCATGAGCCACAGAGCAGAGCTTGATTTTAGGCTTGTTCACAGACTACCTTTGACCTCTTAATCGACCCGGGCCTCAGTTTCCCTACCTATCAAATGTCTGTAATAGAACTTAACCCTCATAGGATTTTTGTAACGCCTTTAGTCTTCATAAGAAGGTTAACTTGCACAGTATTTGACATACAGGTGCCTTTTCCTCCCCTCTACTCCCGACTGTGCCTGGAAATGGTGTCCATCTTTGTTAAAGTGAAGGATCCCTACCCTGAATCCATTTGTCCTGGAGTCAGCTTCTCCGCCTTCACGCCTCTCCCCTGTACCTACCGTCCTCAGCCAGCAGACTCCTTGTCCCACTGCCATACCCATCCTCAGTCAAGGTCCCTGCCCGGGCACCCTTCCCACAGCTGCCCAGTGTGGATGGACGGCCCACGGCAGGTGGTCCTGCTCGGTGAGAAGGCCCAGGGCCACTTTCTAGGGGGGGACCACAAACTGTCCGCCAAGGGCATCACCAAGGACACCTGGCTCCCTGAAGCTCCAACCTTGAGACAGCTGTATTTGGAACTAAATTGGGGTCACTGCTTCCATGTCCTCGTCCTTGTCCCTCCCTTCCCCAAAGCACCAGAGCAGATGGTGGTCATTTTCTCCCTCTCCCGTGTCCCTTCTAATTAACACGCATCCTCTTCCACTGGGGCCTCTCTCAGCAGATGGTAAATGACAACCCCTGCTCCCCGTTCAACGTTCCTCTGGGGACAGGGACGTGCATCAGCTTCAAGGAGCACGGAGCAGCTGTGGAGACTCCGGGTAGCACATGGTAAAGGAATTGTGGCCAAAGGGATGCGCCCAGTACCTCACACAAGACCCCACCTCCCTCTCTGATCCCTCTGCCCACTCCAAGTCCAGGGGAGTGGTCCCTGTGACCACCCCCCCAGTCCATCCGTGAGTCTCCCCTCTGCCAGAGTCTCGTCCAGGCCTGTCCCCTTCTGCTCAGATGTTGCAGGGGCCACTTGCATGGTCTGCCTGCCTTCAGTGTCCCCTCCCATGCGCTCCCCACAGGGCAGCCAGGGTGGGCTCCTCAAGGCAGATGGGAAGACACTGTGGATTACCCAGCTTTTCCCCCCCAGACACACACACTCCCTATTGCTGGGGAACAAAGTCCAAGCACCATACCGTGGGGCTACCAGTGCCCCGGGCCAGCTGCTTTCTCCAGCTGCGGAGAACCGACGGCATGCCCTCCTCCAAGCGCCCTATGCTGGCTTGGCTCTCCTGGGAGATCTGAAAACCACAGTCCCTCCCGTGGCTTGCACCTCCAGCTTGAGCTCAGACACGGCCGCCTCCAGCAAATCCTCCTGATGCTACCCTGCCTTCTCCATCATGACCTCCGGTGTCTTGCGCTCCACTGGCACGCAGCACCAGGGTGCCAGGAAAGGTTCTGGGCGTATTAGTGTCCTGTTGTTGCTGTAACCAGCTACCACCGACTTAGTGGCTTGAAAGTGCACAAACTTACTCTCTTCCAGTTCTTTGTTCAGAAGCTTGAAGTGAGGTCCCACTGGGCTAAAAAGCAAGGTGCTGGCGGGGCTGTGTTCGTAAGGCTCTAGAGGGGTGTTCGTTTCCTTGTCTTTCCCTGCTTCTAGAAGCCACCTGTATTTCTTGGCTTGTGGCCTCTCCTCTTGCAAATCTCAAACCAGCAGGTAGAATCCTCACAGGGCTTCTCTGGGCTTCCCTTCTGCCTCCCTCTTCTGCTCTGAAGGACCCCGGGGATTACGTTGGGCCCACCTCCAATCAGCTTTCATTCCATCTGCACGCTTGCCATGTGGCAGGACCTACTTCTATGTTCTGGGATTAAGACATGGGGATCCTCAGAAACCGTCTTTCGGTCACAATTTGTTATTAGACTTAATTTCTCCAGCCTGGCATGCAGGAAGCGGATCGTTGTTATAATGTGGAATCACTGGAGGCATGTTTGGGCTCAGTCAGCAATACCACGCTTTAAAGTGGTGGTGACATTTGGGGCGTCTTCCTGGCTCAGAGCCCGTGCGTGGTGAGCATAGGGGAAGAGTGCCAGATGTGCAGTGGGCAGACCTGGGTTTGAAGTTGGATCCATTAGCTGTGTGACCCTGGACACACACTTACTGAGTCTCCCTTGTCCTCGTGTGGAGTGGTTTTAAAAAGCATGTGTGTGTGTGTGTGTGTGTTAAAATGAGTTAGCCGAACCGGGGAAGATGGGCAGGATCAGGTCGGAATCTTGTGGGTGAGAATAAGGGCAGGAGGTGCCCGAGCTAAGCCATCACACCTCTGACTCCCTACACAACAAAGGCCCGCTCCTCTGCCCGGGCTTGCTGTCGCCTTGATGATTCTTGGCACAAAGGGGCGAAGTGCTGTGGCAGCTGGAGGTGGACCAGTTACCTGTCACTCCTGTCGTCCATGCAGCCACTCCTTAGCCCTTAAACAAAAGGGGATTCTTTGTTGTCTAAACAGGGGTCTTAGTTGAAGTGCAGTTTCAAAGAGGCTTGTCTCCCATCACCGAGCTCTGGATGGGAGACAGAGTCCTGATCCCTTTTCCTAGCTCCCCTTGGGTGGAAATCTGGGGTGCCTCTAAGGGTTGCCCTGTGTGCTTGGGGAGATGACACACAGCCCTTGGTGTGTCAGGTGGGAAATGAAATCCTGTGTCTTGCTTGCCAAGCTTGTGCACGTGTGTGGGGGGCTGGGCTGCCTCTGCCCAAGGGAAGAATTCTTTTTTTTTTATAATAATTTTTTATTATGTTAGTCACCATGCAGTACATCCCTAGTTTTTGATGTAAAGTTTCATGATTCATTACTCGCGTATAACACCCAGTGCTCCATGCAATACGTGCCCTCCTTAATACCCATCACCAGCCTATCCCAATCCCCCACCCCCTTCCCCTCTGAAGCCCTCAGTTTGTTTCCCAGAGTCCACAATCTTCCTTCTCGTTCGCACAAAGACCTGTCGTGGGCGCCCGAAGCTCTCTGTGCATGCGGGGTAATGAGAGACTGGTTTTTCCCCTAATCTGCAACAGAAATGTAGAGAGTAACCGTGCCCTTCATCTACACAAACAGGGACCCCAAACCACTGTGGCTCTTATTTTTGTCCAGGTGTAGCAATGGACGTGGACATTGATGTCACGTGCTTAAAAATAAAGGTCTGTGTTCATAATTCATCTGTTCCAGAGAGAAAGGGAAAATTGATGTATCAAGGTCGCCAGACTTGAGGGCTCTCCTAAATTCCTTCTGGCTCAAGTTTGTCCCTCATGAGCTGGGAGGGGTTGTGGGAAGACACAGCAGGACCCCGGCATGGCCCATGAGGTCCCCAGGCAGGAGGTAGCCTTCCTCAGTGAGCACGGGGTCCTGACGTCTCCCTCTACCCAGGGGTGCAGCATGGTGTGGGCTCCAGAAAACCTGGATTTCTGTGTAGGCTTGATCGGCTGGAAGTGTATAGCCCTCACACATGAACTTGATCGAAGATACAAAGTGTGACATCACCTTGCCAGCGGCCAAGCCATGTCACCCCGGGAAGCAGTATCACGGTCACGTGCTGAAATGCCTTTGCTAAGGGACTCCGAGGTGAAGCCGTCGGTGTGAGTGTGTGGGTCAGCTTTTTCTGTTCCATTAAAGGAAAGTGAGTATTACAGAGACCACCGGTGAGTATGGGTGGTTCATCTACCTAAAGCACTTAGAATAGTGCCTGGTACATAGTGAGCGCTCAGTAAGAGTGACCTGCCGTGATGGGATGGGGAGTCGAGCGTCTGGGGCTCCCTGCACAGGAAGTTCTCAAGAGCACCCGGGATTTTGGGAGGGGTGGCAATATTCCCTTTCAGCTTAAAACTCTTTAAAATTGAGACCCCTACGTGCAAAGAAGAGGCAGATCTTTAAGCATCCAGGTCGGGGACCCACGTATGCATCTGTATGACCCACACCCCTACCAAGGTCCAGAATGTCTTCATCCCCCAAAGATTGCCTCTCTACCTCCCACCCCTGCCCAAGTGGCTGCCACCGTCCTGATTTCTTTCTCTGTGGTTTGGTTTTGCCTCCTCTGGAGGTTTGTGTGATGGAATCCAGCCATATGTTCTGGTTGGAGTCTAGCCCTTTCCATACAGCAGTTTGCTGAGGTCTTTCCATGTTGTTAGATTTACGAGCAATCCATTCTTTTTTTTTTTTTAATGGTGCTTTTTGTTTGTTTGTTTGTTTTGAGAGAAAGCGTGTGCGAGAGAGGTCGAGAGCAGGGTGAGGAGCACAGGGAGAAGCAGGCTCCCTCCTGAGCAGGGTACTATGGGCAAGCCCTTCTTGTTACTGCTGAACGGTATTGTGGTGTGTGGACATAATGTATTTACCAGTGGGCGGACATTCTGGTGGTTCTCGGGTTTGGTCTACTATAAATAAAGGTGCTGCGACCCTTCTTGTAAAGGACTGATTTTGGATTCATATTTTCATTTTTGGAGTGGATCTCTGGTGCTAGAGAAGGTTTCTGCTTGGATAGTTTTACACAGCGGCACCAATGGCATGAGGGGTGAATGGCTCCACGTGCCTGCCAGGATGTGGGTTACCATCTTGATTTTAGCCGTCTGATGGGTGCACGGTGGTAGCTCGTTGACTTTAAATTACTTTTCCCTGATAAGCAATTACATCGAGTGATTTCCATGTGCTTAATGGATGTTAGATCTCTTGTAAGGGGCTTTAAAGTTTATTTTACTTTTTTTTTTTTTTTGGTGTTTTTATTCAGACATACCACGGATGTAGGTCCTTGGTCAGGTATATGTATTAGGACTTGCTATTCTGGTTAGTGGCTTACTCTTTTCTTACTAATCCTTTGATGTATGGACATTCTTCACTTTGATGAAGTGTATTTTAATATCTTACAACTTTAGTGACTTCTTTCTGCCCCTTGTCTACAACTTTGCCTGTCTCAACATCGTGAAGGTATGTTCCTGATGTTTCCTAGAATCTCTCTAGATGTTCTTTGATCCATCTTATTCTAACTTTTGTGTATGAAATGGTGTACGAATCAAAGTTCGCTTTTGTTCTAGAGAAATACCTAGTTGTTTCAGAATCATTTGTTAATTTTTTTTCCATAATAAATTGGCAACCTTTTTTTTCTTTGAAACTTTATTTTGTAAGTGTGGGTCTCTTCAAGGCTTGCTGTTCCATTCCATTGATGTGTTGGTACCTATGTCAGAATCATACTTTCCAAAACTGCTGTGACTGTTTTAGGTCCTCTGTATGTTCATAAAACTTATATTCATCTTGTCAGTTTCCACAAAAAAATCTTGCTGAAGTTTTTGAGATTAAGTCTGCCGGTGGATTTGAGAAGAAATTGACATCTTAACACTGAATCCTCCAGTCCGTGAGCATAATGCATCTCTTCATTTAGATGTTCTGTATTGATTGGTGTTAGTAATTTTCAGTGAGGTTTCTTGTTGAGATTTATCTGAGTTTAAGATTTTATTTGTTAGAGAAAGCGTGTGCGAGTGCACAAGCAGTGGGAGTGCAGGCAGAGCAGGCAGAGGGAGAAGCAGGCTCCCCGCTGAGCAAGGAACCTGACGTGGGACTTGATCCCAAGACCCTGGGATCATGACCTGAGCTGAAGGCAGACGCTGAACCACCTGAGCCACCCAGGTGTCCCTGAGTATTTTGGTTTTTGATGCTATCGTAAATGGTATTCAGTTTCATTATTCAACTCCTCGCTGCTGAAATAATAGAAGTAAATGGATTTCTGTGTGTTGACACCCTCTGCTGCAACGTTGCTAAGTTTGCTCATGAGATCTAGTGAGGCTGAGCTTGCTGAGGATTTTTTACACACACAATGTTGTAACTGACGCAGTTTTAGCTCTTGCTAATTCTTTGTGACTTTGATGTATTTCTTTTTGTATTACACTGGTCAGCATCTCCAGTAAAACATTAAATACACCTCACCAGAGCAGACCTCCTTTCCTTATTCTCAATTTTAGGGGGCACAGTCTTTCACTGTTAAGATGGTAGTTGTAGGGTTTTTGTGGGTACACACTTCATCAGGTTTTCTGAGAAATGTCCTAAGTGTGTGTTGACTTTTTTCAAAGCTTTTTTCTGCATCTATTGACCTCATTACATGGTTTTTCTCCTGTATCTCCTTAACGTGGTGAATTGTGTTAGTTTTCAGATGGTAAACCAGCATTGCATTCTGGAATCTAACTTCACCTGATTGCTAGATTTAATTTTCTGAATATTTTGTTGAATGTGTTGTATGTTCATGAGCAGTAATGGTCGGTAGTTTCTTGTAATGCCTTTGCTTGGTTTTGTGTGGGAATGATGCTGGCCTCTTAGGATGAGCTGGAAATATTCTTTTATGAAAGTGTTGGTGTACCATGCCAACGGTTTGATAAAACTCCTTGCATGATGGATAAAATAGACCAGTGAAGCCCTCTCTGATTGGAGTTTTCTTTGTGGGATGCTTTTAAATTATGAACACAATTATTTTAATGGAAATCTGAACGGTTTTGAGTCTGATTTCCTCCTGGTCAGTTTTGGTAATTCATTTCATTCCAGGGATTTATTGACTTTTAAAAACTTGTCAAACTGAGAGAAATAATGGTTCATAAAATTCTTTCTAATGTCTGTAAGACTGTAGTGATGTCCTTTCATTTGTAGCATTATTCCCTTTAGATTTTTTAATCCTCCTAAGTTTAGTGGCATATCAACGTGTACTTTTTCAAAGAACCAACTTAAAAATCTTTGGCCGGTATTATGTTTTCGGTTTCACTGATTTCCATTCTTGTTTCCTTCTTCTGCTAGCTTTGG
This sequence comes from Ailuropoda melanoleuca, assembly GCF_002007445.2. NCBI lineage: Eukaryota > Metazoa > Chordata > Mammalia > Carnivora > Ursidae > Ailuropoda > Ailuropoda melanoleuca. Next base: position 28,589,720 of record NC_048227.1, read on the forward strand.
GTTTAATTTACTGTTCTTTTTTTTAAACTTAAGATAGAGACATAAATCATTTCACAAACTTCCTCTTGACTTACGTGTACGTTTCAATCTGAGCAGTGCCTGAGAAGGGAAACCGTGCCTTGTCCCGATGCTCCCATTGCTCACATGTTACACTGATGCTCTCCCGCGGGTCCCCGAGGTGGCTTTTGCTCTCTGCTTCGGTTTGGATAATTTCTTTTATTCAAGTGTGATTTACATATAGTGTCATGTGAGTTTCAGGTGTACGATAGGATTCAACACTTCTGTACCTTTCTCAGTGCTCATGGCAAAGTGTAGTGTTCATCCCCTCGCCCCTTCTCTCTGCCCACTCTCCGACCACCTCCCCTCCGGTAACCTCAAGTTTGTTCTCTGTATTTAACAGTCTGTTGTTTTTTTTTTTGTCTTAAGTTCATTTGTTCTGTTTCTTAAATGCCACATAGGAGTGAAATCCTTATGGTGTTTTTTTCTGACATAGTGCACTTAACGTCATGCCTTATAGGTCCATCCATGTTGCACGTGGCAGGATTTCATTTTTTATGGCTGAGACATACTCCATTCTATATGTTTTATTCATTGTGGATGGAGGCTTGGGTTACCTCCGTATCTTGGCTATTGTAGATAATGTTGCAGTAAACATGAGGGTGCACATATCTTTTTGAATTAGTGTGTGTTTTCGTCGGGGACCGCATAGCGGGATTACCAGATCAGACGGCAGTCCTCATAGAGCCTGCGTGCTGTCTGCCCCAGTGCCGCACCAACTTGCCTTCCTACCCATAGTGCAACAGCGTTTCTTTTTCTCCACATCCTCCCCAACAATTAGTTTCTTTTTGATACTAGCTGTTCTGGCAGGTGTGAGGGTTTTGGGTTTCCCCGACAATTGGTCGTGTTGAGCATGTTTTCATGTGTCTGTTGGCCATCCTGATGTCATCTTTGGAGGAATGCCTGTTCAGGTCCTCTGCCCATTTTAATAATAATAATAATTATTATTATTATTTTGGTTTTGAGTTGTGTCATTTCTTTATGTACTTCAAATATTAACCCCTTATTGGATATATTATTTGCAAATATCTTCATCTGTTCAGTAGGTTGCCTTGTTCTGTTGATGGTTCCCTTCACTGAACCAAAAACTGTTTATTTTGGTCCAAACAACTTAATTTTGCTTTTGTTACTCTTGTCTGAAAAGATATAGCTAGAAAACTGCTTCTATGGCTAATGTCAAATTATTGCCTATGTGTTCTTCTGGGAGTTTTATGGTTTCAGGTCTCCCGTTTAGTTTTATAACCCACTTTGGGTTTATTTCTGTGCATGGTGGAAGAAAGTGATCCAGTTTCATTCTTTTGCAAGTAGCTGTTCAGTTTTCCCAACACCATTTGCTGAAGAGCCTTTTTCCCATTGTATGTTCTTACCTCCTTTGTCATAGATGAATTGACCATTTAATCTTGGGTTTATTTCTGGGCTCTCCATTCCGTTCCTCCTATCTGTGTGTCTGTCCTCGTGCCAGTTACCATACTGTCTCAATGACTACAGAGAAGTTTTCAGCTGCTAGGTCTTCAAATTTTCTTCCCACTTTTCTCTCCTCATGGGACCCCCGTATTGTGAATGTTATTCCCCTTGAATGTTCAGAAGTTCTCTTAATCTATTTTTTATTGTTCTCTTTTTGCTGTTGAGCTCAGTTGCTTTCCGCTCTGTCCTTCACCTTTGCTGATCCATTGCTGTGCTTCCTCTAGTCTACTGTTCATTCCTTCTACTGTATTTTTAATTTCAGTTACAGAGTTCTTTATCTCTGATTGGTTCTTTTTTATATTTTCTTTCTGTTGAATGTCTCACAGAGATCTTCCCCACTCTTGAGGCCATTAGCTTTACTACCGCAGGTCTGAGTTCTTCATCAGGGGTATTGTTGATCCATTTTACTTAGGGCTCTTGCTGTGTGGGTTTGTTGTCTTCTGTCATTTGGGACATATTCCTCTGTCTCCTCAATTTGTGTAACTCTTTCTATGTGTTAGGAAAGTCAGCTACATCTCCTGACCTGAAGAATAGATCCTGTCATGTCCTTCAGCACAGTGTCCCCTGTTCCCCAGAGCCAGGCCCTGCAGAGGTCACGTGTGCCTTAGTGTTGTGGCTGAGCTGCAGTTTGCCTTGAGTCCAGTCACCTGCCGTGGTCCACTTTGTTGATCCATCAGGCAGATTTTGGTCCCTGTGCTGTTAAGTAGCCAGTATGGGGCTGCTGTAGGCTTGCAGTTGGGGGGGTGTCAGCTGTCAGACCAGATGCCTGCCCCCCCAGTCCATCTGCTGGGGCTCTAGTCCCTAATCAGAACACTTCCTCTGCAGTGCCAGCCCCCAGGTGTGGCTGCTAGGACGAGGGTGCACTGGTGTGTGTCATTATCTTCCCCTTTCCCTGGGGCAGGAGTCTGCTTAGAATGGTGCTGTTCCCTGCCAGGGCTGCTTACGGGATGTGGTGCAGAAGGAGCCACTTTAGAGGGACTCGTGCTGAGCAGGGTGGGGTGGGTGTGGCAGATCTGCAGGGGAATGTAGGGCTGGGGTGCATGTAGCATTAACAAGGTTGGTGGAGCGTTTTCATGCTGGGTCCTGCAAGTGTCAGTCTACCTAGGTTGGGGTTGGTGGGAGTAGAAATGGGGCCTGCCAGCTCTTATTCTTGGAGAAATCTAAAGATACCTGTTCCTCCAGCAGACATTCTGAGATGAGTAAATAAACATTCTTCCCATATACCCCAGGCACATTCTCCTGCTTCTATGCTGTATCTAAGCCCAGTTATTTGTTATGCTGGTTCTTTAAGTTGTTATGCTGGTTGACGGGAGCTAAAAAAAAAAAAAATCAACAACAAAAAGGGGCGCCTGTGTGGCCCAGTAGGCTGAGGATCCAACTCTTGATTTCAGCTCAGGTCATGATCTCAGGATCGTGGGGTCAAGCCCCACGTTGGGCTCTAAGCTCAGTGTGGGGTCTGCTTGAGAGTCTCTCTCCATCTTCCTCTGCTCCTCTCCCAGCTCAAGTGTGTGTTCTCTCTCTAAATACATAAATAATAAATCTTAGCAAACAATCCGTTTTTTTTTTTTAATCATCCTCCAGTTCTCTCAGTGATAAGCCCAGTGATTTTTGAAGTACCCAGAGGGAAAGCCCTCTTGGTCGTGAGAACTCCAAGCTAAGACCCACTGGTCTTCAAAGCCAAATGTTCTGGGGACTCCCTTTTGCAGTGTAGGTGCCCCATGTCTGGGATGCCTGGTGTTGGGTCTGTTCCTCTCCCTTCTCTGTGCTTGTCGTGTCCCTCCCATTTGTGGTCAGTGTCACCAGGGGTTTGTTTCCCATCTGTGTCCCCTGCCCCTTCTGCCCTTTTCCCTATGGCCTCCTCCCTGCAATTAAGTGTGGAGAGCCTATTATGCTAGTGTTCAAGCCGTTTTCTGGGTTAGTTGTGTTGCTGTGGGTGTTATCTCAGTGTGTCTGTGGGACGAAGTGAGCTCAGGATCGTCTCTGTCTTCCCAGAAGTCTGTCAAATTTCCTTTTTACCTCAAGTGGCTTTCAAGGAAAATACTAAGTAAATGACGGTGCAGGTGGATATAGTTCTAGGAAACAAGGCTGCTGAAGGCTTTTTTAAAAATCTCTACTGAGATAATGACATAACCTACAAGTCACGTCTTCATCTATTCAGTGGTCGGCCACACTGTCTGTGCACTGTCACCACTACCTGATGTTAAAATGGCTACATGAGTCCAAGAAGACCCCTTCGCCGTCTCCCACCCCTTCCCCTGGCAACCAGCCATTTGTTTTCTGTCTCTAAAGAAGTGCTTCTTGTCCATATTCCGTTTAATGGAATCAGACCGTATCTGTCCCTCTGCATCTGGCTTCTTCCGTTCAACTCGTTTTCAAGGTTCACTGATGCCATAGCGCGTGTCCGTCCTTCCTTCCCTGTTGTGACCGACGAGGGGCCCGTCGTACAGCTCAACCATGTTTTGTTTATGTTCATCAGCATATGGATGTGGAGGTTGTTTCTGCTCTTTATTTTGGCTTGTAAGAATAATGCTATGTGCGTTTGTGTGCAAGTTTGTATGAGGATATATTTTCACTTCTCCAGGCCATACTCCTAGGTGATAAGAGTTGGGTTACATAGAAACTATGTTTAACCCTGTAAGGAACTGCCAGACTGTTTCCCCAGCAGCCCGTTTCACAGCCCCACCAGTAACGCATGAGCGTTCCTAGTTCTCCAGATCCTCGTCAGTACTTGCTGTTGTCTGTCCCTCCGCTTTAGCCATCCGGGGGGTGTGGAGTGGTATTTCATTCCGGCTACAATGTCTAGTTCCCTAATAATGCGTGACGTTGAGAATCTTATGTGCTTCATGACCAGTGGAGAACTTTGAGTTGAGGTGTACATGGTGAATGGATCTCTACTCGGGAATTCACGCTGGCTGGGATGGCCTCCGAAGCAGGACGCTGAGCCCCTAACGCTTTGCCTGGCATTTGGTCGGTCCTCGACTAAACGTTGCTTCTTTCCCACGCATCCCCATTAACCTCAGTTGTTCAAAAGGGTTTTTATTTTTGGAACCAAAATATGCCTTCCTGAAACTTGGACACATCTAGTCTTGTCTATTCCTTCATTCACTGATTCAACAAATAATCTGGAGCAACCAGGGTAAGACCACCCTTGTCCTGGGCCCAGCCTTATGGGTGTCTGAAGCTAGTTGCCATGTTTTGCTTTCACCTTCCCGTCCCTGGGCTAAACATCTGTTAGGCCTTCAAGCATTGATTTTGATTTTATTTTTTTTAAGACACAAGCCCCAGACCCCACATTATCGGGTGGACCTTTCCAGGATTTTCTGCACTATGTTAAGACGCTGTTGCATAACTTCAGCTGCAGACGAGAGACTGAACAACAGGAGCCTGAACGAGACAGAGACGGCTCTGCTCCGCAAAGTTGTCAGGGGCCCCGGCTCTGTACGTCTTGTGGCTCTGCCCTCCCTAGGGTATTGCTCTTGCCCTCGGGGCCACACTGCAGCCAGAGGAAGCGGGAAGAGGACAGCAAGCATCTTTCCCTTTAAAGAAACTGAACTTCACTGATGCTTACATCCTATTGGCCAGACCTTAGCAAGCTCCAGAAGAGGGTGGAAGAGAAGGCCAAGAATGTTCAGAGAAAAGAAAGGACGGAAGTGGTCCCAGATGCCTTCTGCCATGTTCTCTTGTTCTTCGTTCCAAAGTCCCTGTCATGGTTGTGCGTGGCTGGTGACAACTGAGGTTAATAACCCTCGTAGGACAAGACTTGCCCTGCTCAGGCTGCACATCGTTTGCTCTGATAAGCGCTCACGGGGCCTTGAGGAGAATTTTCACTGAATGCAGTGGTCGCCAAGATGGAGTCCATGTCCCCAGATGGCAGTCGAGACAAGTCACTGGGAAGAAAAGCAAATAAAAATAAAAGTTCCACTTCTGAAAATCTCATTCTTTTAAAGCACTTCTTTTGGGATGTGGATTATAAATAGCATGTTACTTCAGAACGCATTTATTTCATCATTTCTAAAGTAAGGAAACTTGCAAGTTCATGCCCAGAACTACGCAGCCAGGTCACGTGATTGAGGACCTCTGGAAGCGCTGCACCACAGAGAAGTCGATGTCCTAGTCGAGCTCCTCCACCTGAGGCCCGCAGAGCACAGCCCTCCTCCTGTCCCTCAGAGCCAGCCCGGCTCTCACTGAGCCCCCTTCCCCAAAGCGCTTAGGCCGGAATCATGGGGTGTTGCTCTTCCGTAGCAGCGCCGGAGTGCTGCTGTGACTGCTTCTCAGGCAGGCGGGTGGTCAGCATCAGAAACCAAAGCATTTGGTCAAATCACACCATCCTGCTTGAAGTTCCCTCTAGGCCATGAGAGGTTTTATATCTGAGTAGGGTGACAGTCTGCTTCCTGCACACATGAGGTCCTCGCCTCTGCTTTTCCTTTCCCCCCCGCCCCAGGTTTATGGACAATAAGAACCAGTTGCCTTGAACCTCAAGTACAGTCTACTTTCAATAGTGAGGCACTAGACCTTGAAAGCAAACGCCTTGTAACGAGTAGAACATAGGCAGAGGAGAAGCCTTTCTCTCAAAGACTTCCGTGTGGTTTATTGAGGTCCTAACACCAGTTGCCGACCTACCTTCCAATTTAATTTCCCCCGTCAGTGTAGGAGAGCAAATAAAATTGCTGGGCATGTTGTAAAGTTTGGTTGTTTTCCCTCATTGACTGTGCGTGCCATCCATCCAACAAATGTTGACTGAGCACCTGTCAAGGGAGCTAGGAATGCAGGGAATAAGTAGATGAAATCATGGTCTTGTGAAAGCGTACATTCTAGTGGGTGGAGAGAAACCAACAAGTACGCAGTCCGTCGGATGATGGTAACTACCGAGGGGAAAGCAGAGCTGTGGAGAAGGCGTGCCCTACTGAAGTGCCCCGCACAGTTTACATGGGGTGGTTTGGGAAGGTGTCCTTGGGAGAGTGGCATTCCAGCAGACTTCAGGGACATTGGGGACTGAGCCACAGTGATACGTAGGGTGGACTTCTGAAGCTTGGTACTGTGGACATTCTGGTGTGGACACTGGACGGTACTTTCGTGGGGGCTATCCTGAGCAGCCCCCCGGGTGTGGGAATCCAAGCTAGTTCCAGACATGCCTAAATGTCTCCTAAGGGGTCAAGTCATACCACAGCTGAGAACTGTTCTAGGACAAGAGATTCTCATGTGGAGAGAAGGGAGTGGATGACTGGGTAACATCAGAAAGGGCTTGGAGAGCCAGACCATCGTAAGTCACTCTGAATCCGGCATGTGTGAGCGTTCTCGTGTGAACTGTGCTTACTCTTGGGGGGTATGGGCACCTGGGAGCAGAAGTGCTGGATCCCGGATTCCACACCGGTTCAGGTTGAGTTGGTGCGTCAGTCATCAAAGAGTGTGTTTGCCAATTTGCTCTCCACCAGCAGGGCTGGGAGAACTTCTAGCTTTGTCACATCCTGGCCAACACTTGGGATTTCTTGTCTCTTTCGAATTTGGATTTTGGTGGGTATGGAGTACTAGCTCATTTTGGTTTTAATTGGTCTTTTCCTGATTGCAAATACTTCAATGTCCATTAGCCACTTGGGTATCCTCCTTTATAAAGTGTCGATTCGGGTGTTTTGCTCATTTATCTATTGAGTTGCCTGTATTCTTTTTTTGCACAGTTTCTTTATATTCTTGATCTGAGGTTATAGGATATGTGACTTGAAAATACCTTCTCCCACCCTAGAAGTTCGAAGGTTGTTATCTGTATTTGTTGTTTCGTGGCTGCATAGAAAATTACCACGGACATGGCCACTTAAAACAGCCCACACGTATCTGCTCCGTTTTGTGGACTGAAGTCTAGAATAGTCTGGCAAGGTTGTCTCCTCAAGGTTCCCCAAAGCTAAATCAAAGTGTCCCCTGGGTTGAGTTCTCACCTGGAAGATTGAGGTGGGGGGAATTCTTTGCAAGCTCATTCCTGTCACTAGCAAAATTGAGTCCCTTGTTGGCGGCAGGACGGGGCATCTGTTCCCTTGCTGACCGTGATCTGGGAGTCGCTCTGCATTCCTTCCCACGTGGCCCCCTCCATCTGCAAAGCCAGGGCTCATGCTTTGAGTTTTTGGCTTCCTCTGTCCCCCACCTGGACAGCCAGATTTAAAAGGCTTATTTGATAAAGCCAGGCCCACCTGATAATCTCCCTTTTAATTAACTCAAAGTCAACTGATTAGTGAGCTTAATTACATCTGACAATTCCTTCTGGTTACAGCACGGTAATATGGGAGTGATAAGCCCCTCATGTCTTGTTCCAGGCGCTCTAGAAGGTCACTGGGGTCTTAGAATTCTGCCCTACACATTAGACTGGTCAGAGTGGGACTTACTGAGGTAACATCTGAGCAAAGACCTGGGGTTAGGGTGACCTTAGTGAAAGAGCAACTGCAAAGGCCCCAAGGCAGGAGGCACACCCCCTTCCCCCGCAGGGGGTGAGAGTGGCTGGAGGAACACAGGGAGAATCTTGGGAGAGGAGACTGGGCCTGTCAGGCTGGGTTGAGAATGATCATTACAGGGCAAGTGTGGACGCAGGCTGGCCATGAGGCTAAGGCACTGATCCAGGTGGCCTCACCAGCAGGTAACCAAGGAGATGGTGAGAAGTGATGGGCTTCTGGATATAGTCGGACAGGGATTGCTGATAAATGGAATGTGTGAGGCAGAAAAGAAAGGAAAGAGTGAAAGATCATTCCAGAGTTTCTGACCTTGGCTCATCGTAGTCCCTGAGGGATACTAAGTGGGACAGATCGGGGTGGAGCGCATGTGAGGGAAAGATGAGGAGCCTGGTTTGGATTGTTAAGTGTGAGATGTCAAGGGTCCAGCAAGTGCAGTGGTCAGGTGAGCAGATGAAAGTAAAAGGCTGGCGTTCAGAGCCGCAGGGGGGATCACACCTACACGGGGGTCACCAGCCCATGGCTGCTCCTGCAAACCCGGAGACTGATGAGGCCACTAAGAAGCTGGGGGCGGGGGGTGGGGGTGGAACCAAGTCCTGAGGTGCTCTGCACTGAAAGGCCAGGAGAAAAGGAGGAACCAGTGAGAGACAGGACGGGGTGTGCAGAGCAGCAGGGAGGAAGCCGGGAGGGCACGGCGTCCCGTAACCCGAGAGAAGAAGGAGTTGCAAGGCGACAGCGTGAGCAGACTCCCCCCTCCCTAGATGCACCATCCATTAGCTCACGTGGGTGTTGGGCGCTCAGGGGTGCCCGGCGATCCCGACAGAGCACACTTTGAGGCTGGTGGCTGGGCGGGCGCCAGAGGGAGTGGGAGGTGGGGAGCGTGGGGCGGGCACATGAGAACAGGACACTAGTCAGGACCGGGCAGGTTGTGCGGTGGTGACAAGCATCCCCCAGGTGTCACTTTCCGCACAATACGTTTGTCATTCTCCGCTTGTGTGGAGTAGAGGTTAGGAAGAGGGCTCTGGTCACTGGAGGTACCCAGGGCCCAGGCTGCTGGAGGGTCTCCTGCGCGTGCACTGGGGCAGTCACCCCGTGGAGGGAGGGGGAGGGAACAGTGCCCCGGACCCTGTCGGAGCTCACTGGCCGGCGAGCTACGCTGCTGTGCGTCCCGTCCAAGGACCCTGCAGGACCCGGGGGTGTGGGAACAGCGCAATGGGTAACACGCCAGCGGAAAGTGGGGTCACGTCGTGTGTGGGACAAATACGGTTGAGGATGTGCCTCTCAGGGTGAGCCAGTGCTCGGCACGCTGTCTCCTCACCGAGCTCACGGGGTAGCGCGTGGACCAGTGGTGTGCGCATGCGCAGAGAACAGAATCAACTAGAACATGGGTGCGCGCGCGTGTGGGNCAGAGAACAGAATCAACTAGAACATGGCAGGGTGCTGTTGGAGCTGGGATGGCCTAGGTGGGAGGATGGAGGACGAGAAAGGCCCAGGGACGCAGGCATCGGCCAGGTGAGAGGGGCAAGAGTGGGAAGAGCACAGAGGCCGCCGGGCAGGGGCGGGTGCGGGAGGGCAGTGCAGGTCCCCGCGGGCAGGGCTCGGTAGGACTCGGCGGCCACACCCAAGGGCCGGGCTGCGTTCCTTCACTCACGGCTTCGGTGGCTTAAGCGTCTGTGTGACGTCCCGGGGGAAGGATGCAGCACGCACTCAGATGTCTCTACGCAGAATCCAGCATCCCCAGCGCATCAGAAATTCCCCTGGCTGCTGTGGGGGGGAAAGTGGCGCATAGCGCGGAGACCAGCCGGCATCGTTGCGGGGTACCCGGGGGAGGGCTGACGGGAACGGGGAGCAGAACCTGGGCAGAAGTCGATGGGTTGGGGTAGCTGCTGCAACCGATTACCGCGAACCTGATGGCTTAAAACAAGTTCCTCCCCCAGTTCTGGAGGCTGGACGCCCAAACTGAGGACTCTGCGAGCCCCGTGCTCCCTCTGAGGGCTCCGGGGAAGCAGCCTTCCTGGCCTCTCTGGCTTCCAGTGGTTGCTGGCGATCCTCGGTGCTCCTCGCCATGTGGCTGCGCCCCCCACCCCGGCCTCTGCCTCCGTGTTTCCCCATGCCATCCCGGTGTGTCCCCTTCTCTTAGGAGGACACCACCCACTGGATTTGGAACACCTTAATCCAGTATGAACTCATCTTAAAAATGACACCTGCAAACACCCTATTTCCAAATGAGGCCATTTTCTAAGCTTCGGATGGATGTGAATTTTCAGAGAACACGGATCAGCAGTATGGCTAGGATTGAGGAGCCAGAGCAGAAGGGACGTGCTGACTGAAAGCAGTGGAAGAGAAAGTCAAGTGTGACTGCACGTCCAGCTTGAGCAACTGGGGGAAGGTGCCGTTCATCGCGAGGCGGGGCAACTGAAGGACTGAGTCTGGGGTTGGGGGCGTCCTCGCGTTCCGCGGGGGCATGTTGACTTTGAGATGAGGTTAGACATTCCCATGGGAGACTCGGAATGAGCCGAGTGCGGAGTCGTGTGTCCCAGGCACTGGGTGAGCTCCCCTGGGCAAGGGGTGGCCGCCCGTCCTAGGTTTCTAACGCCTGGATCTGTGGGAGCAGCACCGGCAGCATTTGTGAAGCTTCCAATCTGCAGAAGCAGAAATGCAAGTTAGAGGAACAAAAAGGAAGGTGAATGTTGAGACCTTGATTTTGTGCTGAGGAGATAAATCAGAATTACGTTCTACATGTTCATGTAACTTGACAGATCAATCCCCTTAACTTCATCTGATTCAGTTCAAGTGGGACCAGGAAACACTTTTGTTTTTCCAAGAGTGAAAAAGCCACTCTGTTAGCATCGGAAAATTTCCAGCCTCGNTTCATGTAACTTGACAGATCAATCCCCTTAACTTCATCTGATTCAGTTCAAGTGGGACCAGGAAACACTTTTTGTTTTTCCAAGAGTGAAAAAGCCACCCTGTTAGCATCGGAAAATTTCCATCCTCTGGTTGATGGAGGTTTTGCATTCCTCACCCCGGATCAGTAACCACCCGACAACTTTCCAGGAGACCCACTCTGCATGGGACGCAGAATGTTCCTGGGACAAAATCCAGGGAGCCCTCTGGAGGACTCTGGGCATGGACGTAAATGAGGGTTCATGGTCCCAATGATGTTTGGGGACCCAGATGCACCCCATCTGTGGACCAGGGTTCATGACCACCTGGACAAGGTGTTCAGAGACCAGTGAGCCTGAGAAAAACGCATGACTCCCCCTGCCTCCCTCCTTTCCTCCCTGTTCATAGAGCAACAGGAATGACCAGAGACGGAGCAGTAAAAANGAAGGGGCAATAAAAAAAAAAAAAAAAAAAGACGTAAGTCCGAGCCTTCACTGTCACCCTTTTGCCACTTGGGATAAAGGTCTGGTGGACATCTTTTTGGGCCAGGTTTTCAGAGAAACCTGGAAGAAGGTAGATAATTGTGCCTTTTAACAAGGAGAGCTGAGTCCTAAGGGGGGAGTGGTCACTCATTTACTTAACCATTTACCTAACCACTGTCTCCTCAATGCCGACTATGTTCTAGCAATGGGGATGCAAACTGGAGCGTAACTCCCGCATGGTCCCCTCCCTCTAGAGCGGGGGAAGCTGCCATTATTATAAGTAAGCAAACCTACAAAGATCGAAACATATACTAGGGTTTGAGAACAGTGGAAAAGGGACCAGGATGTGGGGGAGGGCTTCTCTGGGAAAGCAGAGCTAAAGATGGGCTCAGTGCATTGAGCCAAGCACAGAAGGCAGGAAGAACAATACAGGGGTGGGACAGGCACGGGCAAAGGGACGGCAGCAGGTGAGGGCTTGGCACACGCGTTGGGGAAAGTCGGGAAGGTGGGTGCAAGGGAAGGCGAGAAAGGCACAATCGGGGTTGGAAAACAAGGCTTGGGCCAGAGTCTGAACCCCTCGGACTGAAGTGAGGGGCAGGAACCAGGGAGATTGGGCCACCAGTCCATGTGGGAAAACTGGTCACAGATTGAAAGGGTCTCTAGGATGCAAACACAGGCTCTGGAATTTCTAAGCCCAGGCTTTAGTCCTGGCCTCATCCCTGCCAGCTGGGTGACCTTGGGCCAGCTGCCTAACCTGTCTAATCCCAGGCATCCCGCCTTCAGGCGTGTGGAGGGATTCAGAGATGGTGAATGTGAAGTCCGCAGCGCGTGCCTGTGCCTCGCACAGAGTGATGGCTCTGTCCTCGTGACCTGGGGCAGGGCTGAGTCCCCTTGCTGAAAGGGAGGGCAGAGGGCCAAGGGTGCCAGTCACCCAGGCACTGAAATCCTGGATTCAGGGGCTTCTGAGCCCGGCCTCTCCATCACACCCTGACAGCCCACAGCTCTAAGTGATGGACATTTCCTCTCCCAATCCCCATCCAGCTTTGAGCTCTTGGGCTCTGATCTTGGGGCTTCTGTTGCGCCCTAGTCTGATGGAGCTCCTGACCCTGACCCAGCCCCGCCCCCACCTCCATCCAGTCCATCTGCAGTATCTCCTGGAGGCCTGCCCCCTCCAGGTGTCTTGTCTACGCTGCTCGCTGCTCGGTAGGTTTCCTGCTGCCTCTGGTGGCGTCTGCTCACTGATGAGCTCCTCTGACGAGCTGCCCCAGTTCAGGCCCCTCAGGCCCTCCCCCATCCCTGAAGGTGGGCGTGGGGTGGAGGGTGGAGGTGGCCCCTGGGACCACAGAGAGAAAAAGTCTTTAATCAAGAAGCTTGTGATGATACAGGGACACGAACATTGGGGAACCCTGAATTCAGGTCCAGCATGCGGGACTGCGGGGGTCAGTCTGCCTGGGGCTCAAAGTCCCGCTCCATCCCCTATGGCCTCATCTTCCTGGGCTTGATGCAACTTTGCTTAAACAGTACAATGACCCCCACCCCATGGGGCTGTGAAAAGCATGGGACGGTGAAGAGCAAGCCTTTGCTCAGAGCAGGTGTCTGGGGTGGAGACAGTGCCCCTGCCTGCTGCTGAGGCTGGAATGGAAGACGAGGGCTGAAATCCCAGACCCCACACTTGCTAGCTGCGTGATCTTGCTCAAGGTGCCTACACCCTCTCAGCCGCCCTTGCTCATCTGTAAAATGGGGGATGACTCTGCCTACCTCAGCTGTCTGTTGGAGGATCAAAATAAATCCCGCACAGTGCCAAGAATGATGTCTGGCACAGAGACGACAGTGAGCTAGACAAAAGCCGAGATCTTCTGAAACCCTGACAACCTTCAAAGCTGGGAAGAAAAATTGTCATTTCAAATCTGCCAGCAGACTTGGCCCTTGCTGAATTTTCTGTCTCTGTTTGGACACATGCTGTTCCCTCCTCCTGAATTCTGTTCCCTTCATTTTTACTGGACCAACACCTATTTCCCCTTTGGGTCTAAGCTTACATATTGCCACGGAGGAGGCTTTCCATGTCCTGGCTTAAATCCTCCCTTTGTCACGTGAATACAAAGCAAGTGTGCACTGGGGGAGAAGTGGGCTAGGTCAGAACCCAGCCGTGTATGAGTCCTCCTTCCCCGCCTCGCTGTCCAGCTCCAGTTCCTGGAGGACATCCCACCCCAGAAGCTTGGCCGATGTGCATCAAGGCAGCACTTGGCTTTGGGGTGTTTTTCCACACATAGCCCTCCCCCCAATGCCGAGCTCAGATACATGGGGCTTGGAGTGAGGAGCTCAGGTTCAAGACCAAATAGAATCTCCCTTCCCTAAGCCCCACTGTCTGGGAACCGACACGCCCCCGAGCCGGAAGAGCATGTGAACAGGGAATAGAAACACACAAGGACCTTTAGAAGGATGCCACTTTGGGAAAGGTGGCCACTGCCTTGAAACACGTGCCCGTGGGGAAGAAGGAAGCATGCGTGCCCTTCCCCCGAGAAGCCAGTCTCTGCGGGTTTGGGAAGTCTGAAGTCCCTGATGTGAATATTCTGCAATTCTGCAGTGATGCCCCTTAGAGTGGACTTGATCGCCCCATGCCTTGGTTTGCCCATCGGTGAGCTGGAGATGGTGCTGGCACCTGCCTTTCGGGGCTGTGCGGGCAGTGAAGGGGTGGTTTATGTGGAAGCTCAGTACACAGCCAGGATCTCACAGGCCTTCAGTGAATGCTGGCGCCAAAAGCTGCTGCCTCCGTCAGCCCTGCTGTGGCCGCTGCCACCCGGCTTCTCCAGCGTGTGCCCGGGTCTGGAGCTGAGCGGAGATGCACGTTCTCAGGCCCCAGCCAGACCTACAGGGTCAGGGCTTCTGGGGGCCGGCCCAGCCTTCTGGGCCTTCACCAGTCCTCTGGGTGACAGTGGTGCCCCCTTAAGAACCCCAACCCCTGACTTCAAACACTGAGACTGGGGTGCTGTGTTTTTGAGCATCACCCATGGGGGACAGGAACTGGAGGGCTTGCTACTGGCAGGACAGAAGGTGCCAGACCCCACGGGGCTGCTGCCATGGGACTGCCTCTTCCAGGGGCCAGGAGCCGGACCCCCAGTGCTGGCGGCGGCATTTGGTGCCTGCGTCCCGCACAGCGATGGGCATGGTAAGGATGTTCCCGAAGCTGCAGGTGGCCCTGAGCCATCTGGTGCCGCTGGTGTCCCAGGGTGACCACTTGTCCGGCTACTCCAGGATTCAAGCACCTGCACAAAAAGGACCCCCGCTGGGTGCATCCCTTTGCTATTTCCCAGGATGCTGATCCATGAAAACAGCACGAGTGATAAGAACGATGTGGAAAGCAAACAGACCTGCGTGGTTGGTGGACGAATCCTGTAGAAATCAGAACATTCAGAGAGAGAGTAACATGCGTAAATTCCTTTTTTCCAGAAAAAGCGCATCTCTGGTCGTTTGCACAGGTGCATAATAGCTCGGGGAGAGTCGGGGCAGAGGTGCGGCTGGACACGGCGACCCCTGCTTTCCCCAGTCCCGCGCATGTTGAGCTCCCTCTTCAGTCTGCCCTGCTGTGCTGTGTGGCCTTGGCACGTTCCAGCGCGTCTCTGGTCCTCCGTTTCCTCTTAGGGTTGCTGTTAGGCTTACAGGACATGAAGTGCCTGAAGGGCTCAGCCCAGGCCTGGCTCACAGCAGGTGTGCAGTCCACAGAGTAATCCTGAACTCAGGACCCATGCGGGCCGAGGGAACAGTTGGGAGGGCCTGCACCGGCCGCGCAGGAGGCAGTGAGAAGCCAGGCCTGCCCGGACACATGACTTCTCGAGGTGCGTGGAGGCCTGGGTACCGTGCAACACCTACCAGTTAATCGTGGGGACAGTTAGAAAGTCTGAGAACGCGAACCCCTCCAGCGCGGCCTGCCCCCGCCTGCCACCGTTATGGGGCTTCAGGAATCACAGGTTTCAAGGACTGCCCTGCCCCTCCAGCGGGTGAACCTGCCCCGCAGAGGGAGCGGGAGGATGGGGATGCTTGTCTAGGGGGAGCCTGGGGGGGCGGCGACGGCTCTATTCCCTGCGGGGACACGGAGGGACCACCGTGATCTGAGCTCATTCTCGTGCGCCCAGCGGCTGGAAGGACCTGAGGACCAAACCTGCCTCCTCCCAAAGTGCGGCGTCCAGCCTCTGAGGGGCTGCTCTCGTCTGAGTGGTCGTGGCCGCCTCGGCCAGCCTTGATGGGTGGCTCCTGAAGGGATGGTGACCCAGAGCAGGACAGCAGTGATGCGCCCCTCGCATGGTCAGGTGCCTCACTGACCTGTCACAGCCCGGAGCAGATCCGAGCTCGGGTGGCCCTCTCAGAGGGGGAAACAGAGGCACGGGGGCGCCCTGATCTAAGGCTCCACAGCTCATCCGTTGCAAGCTCAAGTCTTTGCGATTTTAAAGTTGTTCTTTATTTTCGTTACATCGATTTTTCACTGGGGTAAAGCACATAAGAAAATTGAGTATTTTAACCGTTTTTAAGCCCGCCGTTCCGTGCCGGCACCCCCACCGTCCAGCTCCGAACTCAGCGGCGGCACGAGCCCTGTGCGCACCGAACGGCCGCTCCCGTCCCCCAGGCGACGCCCTTGGCAGCCCTGGTGCTGTCTGACTCTAAGCAGCTCCTAGAGCAGCAGCCGTGCGGTATTTGTCTTTCTGCGTTTGGCTCATTGCATTTACGGTGCCGCGGTCCTCACGCTGCTCCCGGGCAGTAGCACGCGGCACAGCTTCCCGCTCGAGGCCCGGCACCGGTCTTCGCGCGCCGTGCTCGCTCCTCCGTCCGTGCGCACTGAGGCTGTGTCCGTGTTTTAACTCTTGGCAAGGCTGTTGCTTGGAACGTGGGTATGCAAGAATCTTTTCCAGACCCTGCTTTCAGTTCTTTGCGGTGGATGCCCGGGGGGTGGGGGGGAGCTGCCAGGCCACACGGCAACGCCGGGGTTACGTTTTGGAGGAGCCGCCATGCTGGGTTCCGCAGGGGCCGCGCGCATTCACGTTCTCGCCAGCCGTGCCCGAGGGCTCCCGTTGCTCCATTCTCACCACTGCTTCTGTTTTATTTGCTCCTTTCGGTTTCATTTTAGCCTTTTTAAAAAAGTAGACTCCCCACCCAACCCATGACCCTGAGGTCAACACCTGAGCTGGGATCAAGGGTCGATGCTCCACTGAATAAGCCACCCCGGTTTTGATCACAGACTTCCTACAGGACATGAAGTGGTATCTCCTTGTAGCTTTGACTGGCATTTCCTCAACGCTTAGTGACACTGAGCACCTTTTCACGTGTGTTTTGGCCATTTGTATATTTTCCAGGGAGAAATGTCTGAGTCCTTTGCCCATTTTTTGAATCAAATGACTTGGGTTGGGTGAGTTTTAAGAGTTCTGTATATTTTCTGGATACTAATCTGTTACCACATGCATGATCTACAAATATCTTCTGTTTTGTGTGTTGATTTTTTATTCAGGTGATACTGAAGATACAGAAGGTGCTTAATTTTTTTTAAATTTCCTAAGTCTAGTTTGTCTATTTTTGATTTTGGTGCTGGTGCCTTTGGAGTCATAGCCGAGAAATCATTGCCAAGTCTAATGTCCTGAAGGTTTCGCCCTTTTTTCTTCTAAAAGTTCTATGGTTTTAGGTCTTATGTTTAGATACATAATTTTACTTCTTTTTTTCCAATTTGGATGCTCTTCTTTTTCTTGCCTAGTTGCTGTGGTTAGCGTTTCTAGTACCATATCAAATAGAAGGGGTGAAGATGGGCACCCTTGTCTTGTTTCTGATCTTAGAGAAAAGGCTTTCAGTCTTTCACCATTGAGTAAATACAAGGTTTGCTGTAGATTTTTTAATATATGGCCTGTATTATATGGAGGCAGTTCCCTTTATTTTTAGTTTAATGAGCCTTTTTTTTTTAATCGTAAAAGAGATGTTGAATTTTGTCAAATGCTCTTTCTGCGCCTGTTGAGATGATCTGGTGGTTTTTCCTTTTGCTCTGTTGATGTGGCACATTACGTTGGTCAGTTTTCATATGTTGAACCATTCTTGCATTCCGGGAACAAATTCCCCTTAGTCATGGTGTATAGTTCTCTTCATAGGCACCTTAATGTGTGCTAGTATTTTGTTGAGGAATTTTACATCCACATTTATCCAGGGATATTTGCTTATAGTTTTCTTGTGGTGTCTTGGTTTCAGGGAAAGGCTGGTCTCATAGAATGAGTTAGGAAGTGTTCCCTCCTCTTCAGTTTTTGGGAAAAGATTGAGGCTGGCACTTGTTCCTTCCATGTTTGGCAGAATTCACCAGGGGAGCCATCGAGTCCAGTCCTGCCCTTTGCCCGGAGACTTTGGGTCACTGATTCAATTATAGTCTCTCCAAATTTTCTATTTTTGGACTTGGTTTTTGTAGGCTTTGTGTATTTTTTTTCAAGTTTTTATTTAATTCCTGTTAATGTGCAGTGTAGTATTAGTGTTAGGCGCATAATTTAGTGATTCAGGGTTGGGTGTTTCTAAGAATTTGTCCGTTTCATGGAGTTTATTCAACTTACAGCATGCCGCTGTCCACAGCATGCCCATAATCTTTCTTGTTTGAGGGATCAGTAGTAATGTCCCCATTTTATTTTCTGATTTTAATGAGTCTTTTTTTCTTTATCTAACTAAAAGTTGGTCAATTTTCTTGATCTTTTCAAAGAACCAACTTTCGGTTTCATTAATTTTTCTTTCTTTTCTGTTTTCTGTTTATTTCTGCTCTTATCTGTATTTTCTTCCTCCTCACTTTGGGTTGTTTGTTCTTTTTCTAGTTCCTTAAGTTGTAAAGTTAGGTGGCTGACTTTAGATCTTCTTTTTTAACATAACCATTAATGGCTGTACATCTCTTCCTTAGGTCTGGTTTCACTGGATCCTGTAAGTTTCAGTATTTTGTATTTTCATTTTCATTCGTCTTGAACATTTTCTAATATTCATTGTGATTTCTTCTTTGATCCATTGGTTGTTTAAGAGTGTATTAATTTCCACAAATAGGTGAAATTTCCAGTTTTCCTTCTGTTAATGCTTTCTAACTTCATCCTTTTGTGGTTGGAGAAGATGTTTTGTATGATACCAGTATGGTGTGGCCTGGAGCATGTCCCTTGTGCACTTGAGAATTGTGTGTATGCTGTCCTGGGGAGTGTTCTGTGCCTGTGTTGGATACAGCTGGTTTATCGTGTTTACATCCTCTTGCCTTCTGTGTGGTGGCTGTACACATTATCAAGACTGGGTATGTAGTTTCCTGCTACAATTGTAGAACTATTTCTCCCTTAATTCTTGGTTTTTACTTCCTAGAATTTGGGGGCCCATCATTAAGTGTGCATTATATTTTATCTTCTTGCTGTACTGAGCCTTGTATTACATAATTGTCTCGTGCAACCTTTGTTTTTTTATTATTTAAAGTCTAGTCTCATTTTAGTACAGCTGCTCTTCCCTTTTGGTTACTTTTGACATGGAATATCTTTTCGCATGCTTTCACTGTCTGTTTGTGTCTTTGGATCTAAAGTGAGTTCCCGTAGACAGCAGACAGTGTGTATTTGGATCCTGTGTTTTTATCCATTCTGCCAATCTCTGTCCTGACTGGAGAATTTAATCCATTTACATTTAAAGTAATTACTGATAAGGAGGGACTTGTGTCATTTTGCTATTCTCAATATGCCTTATAGCCTTCTGCTTCCCATTTCTTGCTTTCCTTTTAAAAAATATTTTTTTTTAGTGAAATGTTGAAATTCTTTTATTTCTTTTTGCATATTTAGTGATCTCCTTTGTTGTTACAGTGGGGGTTACACTGAACATCCTGAACTTAGAGCACTCCAATGTGTTTTTATCCAGCTCACCTTCAGTAACCTACAAAACGCTACAGCTCTGTCCCCTTCCCTTTTAGGTGCTGATGTTAAAAAATTATATCTTTGTGAATCATGTGCCGCCAAACATAAACTAATAATTTTTTCAAATGCAAATTAATAGAAAACACAGCGTGGAGTCCCCAAAGTAAAGTTATGGTAATGCTGGCTTATTGGTTGGGCTTGATGGGGGCTGCTTTTGCCAAGCAAGTAGAGAGATGGGCAAGAGAATGGATGTCTGGGAGGGATGATTATCATGCCCGTGGAACCAATGCTGGAAAGGAGGAGACTTGACAAGAAANATGGGGGCTGCTTTTGCCAAGCAAGTAGAGAGATGGGCAAGAGAATGGATGTCTGGGAGGGATGATTGTCATGCCCGTGGAACCAATGCTGGGAAGGAGGAGACTTGACAAGAAAGTGAGGAGGACAGGTTTTAAAAACTGACAGGTTGCAGGTCTTAAAGTATTTGAAGAATTGTTGCGGTGGGGATATTGGAGTAATGCACTGGGAGGACAGAGGGGTCAGAGTGGGGAACGTAAGTCAAGACTCCAGAGGTGACAAGGTCATGGCTACTCTGTGGGTGTGGAAGAGGCACAAGTGGCCAAGAGGAAAAGCTTCCGGGGAGGGAGCAGTTGAGGAGTGAGATGCGGGGCCATCGGCTGGGGTGTTAGTGACCAGGAAGTGAGGAGAAGCCACACGGAGGTCAGAGAGGAGGCCAGCCGCCATGTAGAGGGCCACAGGAGTCGATGCTTTTGAGGAGGCAAAGTGGTTTGAAATAGGGAAACTGAGAATTAGCCTCCACTTGGGACAGCTCGAGGGAATGCTTTGGGGGGGGTGACCTGTGCTTGGAGGGGCTGGGAAGCTGAGCCCTCCCTGACAAGGGGTTGTATGTTTCAGGGTTTGTTCAGTACACACACGGACATGAGGTAGGGGTGACAGTGTGGCCAAGACAATCCTGGCCGTGGGTGTGATGCGAACAGCCCCCCAGTTTCTCCTTCACCTTGGGCTGGGGGAGCCGGAGCCAACACGCAGCCCGAGCTTAGTTTTCTTACCAATTCATACACCTGGGAAGGCATATGCTTCACAGGGCAGGAGTCAGGGGTGGGGGGGTGGCGTAGGGTTGAGAGGGCTGGAGGCCACAGTGTGTGCAGGGATTGCTGTCCACAACGACCAGCGTTTGTCCTTCCCCTGCATTTCATCAGCCTGGAGGACACCCTCCTTGGAGCCCCGGTCGGATCCCCCCCAGATCTGATGGTAGGAGTTTCACAGAATGACCTCATGCCTGGGCTCTTCTGAACCCGAGGACCTTTTTCTCCTCCGTCCCCATAAGTAGGCTACATGGGCGAAGTCCCTGGCTGTGCGGTGTGGGTTTTCAAGGCGATGGAACTTGGGAGGGGCGGGGAAGGACAGTGTAGCATTTCTTTCTCATCCTCCAGCTAAAGCTTAAATGGCACTTCTGCCAAAAGAACCCCTTGGCCTCACCCCAGTCGGGGTCGGGGGTNATTTCTTTCTCATCCTCCAGCTAAAGCTTAAATGGCACTTCTGCCAAAAGAACCCCTTGGCCTCACCCCAGTTCTCAGTCGGGGACGGCCGTCCCTCAGGGGGTACGCGGCCATGGCGGGAGACACTTCTGGTGGTCACAGCTGCATGGAGCTACAGGCATTTCGTGGGTCGAGACCAGACACACCATACACGTCCTACGTGTGGGCCCCCCCAGCCTCATTCACTCCCCAGTGTCGACACAGCCACAGGCGAGACACCCTGGCCTCCGTGCCTCAAAGCAGGTCCTGGCCCCATTCTAGGCTCCCCAAGCCCAGCTTACTCCTTCGAGGCTCCTACTGCAGGCCGTAATCACAGGGACGGCTGGCTTCACTAACCTCTATTGTCCACCCCTCTCACTTGATGCTTCTGTCGTGTTTCCTGCTCGACGCCCATGCTGGGGCGTATACAGTAGGTGCCCAATAACTATCTGGATGAATAGGAACCTGTAACAAGGGTTTTTTCTGTATGGCATTCTGATGGTACTTCTCCAAGTTCTCCAGGGCTATCAGCTCACAGTGGAATTTCTGCTCCACTTCCGCTCCAATAAAACTGAGGTTGCTCTAAGTGAATGCTGTTTTCTAGGATCTCCCGGGAAATGGTGGGTGAGCTTTCTGGAAATTTTTATAATGTGTGTATTGAAAGTTGAGCTACTCTCCAATTGCTGAAAAAGAACACAAAGAAACAGACCATAAGTGGACTGTCTAATTTATAAAATGTGACTGTTTTTATTGTCGTTGTAAAGAGGTGTATCTCAACCAGATTGTAACAAAATTACCACAGCTTATTCCAAAAGAAAATTTTAATACAAGAGATTTTAGAAAATTAAACACATTTGTTTAAAAATTCTATTGTGTAAACCTTAACATAAGAGGGCAGTTAACATAATACTTCACGTGAATCTGCCGACTGCTAGGCCCCACGTTCGTCCAGACAGTGGACTAGACTCTCCATGTGTTGCCGAATTCCCCCCTCCCTGGCAGAGGGCTCATGGGGACCCGGTCAGTTGAGGGGGACTCTGCTGGGATATGTTCACCAGGCGCTCTCCTTCTGGAAGTCCGTATTTGCTACGGTGGGCAGTGTTCTACCGAACGACGATGGCAGCGGTGGGGAAGCTAAGGCCGCAGAGGTAAGGACGTTGTTTCTAGGCTGGATGCCAGATGGGAAAACATCCTTGTGAACCCCACCACCCCTCACTCCGGCAAACGCGTGTTCTCCAGGCTCCTTTCAGCAATTCAGGGTGCAAATGTGCCGTCTGCTCTTCCGTGACCTTCTGTGGCCACGGTCCTGGCTTTTGCAAGGGCCTCAGCTCCAGTTTCTCCTGAGGGTGGAAAGAATCCTTCCAGGTGAACGAGTGGCCTCGCGGCTCGCAGTGGGGAAGGCGGGAAGCGGACTGGAGCAGGCTCCGGGGAGAAGGGCGCTCCCTGGGCAGGCCAGCTCGTGGTTTTCCATGCACGACGGAGCAGCACTCACGTGCCCGTGAGCACGGAGCCCCAGGACCTCAGAACAGTTAGTGCATTCAGCGTGTTCCAGCGGTGGGGGCTCATCCAGGCTGTAAGCTCAGCCGCACTTTAGAGAAACCAGATTTTCTATTTTCCTCTCAAGAAACGGGTTAGGTAGGTAAAGAAGCCCATTCGCTGTGGCGGTGAGGCTTTAGACACGTGGGTAGAGGCTCCCTGCCCTCACCCAGAGTGTCACACGCAGGCCCGTGCACAGCCGTGGTTCATGGTCGCGGGGAAGGTGAGTGCAGGGTGAGCCAAGGAGCTGCGTCGGGGCCGCGGTCGGCTGAGCCCAGAGCCGGTGGGCTCGGAGGGCGCCAACGGTCCCCCCTCATCCCTACCGATCCAGTAGCTGAGGTTTTATTTTAGAAACCTAATCAAAACCACGTGTTACGGAAACATGAAAATGAACTTTTTGGCACGGAAACGTTAGATAAAATATACAGTGCTACAATTGTGCAAAATTAGCACAGAAGCCAAACCCAACAGCAAATATTTAATGTTAGCTTCAATGAAACAATGCAAAATATTTAGAAAAATGATGGTTGTATAAGACCTTGCTCCTGAGCAGACGGCTGCCTGCCGGAAGCAGCCTCTGTCTGCTGCGGCCTGAGTGGGGGGCCAGAGCCCAGCGTGCACGGCACGGTCCCGAGTGAAACACGGAGGAAAGGTCAGGACAATTATTGCCTTCGGGGAAGAAATCGAGCAGGAGCTGTGCCCCTTCTGGGGTCCGTTCTTGCCGGTCTGATGCTCCTGGGCAGGCGGGGCCCTGGCAGGTGGTGTTCCGGCCGCTCCAGGCTGAAAATGGAGCCTGTTTGCCCTCAGTTCCGTGCCCAGGCGAGATGGCCCCTCAGGAGTGCAGCGGCTCCCCGGGAACGGGCTCTGGTGCTGGCACAAAGGTGCCAGGCTGAGGCATGAAGGCTTCTGGAGGAGACTGGTGGGGCGGGTGCCTGCGGGGGCCGCACAGGACAAGGCTTGGCCTGCATGCGTGGGGGCGGGCCGGTACCCCAGTGAAGGTCAGGAGGTGGGGGTGGGCAGTTGCAGCCTAGAATCGTGTGCCCTGGGCCTCGAATGAGTGAACTTCCCCATGCGGAGCCGAGAGAAATTGAGGACACTTGGCGCAGCCCGGCCAGAGAGAGCCTGGTTCTGGGTGCTGGGAGGCAAGCAGGGTGGTGTCTGATTGCGGGACTGGCTGGTAGCGCTCCGTTCCCACTTGCAGACTTGGGCCCAAACGGGATTCATTAGGCCTCCCGGGCCTGCTGGCTCTTGGCAGGAGCCGCAGCTGTGCTATCCATCCGATGTCAACAACTTTGAGGGGTTAGCGGGAACTCAGGAGGCGCCCAGCCGTGGAGCGGAGCCCAGCGTGTAACTACATCCTGTCCATAGACCCTCAGCCCATTCCTCCCTTTCCCTGCTTCTGTCTCCTGCTAGGACTCGTAGGATGGTAGGGGATCCCTCTGTAACCAAAGCCCTTGGGTGTACCTGGGTAGTGGTGCCCTCGGTGAGCGTCGTGAGATAGAACGCCTCTCCCAGGTGGGCCCTGTCACCTTCCTCGGGTGCCAGCTCGGGAGGTGCCAAAGAACCTTCTTACTGGATCCAGGAACAGCTAGCACTGGTTTTTTCTGTTGCACTGTCTTTCCCTCTGACAGGTCACGGGGCTGCGTGGGTGATATGCAGGGCGGGGCCAGCCAGCCCCCTGAACTGGATCAGACAACAGGGCAGCAGATGACACAGCCACGGGGTGGGGGGAGGGGGGGGAGGTGGACCTGGGTCTGTGGTTCTTGCTCCAGGAATGGGAGGTCCACTGCTTCTGTGTCCACCCCGCCTGCTGGGGAGCAGGGCAGGGATCTCGAGCAGTGGCATGGAGTGCCACCATGGAACATCCTGTGAGCCCAGAGTTAAGGCGTTGAGGAGTGGCTGTCATGTGTAGGTCACGTGTGGGTCGGAGCTGAAATGAGGGGGTTGGTCTGTATGCTGACTGGTTCTAGGGTTTCTGTGGCATCGCGAACACGGGGTGCACATTGCACGCAGCCTCGATGGGTCGCGTGTGGTCCCAGGAACAGGCTTTTCCAGCTGTGTTTCAGAAGAGCAGGGCAAGGTTTCCATGAATGATCAAGCTTTAAAAAATAGGCAGAGTTTCTCCTTTTGTGAATACAGGGTGAGTGTGTAATTGTTTTTCAAGGCTTAGCATCTGTCCCTTACAGTTCTGGGCTTTTGTTTTTTTAACCTCTGCAGAATGTCAAAGCAGGTTCCAGGAATTCTGGAGAAGGTAAGGTCAGATTCACAGACATGTCTCGGGTTTGGTGTCCGAACAGGTGAGTTGAGCAGAACCCTCAGCCGCAGGGGACGTCAGCCACGGGAGGCTCCACTCCATATCCCATGCAAACACGGCTTCCCAGGGACCAAGGGGGAGCAGGACCCCACCCCCGGGAGGCAGGACTGGGGCAGCGCAAGCTCTCAGAGTCCAAGGCAACTCTGTTCCCACAGCCAGTGACGGGCACCTGACTGGCCCTGTGGGACCTGGAATGGAAAGGAAGCCCCTGGCAAACAAGGCAAGTCCCCATGTTGCTTTCCCGGGACATGGTGTCTCGGGTCCTCTCGAGCCCTCCGAGCTGGTGACAGGGCCCCTCCAGCTTCCCCCCACGGGAACGGCGGGCTCGTTCTGCTCCCCCAGCTCATGGCTCCCTCCAAAGTGGATCGGGCTGCTGCGGTTCCCTGGAGGGCGGCACGGACAGCACGTCACTGTGCTGAACTGCCCGGAATCGTCTCCGCTGCCCCCGGCTCACGGGAATGCCTGGCAGAAAGCTTCCAGATGCCGCGTGCTGGAGTGTCCCTCGGTCTAGGAAATGCTTGACGCCTGCCCGGGGTGGGGGGCGGCTCCCCAAGTCTGAGCGGTTCTGACGGTTCCAGGAAGCTGCTGGGGTTAGCCGTCCACAAGCACCTCACGCCCTCCCTCTCGCTCACGTCAGTCTGGCTGCCGCGTGGTCTGTTGGACAACACGGACCAAGCTCCTCAGTCCTTCCCCCAGAAAACGCGAGCTCTTCATAGCTGTACGCGCCGTTCACGGGGTGCTGCACGTTCAAACTGGCCAAAGGGCTCTGGTTCTGCGAAGTGAGTTGACGTGGGAGCGGGAGCTGGCCGGGCTACTCATCTCCATCCCGTTCCTGCCTGCTGAGGGGCCTGCTCTGAGACTGGGGGGGACACACACTGAGAGCACGTGGGGGGGCAGAGGGTACAGCATGAATGTGTCTTTGGGGAATGACCATGATCTGTCGCGAGTGTATGTTGTCTGGTTCCCAGGGAGCCACGTGGAGCTCTGCGGGCTCCGGAGTCTGCAAGCCTGAGGGCCTGTGGCCGCTTCCACCGTAGTTCTCAGAACATAGTCTCTCTCATGACCTTGAGGCCTCTTGTCTTGTGAGGTCAAGGCTCCGGGTTTCTGGACAGCCCAGGGCCATCAAGCCTCACAAGGGGCATGTGGGCCCAGGGGGCCTCAGGTTTCACCTACAGGGGCTAGTCCTTCCAGAAGCCAAGCTCTGAAGGTTGGGGGAAGTGCTCTGTGCACCTCCATTCAGCGTCCTTAGTGGCCCCTTCACAGGAAAGCCACGTGAGTTACCGCGAGCCACGGATTCTACAACCAGGGGGTCTTAGGACCACGGGTAGAGAGTAAAAGGGGAAGGAACGCAACCTCCCCCCTCTAACCCCACGTGTCCATAGGTTACAGCAGGCAGTTATGTTAACAGGAAAAAAAAAAAAGGTAACAGTCGTTCTAATTCCCGTGTGGGAAAGAGTCCAAAGGTGGTTTCTGAACCACCTCGGAGTTGTGCGCCTCCATCAAGGGGCTCCGAGCTGCCCCCAGTGCCCACCCTCCTGCCGGCCCCTGAGCTGGAGGGAGGGGAAGGGACAGGCCCTGGGAGGGTGCCCGTGTGTCCGAGTCTGTCTGGCAAGCAGCCACCTTGCCCTCTGAGACTGCCCAGTTTAATCAGTGTCACAGGACTGGGGGGAAGGTGTGCTCTCGGGGCTTCACCCGGTGACGTGGGGGCTCACTCCAGGCTGGAAGGGGCCAGCTGCTGGGGCCAGGTCAGATGCCGAGTGGCTGGGCGGAGGCAGCTGGCGCAGCACATTGGGCCCAAGTCTGGGATTCGGTGGAGGTCAGAGGTCGCCGCTCTGGGGCTCCACGTTGCGGGTCTCTCTAGGGTGACCTCGGGACAGCTTGGGGAAGCGGGAAGCCACTTTGGGCCGGGTGTTCTTGGTCAGTGGTTCTCCAGGAGGAGTGATGTCCCTGTAAGACAGAGCAGGGGAGAACTGGATTAAGTCAGTGTGAGAAGGGCGGGAGTGGTCTCAGAGGGGATAGCTGCTCTCGAGCTCTGACTGGTGAGTACGAGGGGGGCCGTGGCTTTCTTCCGCCATTGTCATTGAACCATGCCCTTGCTGGAAGATCAAAGAAAAGAAAATGCTTTGGATAACATTAAATTTAAGGTCAAAAGAGGTGAAGCAAAAACAGGGAGACTTCTTGTGAATTCATCCTAAGAGAATAACCAGGATGTAGGCCAACGTCTAATTAGAAGGATGTTCCTGGGGACAAGAACCAAAAATAGTAAAAACTCAGCAGTCCAACCGAGGGGATTACCCGTCTCGGTGTTAAACGGTCTACGCTTGGGACAGCCGGAGCGCCACAGGCCGTGGTGGACGGGGCACTGAGTGCCTGGGGAGGTTGGATGAGAACCGAAGATAAACGAGGGCGTGGGAACCCCCGCCAGGGGTTCAGAAAAACCTGCAGCACAGGGCGGTTTGTCTCTCCATTCCGCAACTTTCTTGAGCACTGTGTGGGTCGAGCCCTCAAGCCCCTGGAGATATCGCTGTGAGCAACACGGGTTCTCCCAGGCCTGGCGGACACTGACGGGCCACCGGGGAGTTGATGTTATAGGTGGGACGTGATGAAGGCAGCCATGGCCTCCCTGGGCCAAAGCCTGAGGCTGCAGCCTCCACGCAGGCAGGGGAGCCCGAGCGCACTGGTGGGTCAGGTCGGAGGCTCTCCGTGCAGGAGGGAGGCTCGTCAGGTGGCCCCGCTGCAGGCTCGCGGGGTGGGGCAGGTGGTCCTCCACGGTCCAGCTGCCATTTGAAGTGACCCCTGCCTGCCCTGTGGAGAGCGGCCTGGAGGGGTCTGGGCTGTGACCGCGGAGCTGGTGAACTCGGTCTTATGAACTCGGTCTTATTTCCTACGGTTCTTTTAACAAGTGACCCCATACTTAGTGGCTTGAATACAACACGTACCGTCTTACGGTTGCGGGGGTCTTAAGTCCAAAATGGGTCTTAGGGATCTAGAGTCAGAATGTTGGCAAAACCGGTTCCTTCTGGAGGCTCCAGTGGAGAATGTTTCCCTGCTTTTCCCCGCTTCTGGCCCCCTGCATTCCTCTCTCTCGTGAGCACACGGGGCCCACCTGGGCCCTCTGCCCTTTTCGAGATCCTTAACCACCCCGGCAGAGTCCCCTGCACCACGGCAGCGACACAGCCACAGGGTCCGGGGACTGGGGCGTGGACATGCTTGGGATTATTCTGTGGGGCACAGAGATTTGAAAAGTGGAATCAAAAGATGNGGGGCCCACCTGGGCCCTCTGCCCTTTTCGAGATCCTTAACCACCCCGGCAGAGTCCCCTGCACCACGGCAGTGACACAGCCACAGGGTCCGGGGACTGGGGCGTGGACATGCTTGGGATTATTCTGTGTGGCACAGAGATTTGAAAAGTGGAATCAAAAGATGTGTGGTATTTAAACAATAATGGTCTCCACAGCTGGCAGAAAACAAACAACTTCTGCAATAAATATCTCACTGGTACAAAATGTGTCTAAAAAACCACACCGAGATGAAACTCACGCTCGTGTCTTGAGTGTCCCTGTGCCACCACCTTTCCAAATGTGTGGCCCCCAGACTCGGCCAGGGAAGACAGCCCCTCTATCAGGCTCAGCAGGACCCAGGCCACCCAGGGAGTACGGGGCAGACCCAGAACCGTCCACGCCCCTCCAGACGAGTGAGGGAATGAGCCACGTGAAGGAAACTGCCCCTGCCGCACGGGTCCCTTGGGCTCTGTGGGACAGCCCATGTCCTGCCATGTCTCCACAATGGTTCTGCGCTCAGACCACGAGGGATGTTCATGCCTTTGCGGGGACACGGCCACTGTGCTCAGCGAGACCCCCTTGGCTTGAGGTCAGGACAGTACCTCAGTAACAAACTGAAAAACTCATCTCATGACCATCTCCTCCCTCGGAAGTCCGGGTGCACCCCGCTTCACGGGCACGGCGTGAGCGCCACATGTGACCTGGAACAAGGGGGAGCGGCAGCCTCGTTCCCACGCCCGGCCAGCTGCTTGGCCGCATGGTCCTCCTTCAGAAGGACATCTGGCCGCAGGCTGAAGGCCACCCTGTCCTGGTCTTCTGTCAGAACTACCAGAGCTAGCAAGCCTGTTGCGCCTGAAGGCCCCTCCCAGGATGGGCAGCAGATGCCGGCAGGCCTCTAGCTCACGCGGTGGGGATGGCTTGGGTGTGAACGTCATTTGAAACCACCCCCTCCCTTCACTGTTCAGGATCCAGAGTCCCAGTGGCTGACCAGCTCGGTGGCTGTTGTCCTCACCGGGCATGGCCTACAAGGTGGGCTGAGTCCCACCAGAGCCTGTCAGGCCTGGGGCTCAGCGGCTCTGGGGAGGGAGAGTTACAAGTCCATCGGGACATTACTCTTTTCCAGAAACGGCACCGACTGTGGCAGACATAGCCTAGCCTGGGGTGTCAGGGCAGCAGCTCTGAACCAGGCCCAGTCCTGCCAGCCAGGGCGCCTTGCTGTCTCTGAGCCTTGCTCGTCTGTCCCATGGAGATGATGAGCTCGGTACCCTCGGGATGCTGCCGAGAGGAAGGGGCGCTAACCCCACGTAAGGCCACATGCTAGCTGCCTGCCTCGTTCTCCTTGAGCCTTGGCTTCCAGGACAGAATGAAGGTGGGGCTGTTCTGAGAGTTCAAGGGATAGTCAGCCACTCAAGAGCCCATGAGCTGTGTCGCCTGATACTGTGTCAGGCAGAGAGTGCCAGTCTCACTGGGGATGGGCAGTGCAGAACCCAGGAGCATAGTCGGTGCCCTGACGGGTAAACACACGGTGCTCTGAGCAGGGCACCAAACTCGGGCATCACGGTGCTTACGGGGCTTCCTGGAGGAGGAAGATCTGAGAAAGATGAGCAGGAGAGAGTGGCATGGCTCACGGTGGGAAGGGTCCTGTGCTGGGGGACACCGCCGGCTGCTTTGCCTTCCCGGAAGGCAGGACTGGCCGCTCGGGTGGAGTGGGACGTCACTGAGCCGATGCCTGGGGGGCTCTGAGTGTCCCTGCTGGGGCTGAGGGCCCAACCATGAAAGCAGCTGGTACGGGGGAGGGAGAGCTCCATCCTCAAGGCCCCAGCAAGCAGCGACAAGCAGCCTGACGGCCATGCTGGCCCAGACGGGCAGAAGCTGTGGCAGTAACTCCCGTAAACCCAGGACAGCGGGCGCAGCAGGCAGGCACTGGAGTTGAGCCGGTGGCAGAGGGGTAAGGTCCAGGGGGGCAGGAAGCCATTACGAACGATGGGGCCGGTGCTAAGGCAGTGGATGAAGAGCTGGCAGCGCCGGGCGTGTGGAAGGCCACACCCCAAGGAACTACTGCTGTTTCAGGTCAAGAACTGTCCAACAGTTTCCTATAGCCTTTGGCCATTTGCATGTTGTCTTTGGAGACAGGCCTACTCCAGCCCTTAGACAGCTCCTTAATTGGGGAAATGCACATCCGAACCATGGGGAGTTCTCACCTCACACCTGTCAGGATGGTGATTCTCAAAAGCCTCAATGTTTTGGGGAGGAAGTTGGAGCTTGGAAGCCTTGTACAGTGTTGGCGGGAACGCAAAATGGTAGAGCTGCTCCGGGAAACAGCACGGAGCTTTCAAAAGATGACAAAGAGAAGTATATGATGCGGCAATCCCAGCTCTGGGGATCAGGAGCTAAGATCAGGACCCTGAAACGGTATCTGCACCCCCATGTTCCCTGCAGCAGCGCTCACAACAGCGAGGCCACGAAACCAGCTAAGAGTCTGGGGACAATGAATAGATAATGTGGCCATTATATATAACAGAATCTTGGCCTTCCCGGAAATCCTGACCCACGCAACCCCGTGGAAGAACCCGGAGGAGATGATGCTGCGTGAGCTCAATCTGCGGAAGCTAAAATTCTGTGGGATTCTCCCTACCGGCGGTGTCTAAAATAGTCCCACTCCTAGAATCACGAGTGGAATCTGGTGATTAGGGTACGGAGGTACGAATCAGCGGGCCCGAAGCTCGTTCCACCGGAATCCTTTCTAGAGCCCCGCTGCACGGCACTGTCCTGGTCTCACCGAGAATGTACTACATGCCCAGAGCAGAGGAGGGCAGATCTCCTGTGCTCACAGCATACGATTTTGTGTGTGTCTAATACGGGCAGGTGATCGTAGCAGAAGGGGTGAGCCTGTGGGTATGTGTCAGCTGGGAGGAGAGAGGGGGCAGCGAGCCTGGGGCAGAGGCTAAGCCTGCTCTGACCGGGAGGAGGTCGGCGGCGCCCCGGGGCTGGGCACGGGCTGTTCCAAGGAGGTGGGAAGCTCACTTTGTGAGTGCAGCCTGAAAGAAGGGACATTTCATTTTTTGGAACTGAGGCTCCCTCGGGCTCCTGCTGTAGCCACTGTCTCTGTTGCCGTCACAGCTTGGTGTCCTTAGAAGGCAGTTCTCCCCATCCTTGTGAGCCACTGACACCATGCCTTGTGCACCGTGGGACTGAACGGATGGCACCTGTTTCTGCCCCGGCGATAGACGGCAGGCCCCCGAGCAGCCATCCCCGTCACTGCTCCGGCTTGTCTGTGTTGTCTGAGAAAGTGGGGGCTGGGCCCTTGGCGGGAGCGGAACTGAAGAATGAGGGGGACTACCTTCCTGACTTCCCAACTCCTTTATGATGTGAACTTCCTGGGCTCTAGGGACTCCCTGCCTCGGAGGCAGGAGCTCTGTGGGGATGTCCCTTCCCCACGACCGACACCGTGCACCTGGTTCTCAGCTCAGCTGGAACCTGGCCTTGGCCCTCGCTGGAAGGCAGTGGGGGAAGCAGCCTCCTGAGCACGGCTGCTCACCCACGACACAGCCCGCATGTCCCCCACGTACCTCCTCGAGCTGTTGGGGTTCTCTCCTTGACCTATCAGCTGGGCAACCCTTTCAGAAACAACAACTCCCCCCTCCTGCTGGCTACCATCTGGGAGCCAAAGGAATCCGTGTCTGTAAGCAGACCCTGCCAGGAGCCCCAGGGGTGACTCTTCTTTTTAATAAGCCTCTGGGGTGCACCCCTGTGGCATCCCAGTCCCCAGCATGTGGGTGACATCAATCCGATGGTCTCAGACACTCAGCAGTGAAAAATGGCCATGGGGAGAGATTTACTTTTTATTTCGCTTATAAACCGGGTGTAGAGAGCCGGTCAATATTCCATTTGCTGGGAGCCACCTTCCGTAGCTTGGAGGGTGGCTTCGCATGGGTGGTGCCGGCTGCCGGGCTGGACCCTGGCTCACGGATGGGACTGAGCTCTTTTTTACCAAAGCTATGACCACTGTCCTCGGAGACCCAGCTCCTTGGGGAGGTGTGTGTGTGCAGGAGTTAGGAGGGCTGCGTTCTGCCTCCACAGTGAGCAAACCACGAAGAACAGCTGCCCTCCCATCTGTGGGGTTGGGGGAGGCCTCGCTCCACCCCCGCCAGCCGGTGGTGTGAGGGCTGCAAGCGGCTGTGTTGGTCCAGATGTACCAGGCCACGCAACCTTTGAACTCACTTGTAGGCACGCTTTCGAGCCCCGGCCCCTACTATGATGGGGATCCAAGGACCCGCTGTAGCCGTGCGCCGGTCACTCCGCTACGGTCTTGAAGGCTTCTCCGTGTGAACATTGTCTCTGGGGATTAGGGGAAGGTGGCCTCCATGCACTTCCTCGGTTGCCTGCGCCCTGGTTAGATCTGGGGCCCAAGAGTTCTGCCCTCGCAGATGACCCACAGATGGTTCTGGTGGTTCTTCGGATCACCACACTGCCTAACCCCGAAAGGTCTCTGGTGACTGATTTTCAAAATAATCTTTACACGCTGGCCTCATGAAGGAGGTGCCGTGACGTTCCTTTAGATCCAGGCATTCTGTTCTTGGGATGCCACAGACAGGCTGACGCGGCCGGGAGAGCCACAGTGCTGGCGTCCACAGGTTCCAGGGGACGGTCACGGGGTGCCTGCTGGAGGGCCGGGGCCTGAGCACCAACCCTGTAGCTGTGTCTCCCGCCCACCCAGCTGGGAGGTGGGGGCCCTGCTGCACGCACGGAGTCTAGAACAGAGCGTCGAGTGTGGCACGCAGAGGTGCAGGGACTGGTCCGATGTCACACGTTTCCTATGTGACAGCAGGACGCCAGCCTGGGCCCGTCTGACTACAGCCAGTTCTTCTCATCCTCTGGGCTAAGGGGCAGATGACGGAGATATTTGCAGAGAAAACTATCTCAAGGGTTCTGAGAAGACAGTATGAGGTGGGCTCTGAGGCTGGAAGAGGGGCTAGGCGGTGGACTGCCATGAGAGCCCCCTGAGGATGGTGGGGAGCCCCATTAGTGTAACCCACTTCAGATGTACAGCCTCTGAAGTTTCCCAGTGGGGCCGGGAGTGATGAGGACAGAGAGGAGCCCCAGAGCCGGGGTGCCCTGTGGGGTTGGTATGGCCCCCAGGAGCAGGATCCTGAGGTCAGAACCAAGACGGGGCAGTAGCAACAGAGCGGGGGTGGGGGGAGAGTACGAGGGTGCTGGAGAGAGCACCTCCGTGGGCACAGGGACCTATCAGGGGGAAGTGTTCCATTTCTGTTTGGAGACTGGACTGGGGGGGGCATCTGAGCTGGAGGGGAAGGTACACCATGTGCCAGGCAGACAGGGCACCAAAACAGAGCGTGCACACGAGCATGTATGTGTGTGTGTGTGTGTGTGTGTGTGTGCGCGCGCACGCGCGCGCGCGCACGTGTGCCTGTGGTCAATGATGCTATTGGAGAAAAGTAAAAATGCATTAGGCCTAGTACATGTTGAAGGATGCCGCAAGTCCATAAAAACACTGTACTGCCCACTGCGGCCCCCGGACATGTCGACTTTAATGATTTCATGGCCTGGAACGGTGGATGGGCTTCTGATCGTTACAGACGCCCTGATGCTGTTGGGGTGACACTGGGCACCTGGCTGGGAACCTCTTCAGTTAGAGCTCATTACCCCAAGTGGGTGTCCCACGGGTTCCCGAGCAGACGGAAACTGACATTCGGGAAGCTTTGCACCCCAGCTGCCATGTTGGGACCTCCCCTGAAAGTCTGCTTTGAAAAAGGGCTGGATCATTCTCACTGCCTCTAATTAACCCTCTACCCACGGCTAGTTCCTCCTGGAAACTCCACTCCCTGGATCCTGCCACTGCCCCTTCTCAGCCCCATCTCTCCTCCTTACCGGTGGGACTCAGGGCTCAATGGTAACCACTGCCCGTCTCCCTATCTTAAACTTGGCCAACACAGAACTTCTGCATTTCCCTATCTCACCTCCTCCTCTGGTCTTCTCAGCTTTCCTAATCTGTATGACTACCTGCCTTCTTGCTCAAACCCTGACCCACCATCTTGGTCTTTCTTCCCTTCACATTCCATGCCTAATTCACCAAAGTGGCCTGTGGGTTCTCCATCTGGACACATGTGCAACACTTCCATGCCCATGGTGACATCCCAGATCCAGCCACCACGGCCTCTGGCCTGGACTCGCAACAGATTTCTAAACGGTCTCCCTGAGTTCGTGGATTCCTTGGCACCTCGTCCTAAGTCCCCCTCCATTTCCCTCCTGTACAGCTCCTGGCGGCCCTCGGTTCCAGCCCGCACCGCCCCCGGCTCTGCTCAATTATCCCTGAGCTGCAGGTCTTGCTCCAAAGTCACCTCTGCTCATGGGGCACCCAGTCACTGTGTCTTAGTTTCTTTATGGCAACTGAGCCTTGTCCTTCC